>NW_006159563.1:1804557-1827967 GCF_000334495.1 Tupaia belangeri chinensis | reverse complement strand
GATCATGAGTAACTTTTTATTCCCATGTACAAGATTTACAAGGGCTAAGTAGTGTTCTGATGACTGTATGTCACCTCCTAGGAATGAGCATCTGGTAGGATGATGCATCTATGGCTCATCGTATAAATATTTAACTCTCTATGGAAAGGCAAGTTGGGCTTACTTCAATTGAATATTTTTTGGTGTGACTTGGATCTTAACAATTTTACTTTATGTGCTCTTGTACTGAAAGGAGAATAAATTATTTTTAACTTATTTTATAATTTCTCATTTACGTTTAATTGTGTGGATCTTTCTGGAGTACTATATGGTTTTTCAAAGCCTGTATATGTGATAATCCAGTCACATGCATTACCATATTCATCACCTTCAACAAGGAACATTATATTATATTGTGCACCTTCAAAGTTTGTTCTAATAGGTTTTTGATATGTGTGTCTTTGGTCTATAGATACAGATGTATGATTGGTGATGCCCTTTTTAAGTTCTGTTTTTGTATAAAATTCTATAACCTATTTATTTTGCTGTCATGTATTTTTGTGTCTGATAAATATTTTTTTCCGGAGCTCCTTCACCAGCCCCTCATCCCCCATATAGTCTCAGGTATCTACTTCCATCTATTCAAAGACATCTATTCAAATTTCCGCCATAGTATGCATACACTTGGTATGTGTTAAGTGAGGACATACAGTGTGTGTCTTTCATAGTCTGTTTAGCATTAAAATTTCTAGATTTGCCCACTGGAATAATATTACACTGTATATATGTGCCTCATTTTCCTAAGCCAGTCATCAGGTTTGGGGCATTTAGGTTATTATTATGGTGGATAAATTGGCAAGTAAAATGAAAGAAAATGAAAAGAAAAATTTTAAAAATGAAGAATAAACAAGAGGAGGAAGAATTACTAGAAGGGAGAATAAGGAAAGAGAATAAAAAGCTTAAAAGAAAAAAAAAAGGAAGAAGAAAAACAGAACTTTTGGACCTGCCCCTCTACAAGTTTCCTACAGCTTTGGGGCTAACACTGTGCTGATTGTTGAAATGACTTCACAAGGATGGTAAGATGTGAAGAGGTGCTTAGCTGGGAATGTCGGCTGACGGAAGATCTGAAGGAATTTCATCTAACTTGGCTCCACAGCTTGCAAGTGAAGAAATCATACAGCGATAAGGCTTTCCAAGTTCTCCCCCCGTAGCTAATAGTGGTACTGGTATTAGAACGAATGGCCAAGTCTGTATTATACACTGACAAAGAGGATAATAAAAATTCTGAGATTAAACAAATTAAAATATCAAATAAAAATCAGTCCTGTTAGGTTATACTTTCAAAATTGTCATTGCAGTCTATATGAATAGTGCCCTTGGAGTTCCACAACACAAGAGAACTGCTCCTGAGGCTCTGAAAACAGACTAGGAAGCTTGGGGGTAGGTCCTGCTGCTGTAGGCCAATCTCTTTCCTTTTCTGGGTTTCACTTTACTTATCTGTAAAATATAAGGATGGGGCAAATGACTTCTAAAGTCTTTCAAAAGTCTCAAATCTCTAGGATTATCCTTATTCAAACTCATATAACTCCCCACGTTCTCAATCCTGAAACCCTTTCCAGAGAAACATTTGCCCAGTAGACCTCAGGGGCACGCACTCTGGGGCACAGACAGTCCATTTGGCTGGCCAGTCAAGGCTTGGAAGAACGGGACGCAAGCACGGTTATGCTCCTTTTCTGCACCCACACTATTCGAAAATGTATTCCAGATCAGACTCCAAAGGTGAGGGTGTGCTTTTTTTGTACTTGTTTTAATCCTCAAAAGAGAACAAGGCAAAAGGCATGAAAAGACCACATATACCTCAGTCCCTGCACTGCACTCTGTACTCTGTCACAAACAGGAAAAGTCTCTTTTTGCTAGCTCTGAAAATCTCAAAAGCAAACCTTAAATATGTACCGCATGAAGTCAACTTCATTGAATTGTGGAAAGAACCTCAAAAATAGACTTGGTTTATTGAAGAACAAAAGAATGAAAACAGATGTAAGGTTTTTGTAAACAGTAGAAAATGATCTACAGATGGATGGACGGATTGCCATAAAAGCCGACATACTTTTAACTAAGTAGGGTGGGCATACATCCTGTTTTGCCTGAGACAGCTCTGATTAGTCCTGTTATCCTAAGGTCATTGTTAATAGCACTTCCTTTTACTCCAAAAATGCTCTAATTGAGACATTAAATAATATAGTCATTCCTCCAATAAATCACACTATTGAAAGGGATTCTTCTCCATTCCAGAGGTGGAAGGGACAGTCCCTTCAAACCTTCCTTTTGAGCTTCTCATCTTTATTTCTAAGTTTAGGAATCTATATGTACACTACAGTTAAGCTGTGTTGTCTCACCTCAGTTGTCAGCCAAAGAATAAGAAAAGCTATTTGATCGTGCCTATGGTTGCCCCCGACTCCACCTAGGATCACAGGAAAGCCAGTCCTGGTGGGCCTATATTCTTGGTCATGGATCATGAAACTGGGAGGAGAGGCTTCTTTGTGGAGACACATTGGCTCTGCAGAGCTTAGGAAGACCCTAGCCCTTATCCTTCCTCAGGAGAAAACTAGGCTCCTCAAGGATAGGAAATGGAGGAAGAGTATGGTGTGCTAACTGTTAACATGAGGC
The DNA here is from genome assembly GCF_000334495.1 of Tupaia belangeri chinensis. NCBI lineage: Eukaryota > Metazoa > Chordata > Mammalia > Scandentia > Tupaiidae > Tupaia > Tupaia belangeri. The sequence goes on along the minus strand of NW_006159563.1, from coordinate 1,825,321 downwards.
ATGTACCAACATTAACAAGAAGGGGGAGTTTTATGTTGGTATGAAAGGAATTAAAAAGCTTGCTTGTGGGGCCAGCAGGTGACACGGTGGCTAAGGTGCTAGATTCCCACATGGCTGACCATGGATTAAGTCCTGTACCTAGCAGCTTAAGAATTACACCAGGCATGTGTGCATGTGTACCCAAAATCCTGAGAGAAGAATGGAAGAGAAGGAATTGCAACATGGCCTCCCCCCGGGGGGGGGGGCAAATTTCTCACTTTTCCTCTCATTGCCTCTGTCTCTCTCCCTCTGGTGAGTACACGTACTCTAAAGCAAAAATCTCTTTAACAAAAGAAAAACACATCATTGACTTTTCTGATGACCTAATATTATCATTTGCAAGCATATCTAGAGAGAACAACAAGAAAAGGTTGCACAAGATCTGTTTCCACCTGCACAGAAGATATGGTTTTGTTTTATTTATGGGTTTCTTTTGTATGCAGAAAATACTAAGTAGAAATTTGAAGTGACAATATTATGCTCTAGAAAGACAGAGAGAGACAGAAAGCAAGAAATCACCCCCCAGGGGAGATGGCCACACCGCAATCCCTTCTCCTTTATTCTCCTCTCAGGATCTTGGGCACACACACACACGCGCCCAGCATGAGTTTAAGCCACTGGGTCCAGGACTTGAACCGCGGTCAACTACGTGGGAGTTCAGCGACATAGCCATTACGCTAACTGCTGGTCCCCTCTCTGCAGTTTTTTAAAACTCTAGCTTATCAAGAAAATCTAGGCCCAGTATCAGTGGCCTGTACTGCTAAGATGCTGTGCCCTGCAGGCTGGGACCACATGGGAGGTTCCAGTGAGGACCCAATGATTTCTAGTTCAGCCTAAAAGTCTGGCACCTTAGGGAGCTCTTGTAATTATAGTGACTGGGGAAGCTGAAGTAAGAAGATCACAAATTCGAGACTTGCCTGGACAATGGTATAAGACTGTCTACAAAAGAGTCAGATATGTGGGACCAGCAGATGACATAATAGCTATGTCTCTGGACTCCCATGTAGTCAACCGGTGGCTTAAACTCACGCCAGGTGTGTGTGTGCGCGTGCCCCAAGATCCTGAGAGGAGAATGGAGAAGGGATGCTATGCCTGTCCATGGCCTATTGAGTTCCCCCATGATAGGCCACATAGCAGGGGAGGGAGCAGTGGGTGGGCTAGTGAGAACAGCTTCTCTGGATTTGCAGCTGCTCCCTGACATTCCATGAACTCCTGGGCTCTGCCTTCTGTGGGATCCGCAGCTGTATTTGATTTCTCATGGGAGCACTCTGCTGTGTGATCGTTTCATTGTATATTGCAATGCGGTAGTGGCAAAAATGGAGGCACAGTGGAGGTGGTACTCTTGGATCATCCTAGGACCACGCTCCCCCATGTCTTTGGAGGGATCATCTTCCACGAGTCCGGTGCCTACTGCTGGGAAGGCTGAGGACCACTGTGGTAGAGTGTACATCACTTTCTCACTACTCTGTTACACAACTGTTTTCCCCAATCTCCTAATGGTTCAGTTGCTTTAGCAAAAACCTCCCCTGAAAACATAACTGTAAGAAACTTGTGTCATTTTTCAAGGTACACCATGCTTACTAGAACTTATTTTTTAAACATTAAATGAAAACACACAGAGTCAGATCACATCATTGTCTCTTTTGCTTACAAGAGGAACTAGAAATAGGTCTTGCCTAATTCTTAAATATTTCTTGCCTAATTATTAAAACATCATACTGCTATGAAAATCCTTCTCAGCTGTACCAACCATCTGTAGAATAGATGCTTTCTTTGCCTTCTAGACCAAAGTAGCGGCCTTACCTTTCATCTTTGTTCCGAGTTCAGCCTTACTTGAAGCGAAATAAAAATTATGTTCAATTTTCTCATATGTCAGCTTTCTTCACATGCAAAGGCATTTGCTTTCTTACTTTAGAGCAATGATCTGATTATTGTCTTTTAAAATACAATGTTTGGGAGTGTTCGGGTTCACTAGTATTTGTGTTCTATTTATTTGGATTACATCCCTTTGAGAAATGGCAAATCTGTTCAGCATGCCAGCAGGAGGGGAGGTGTGCTTACATACAAAAGCAGAAACAACTTTTGTATTCTAAAAAAAAAAAAAAAAATCATTGTTTTTTTATCTGGTTCAAAAGTGGAGTTCTGCACCATCCATCATTTGAGTCTACCACACAGTGAATCTGATTCAATTGTTTAATTGACGGGAAACGGATTTGAATAGGTTTAGTTTTTTTTTTTTCCATTTTTAAACAAAATAAAAAGCTCACCCTCCAGGAATACCACTTTAAAAATCAGAACTTAATGTTTTTCAGAATTTCAACCAATCAATTCTCTCTTGTGCCTTACTCTTTTTTAATTGTTTTCTAAATTGTTTGTTCAGCATTTTACAGCTATTGTACAGCTTTGTTAGCCATACTATGTAACAGTACAGAGCTATTAATAAATACTAATCAAAGTGGAATAAACACTTTAACGTTTAGGTAAAAGATTTATCTACCAAATAAATGACTATCACCTTGTTTGGCTAGTGTACCACTTTGTGTATTAAATGTACAATACTCACCATTTTGTCCAACTCAATTTTGTCCTCATTTGCTGTGTTAAACAAATCCTAGGTGAAAATGAGGGCACTAAGTAGTACAGAGACATTCCTCTTCAGTTGTATCTTCGTAGTTCACATATTCTCTTCCAGAGGAAAAGGGACGTGCTCTACCACTGCCTCTAGAGAGACGAAAATTATTTGTTCTTATTTTTGACAAAATTTTCTCTTTTTTAAAAGGGTTTTTGTTTGTTTGTTTGTTTGTTTTATGTTGTTGCTGTAGGGCACATGCACTCACCAGAAAGACAGAGAGAGAGAGAGGCAGTGAGAAATCACCCCCCTGAAGGGGATGGTCATGCCGCAATCCCTTCTTCATTCTCCTATTGGGATCTTGGGCATGAATTTATGAGTTTAAGCCAGTGGGCCCGGGACTCGAACTGCAGTCAACTACATGGGAGTCCAGTGAAATAGCCATTATGCCAACTGCTTATCCCCCCCCCCCTTTTTTTGGAGAAGTTTTTGCTATAGGGTGCATGCACTCACCAGAAAGAGAGAAACAGAGAGACAGAAAATGAGAAATCACCCCTCAGAGGGGATGGTCATGATGCAATTTCTTCTCCTCCATTCTACTCATGGGGTCTTGGACATACATGCACATGTACCAGGTATGAGTTTAAGCCACCGGGCCGGGGACTCAAACCACAGTCGACAATATGGGAGCCCAGCAACATAGCCATTAGGCCAACTGCTGCTCCCGACAAAATTTTCTAAAAACATTGTTCCTTACTATCAGAATCAGTGGATGTTTTAATCCAATTAGCAAAGAGAAGCATAAAAATATAGTGACCAATTTTGCCTTTCTTTACAGATTACCTTGTGCTGCTGTGGATTAAATAGGTCAGAGCATGTAATATGGTAGGAAACATACTAACCTTGGATCAAGGAACCTTTCTGGCATGTGACCTCGGACATCATCACTTGACTTTTCTCAAATTTAGTTCATCAGTAGTGAAAAGAGGGAATGGACAAGATACCTTTGTAAGTATAAGTTTCTGTGAATCCATTTTAAATATAAGTCCATCTTACTAAGGATAAAAATTATATTTTAATCATTTGCTTTAAAACAATAACAATAAACACCATGTTAAACATTCTATATTTATTATCTTATTTACTTCATTTATATATATATATATATATATATATATATATATATATATCCTTAAACAGTTAAGGAAATGGTGGTTTAAATTAGGATTATAATAGTGGGCAGTCCCATAGACTAGTGGTTAAGGGAGGTGGAATTCACTTGGTCACCCACAATTCCAAGCCTGAAAAACACACCAGGCACATATGCATGCCCAAAGGATTTATAAATGAGGAGAAGGGATCGCAGTGTGACTACATCCCATGGGGAATGCTTTCTCTCTCTTTCTCTCTTTCTGTTTCTGTGTTTCTCTTCCATGGATATGCACACCCTCTGGTAACAAAAAAAAAAAAAAAAAAAAAAAAAAAAAAAAAAAAAAAAAAAAAAAAAAAAAAAGTTAAAAGAAATGAGAATGTAATAGGTTGTCAAAAAAGTCATGACATATTTTCTATGCAAAAATGTGTCATGCCTTTCCCAATGACCCAATAATGAAATGTGCAAAATATTCTCTCTGTGAGGAGTGCTTAGGGAGGCAGTTGTGAATGTAATGTGTGTAATGATGGTGATTCAGACATAGTGCATTGCCTCTCATTGTTTAATGTACATTCAAATCTCCTGAAGACCCTGCTCAAGTTCTGATTTTCTGATTTAGCGGTTTTATGGTAGGTGTGAGAGTCTGCATCTCTGCCAAGCTTATGCTAATGCGGCCCATCTGTGGACCACACTTAGAGCAGTAAGGCCTTACAGAATGCTCTCCAATCAATGAGCTTGAACTTCTACTAGAGAAACTAGAGAGAAAAAGCAATGAAGGCCAGAGTGAGCAGAAGGAGTCATAAACAATCAGAGCAAAAATAAAAATCTGAGCGAGAAAATAATAGAAAAAAATTAATGAAACTAAAAATAGGTTCTTTGAGAAGATTGAAATCATTGATAAACCTCTAGCCAAACAAAGCAAGAAAAAAGAAGATAGCAGTCTTACATCCTAGCCCTTTTTTATTATTGGGTTTAAATTTTATGCTAAATTATTGTTTATTCATTCAATTTCTGTATTGTAATTTATGTATTTTAACAATGTGCATTTATTGTGTGATTATTGATGTAACTGAGTTTAAATCCATCAGCTTCCTTTGTTTTTAAGTTTATTTTTCTCATCTGAGAGAGAACTCTCCCTCACAAGATCTCATCATGCTTTCTAGCCAGCCAGGGTCATGTGTGTCCCATGGGACCTGGGTTCAGGATGACCCAGGATCCAAACCCAGGGCCTCCCTCATGAATCATGTATCACACGGCAGTGCCCTACTGCCTGTACTACCATGACTAAGTTTGCCATCTTGATTTTGATGTCTAGTTTTTCTTTGGGATTTTCTTCTTTTATCCTCATTGCTGGCTTATTAACTGTAACTTGTGTTGTTCTAGAGTAATGGCTTTAGCATTTATATTATACAGATTTTACTTAACACAGTCTACCTTCAGTTGCTATTATTCCACTTTCCATTTAGTATAAGAACTTTCACAGGCTTCCTACATTTCTCCCCTCCTAGCCTTTGTACTATTGAAATCATACATTTTAGTTATTATGTGTCTATAAAAAAACCTATATTCCTATTATTTTTGCTTCAAATGATTATTTGTAAAATAATCGTGCTTAAAAACTTAAATATTAAGAAAAAATATCTTTTAATATAACCTGATGGGTGTGGTATCTGTTGTTTTCATTCCTTTGTAAAGATCTGTATTTCCGGGGGACCAGCAGTTAGCGTAATGGCTATGTCACTGGACTCCCACGTAGTCGACTGTGGTTCACATCCCAGACCCGGTGGCTTAAAATTCACCCCGGGCACGTGTGTGTGTGTGTACCCAAGATCTCGAGAGGAATATGGAGGAGAAGGGATTGCGGCGTGGCCACCCCCTCTAGGGGGTGATTTCTCGCTTTCTGTCTCTCTGTCTGGTGAGCGCACGTGCCGTATAGCAAATAAAAAACCTCTAAAAAAAAAAAATCTGTATTTCCATCTATTATCTATCCTTGGAGGATTTCCTTTTATATTTTTGTGGTGCAGTTTTGCTAATTAATAACTATTTCAGCTTTTATATTTCAAAAAAAATTTTATTTCGCTTACCAATTCAAAGATATTTTTTATAACTTGAAGAATTTTAGACTGACAAAGTTTTTTTCTTTTAATGTTTTATAGACACGGTCCACTTTCTTCTAGTGTATATTGTTTCTGATGTAAAATCTACAATCATCCTTGGCTGTTCCTCTGTTTGTGGTGTATTTTTCCTCTGGCTACTTCTACTTTTATCAATTATGCTGTGTCTTGGTGTCATTTTCATTTTGTTTCTTGTGTTGAAGCTTTATTGATTTTTTTTTTTTTTGAGAGGTTTTTGCTATAGGGCACGGGCCCTTGCCAGAAAGACAGAGAGAGGCAGAGAGACAGAAAGCGAGAAATCACCCCCTAGAGGGGATGGCCACGCCGCAATCCCTTCTCCATTCTCTTCTTGGGATCTTGGGCACGCACGCACATGCCCCAACCTGAGTTTAACCCACCAGGTCTGGATTCAAATTGCAGTCAACTTCATGGGAGTCCAGCAACATAGCCATTATGCCAACTGCTGGTCCCACTTTATTGAACTTCTCGTACCAGTGTATTTATAATTTACCAGTTTGGACTATTTCTTCATATCTTTTTGTGTCTTACACTTCTTTCTCCTCTTCTTTGAGCATTCTCCTTAATGTGTGTTTTGGTCATTTGCAGTCATTCCACAGAACACAATGCTTTGTTCTTTTCTGTTTTCAGTGTTTTTCATTGCAGGCTATTAACTATTGCTGTATCATTGAGCTTCTTCATCTTTTCTACTGCAACGTCTAATCTGCTGTGAATCTCATGCAGTAAATTTTAAGTCAGACAGTGTAGTTTTCACCTCTACAATCTAAATTTGAAATAAGATACATTTAGTGGCTCGTTAGAATACTAGCATATGTTTACCTCATTTTCAGCCGTGTTAAGATATATACTATGCATTTATGATATCAATTTACCTTTGATAGGAATTACACATGGCAAAATTAACATCCTAATAAAATGGAATATAAAACATGTCTGTGTTTAGGAGTTAATTAAATTTTAAAAAATGATACATGAAATGTAGATTGATTTTATATGTTTCATTTCTGACTTTTTACAACATTACCTCTAGCTTCTTCCACTAATGGAATACATAGTAATGACTGTTTAAATATTCAAATCTTTATTCATTATCTGCATCAACTTTCAGTTAGGGTCCATTTTGAGAGATTGACTTATCTTCTAATTATTTTCTTTCTTTTTCACACCTTCAAATGGCTGACATTACAAATCGTACCTTGTGGAGTGCTGAATGTTTGGGTATTCCTAAAAATATTCTCGAGCTTTGTCTGGTGCTCCGTCCATCAGTTCTCCGAATCTTGTTTTAAGCTTTGTTAGCAGAGCCACAGCATTTAGTGTAGGGTTAATTTTTCCCCACAGCGCTCGCTAGACTCTTCTCGGTGTTCTAATAGCTGCCCTCTGCATTTTGACATCCATCTAGCTGTTGGATATAGGCACTATTTCTCGCGTTGTGTGAGCTTTAGTTACTGTTTCTTCTCATTCTTTCAGAAAAGAAATTTTTCCAGGTTCAGGTGCTTTTCTCACACACTTGCCCTGATCATTACTCAGCTGAATACTCAGGGGAGTGTTCTGCAGATTTCTGGAGCTCTCTGTGCAGCTTTCTCTTCTCTGTTCGGAATCTCGACCTTTGCCCAGACTCACAATTGTCTCCTCAAATTCATGAAGTCACTGAACACTGCCTGGGTTTCTTGTCCTTTCACTAGGACCTGGAAACCCTCCGGGTGATAACGTGAGTTCACATTATTTTTTTCCCATCTCTCAGACATTCTTCTCTCTGTTATATATTGAGAGCTGATATTGAATGTTAGGTTTTAGTTTTCTAATCTTTCAGTTGTTTTAGGAGGAAGGTTAAATCCAATTTCTACTGCTTTACCAGAAGTGGGTTTTTCAGAATTGTCTGTAAAACATAAATAATTTTGTCTCAGTCCTTTGCTCCAACTTTCCAATTGCTTCTCTTCAAAAATTCCTGACGTTGTCCACAAGCCCCTGCATGTTCTGGTTCGTGTTTACCCTTCAGGGGCAACCACTCTTATCCCACTTGACTCTCAAAGGAGGGCTTGCTTTTCTTCCAACATGCCAAGTTTGTTCCCGCCTCAGGATCTTTGCTGTAGCAGACCTCTCCACCCGGAATGTGTCCCCCTGATTTTCTAATACTTGACGCTATTATTCACTCAGGACTTTACTCCGATGTCACCTCATCAGCAAGGCCATTCTGCCTCACATACCTGTGTATGTCTCTTCACTGCATTTCCTTTCACTACTTCCTTTTTCTAATGAGCCATTACCTCCGACATTATACAGCCATTTATTAATATGTTTAATGTCTGTTTCTTCTGTAAGTTAGGGGAATGACTTTATCTTAGTCATCATTCTATCCCCAGAGCTTACAACTCTGACCAGCACCTAGTTGAAACTCATGACCTGCTCACTGGATATTTGTGTGTGAATGCGTGTGTCAGTGAACACAGCCATAAAGTGGAAGGATAGCAGAGGATCTTACATAGGAGCTTACGTACCAATTCCCATTTCAAACAACTCTTGTGTCATCAGCTGATAGCCAGTGACTAAAGAAAGAAATGTGTTTTTGTAGTGAGAGAAAGTGAAGATGCTGCTGTCTTCTTCTCACCCCTTTTGAGTTAAAAGGAAATCTTACAGCTGTCAGAAACTGGGAGTGTTGGAGATTTGCTCTGATGACCTCCCAACCTGGAGTTTTGTTTCTTTTCTTGTTGCTTCAGCTGTTGTTTTTCTTTTCTTCCATCTGACAAAATCCTCATCTACATGGTTTAAAAGGCAGGTTCCCTACCCCACGGGTGGCTGTATTCATGGTTCTTTTGTCTTAAGTTCTGTAGTGCAGAGCAGCTTGCTTTTGTCCTGTGTGGCTCAACATTTCACTGCTTTGTAGAATTTGACTCAGCTTTTGTGATGCATTTTATTCATATGAGGCATGAAGGTACCTCTTGAACTGCAGAGAACACATCCTCTCAAAACTCCTACATCATCTTTCAAAGTCATCTTTAGGGATACATTTCTGTCCACTAATGCATCAGCCACATGTCCCTACAGTTTGACTGAAGTCACTCTGTCCCTTGAGCTTGTCACAGAAGTGTCAAGCACCCTCAAAGACAACATCTCTATGCTGTAGCTCTGAGATGTTAAATGGCTAAGTTGCTATTACATAGGATTAGACCTGATGTACTGGATATTCTTAACTAAATTTCAAGTGCCAAAATCCAAGTTTTTTTCTTAGATAGAGGCAATTCTGCTAGGAAGGGAATATATGAATTTTTTCTTTGAGAGAGAGGTTTTTGCCATAGGGCACGTGCACTCACCAGACAGAGAGAGACAGAGAGACAGAAAGTGAGAAGTCACCCCCCCAGGGGGGATGGCCATGCTGCAATCCCTTCTCCTCCATTCTCCTCTCAGGATCTTGGGCACGCAAGCACACATGCCTGAAGCCACCAGGTCCGAGATGCGAACTGTGGTCATCTACGTGGGAGTCCAGTGACATAGCCATTACGCTAACTGCTGGTCCCTGAATGTTTTTCCTTTAAATTTGATTTGTTTATTTCCTTCATAAGAGAGACATACAGAGATAGTAATCCAAACAAGATCATCTCTTGTCTCCCCATCAGCCTCAGCCGGCCCTAGAGCACAGGCACACATGTATTTGGCATTCTTGCAGAGGTCTCTGGACACAGGATGGAATCATCACAAGTGGGTCAGCCTGGTAGAGTATCACATTTTAGGCCCGTGAATATGTGTATTTTATCTATGTCCCTCATTTATAAATATATGCAGCTGTAAAATAAAACCCTGCAGAAAAAAAGTAAATTTAATGAGTTTACCAAATTATGCACTGATGCATGGGATATCTACCCTGATATCATGGCCTTAAAATGTTACCAGTTAGGACTGTAAGAAGAGACTTTTAAGGAGAGATTGTTCAGGCAGGAGAGATTGTTCAGGCAGGGAGAAAGGAAAGATTTACAAGTCAAGTTTTCCTGACTTCATAAACTCATATTTCTATAATTTTTATATATGATCACATCACTTCAGGGCTACTCATGATGGAAGATTTTCATGAATTGACCTGGGGTCCTAACCACTGTATATTGTTTCTGAGAGAGTTTATTCTGAATTGCAAATAATCACCTCATATCTAAACTTTAGAAAACAATTTCTGTATAGATTGTGAGACTTTTATATCCAAAAACAAACAAAAAAAAGATATAATTCCCAGTAAGGGCCCGTAGGGAGGAGAAATAGCATTTGCTCCTCTGAGAAGACAGGGATGACAAACTTAGTTTCTTTTCTCAAAGATATTTCTGTGACTTGATATGTGAGAGTTTATTTTCACACAGAACAAAACTGGGCCAGCTCCATGGTCTAGTGGTTAAGGGAGCTGGATCCCATGGTTGGCCACAGTTCAAATCTTGGCCCAGGAGACTTGGAAAACATGCTGGTTACACGTACATACACCTCTAAATCCCAAAGAATGGAGAAATGCAGAAAAAGGGATTGAAGCATGATCACACCCCACTGAGGGATGCTCTCTCTCCTTCTCTCTCTGGCTCTCTGTCACTCCTTGGTAAGTACCCATACTCTCTGGTCATTAAAACACACACACACACACATGCACACACACACACACACACACACACACACACACACAAGCAATTAGTTCTACAGTGGATACCATGTGGGTGTCCTCTAATTTAATTCAATTCTGACACTCTACCTGGAAGTAGTGTCAGATCCCACGAGTTAAGGAATCAGTCTCATAAAAGTGACCCTCCATCTCAGATGGCAATCCCAAGCCACAGGTTGTTTTACCTCTGCTTCTGACCAGCTGCTATAGATTGGGGTTCACAGAACCCACTCCCTCCTTGGATTTCACCAATTAGCTAGAATGGCTCACAGAATTCAGTGGAACACAAAAATATCAGGAAGAATACAGGTACAGAGATGCATAGAACAAGGCCCATGGGCTAGCACCTCGTGTGTTCAACTCCTGGGATATTCCGTAAACCCAGTCTTTTTGGGTTTTATGGGGGCTTCATTGCATAGGGATAACTGATTAAATCACTCACTGATCATGGATGACCAGTTTAACCTTCAGCCTTTCTCCTCTCCCTGGAGGTTGAGTGGTGACAGTTTAACTGAAAGCCCTATCCCTCTAATTCTGCCTAGGCTGTTCCAGTGACAAGACTCCATCCTGAAGCTACCTGAGAGTGGCCAGCCAGCAGCCAACTCACGAGCACACCAAAAGAAACCATTTGGGAGATTCCAAGGACTTTAGGAGTGGTATGGCAAGAAACAGTGGAAAAGACTGAATGTGTATTCCACAATAACACAGTTTCTACAGAAAAAAGCCGAATAAGGGAAGGAAGCCTTCCATCCCTGGCCCTATCACTAGGCTTCTAGCAGTCCTGAGAGTTTCCTGCTTTCTCAGCTCTGCCACCCACTCCACAGGACTGAGCAGCCAAAGTGTCTGTACTCAACAGCCCTGCAGCAGACCAGAAGGCCTTCCCTCCTAGAAAAGGGAAGATGACTTGCCTCATCTGCAGACCTGAGCAGGCAGGATCAACCTACAGCAAAAATACCCTGTCCTTATTTTCTGTGAATGTCCTTCTAGGAGATGGACTCACCAAGGGAATTTTCTGAACAATTTGATTCAAATTACAATCTATTTATGCTCCTGTAAGTACCACAAATCAATACAGCAGTTTCTCTTGTAAGTCAGTGAGCTTGAGCTTTGCTATTAATGATTCATGTGCTGAAAAATCTCTCCATCTCCTCCTATACATTTCCAGACAGCCTTGATCATATCACTATTTGTAAGTTCCACTGAAAGCCATGCGTACCAGATGGATATTTAAATTAATCTGGTACAATTAAGTTTCCAGGTTCAGTAACAGTCGATTAATTCATTGTTCTTACAGAGAATTGGATTCACTTGTGTGGACAGAAGTCTGACTACTTTTCCTATTTTTCCAAAATCTTTTCAAAAGGGAACTTGGGAAGTCATGCCTACAAACATTAACAGACCATTTATTTTCTATTAACAGGGTTCTTCCTACCTCCTGTTCCTGGCATAGTATCTTTGAGATGTATATTTCAATCCATTACGGTATATTCTTTTGCTTATCTCTTCCCAAGACACAGAACTTCCCTTTTCCTTGAGATGTAGATTAAGCCTTTCTTTAACTAAGACACAGATCTTCCTTTCCAATCACCAACCTAAGGATTGTGGAACCCACCTATAACCTACAAGCCCCCGATTCTACATGTCCTGCCTTTTTGGGCCAGACCAATGGAAAATCTTTTCACTAAATGTTGTCAATCTCAAACAAATAAAAGGAACCTCTGTACATGATCCCCCTGAGAAAAGGCATGTAAGCCTCTTCTCCGGGCCTAGGTCACTCACAGTTGGCTTGGAAATAAACCGCATTAATTATTCATTTTACAGTTGGTTATTTTTTCCGTCAACACTTGGGACAGTTATTTAACACTTCTCAATTCTGACTATACGTAGAATCACCTAAAGAGAAAAAGTACTACTAAACTAATAGGTGGGCCTTAGCAGAGGGGGGAAAAATTCTCTGGGGACAGGACAGAGGCAATGGTAGATTTTGCAGCTAGGCCCAGAGCTTTTAATATGGAGACAGAGTTTGAAATTTCAAGTCCTTATTAAAAGCAGTTGGAGGCTCATTTATTACTTTAAAAAGTTCACCCAAACTGGTTCCACATACGGCAGAATTACCTCTAGAGGTTCCGTGTTTCGTTTTGTATTGTTTGTTTGGAAAACCCCATAATGCTGAATTTTGAAGAACGTTGTTAACAAGAAGCAAACACAAGCAAGTCTTAGAAAAGGATCTCTTTTCCCATATCTGGAGAGTTGTTTTATATTTAATATCGTAAAAGTTACTAGTATTTTTACTTCTCCCGCCCAACAACTTCTGAAATTTTAGCAAAAAAAAAGAAGCTGGCCCATTGTGAGGATGGGACATTTCTTTAACACTTCTACAACACAAGAGCCCTGAAGTGACACAGTCATTTCCTTATCCACAGCCCGCAGCAGGGAAGGACCGTGTGACTTGACATGAGTTGGAAGAAACTTCCTGATATCAGAGATTATTTCTGGGACGAAGACCTCTTTTCCAACAGGAATAACCCACAAGGGTTTTTATCTTTGCCACTGACATGTAGGCAAGCCCTTTAAGTGTCTGTATTAAAACATTGGACAATAGGGCCTGAATGCTCTTTTACCAGCCTTGCTGTGAATGCCCTGTACTATGCTATGGTAATGGGGTTTATTCTTGGGATGAACAAGATAATGTAATCTGATCATTCCTGATTTCACTGAAGCAGCCAACAATAGGTCAGGGCCCATGAGAGATTCGCAAATGTGCTAGACAAAGACATAAGTTGAATTTAATTTTCTAGTGTATGTGGATATCTAAACATGACATTTAGCAACTATCTTTAGTAATACCCTCATCCTAACTAGGTAACAGTAAAGTACACACTCACACACACACACATCATTTTTTACACATAGTAATAATAAAACCCTCCTAAGAACTATGGTTAAAATATGTCAAGAGAATTTTATTATTTGGAAAAAAAAAGACAGGAATGAAGTAAAGAGAGGAAAGGAAGGAAGGTAGCCAGGAATGAAAGGAGAGAGGAAGAACAGGAAGGAGATGGGAGGGAGGGAGTGTAGGAAGGGGGGAGGAAGGTATCTCCAACTTGGAGACATCCTCTGTCCCCTCTGTCCGACAGGAGCAGCCATCCAAGTCTAACGCTCCGTCCCTGCGACGTGGGAGAACCCGAGTGCATTCTGGGAACTCTCGTTCTGTCCACGAACATTACCCTGGGCAGATCTTTCTCCACATCTCAGGGCTTCGCTTTCTGAAAAGGGAAAAATTATCTGAGTTGTGAAATTTCCTGGGAATGGGAACAAGAAAATGAGCCCCCCTCGTAAAGCCAAAGAAGAAATTCTCTGACGAAAGCTTAGAAAACATTTCAATTTAATTCATTGATTATACTAAATTCCAAATGAGAAAAGGCAAAGACCATAATTTGGGAAAAGAGCATATGTGAGATTTTGCCCAAGCAATACCTGAGAAGAGATACTTCAGGTTTATATAAATAGAAGGGGTATTTATTTATTTATTTGGTACAACTGCACTGCTACACAGTACACCACAGGACCCCAAGAAAGGACATATAAATATATAAAATATATATATATAAAAAGAAATTGTAGGGAATCTTTTTTGCCCCAAACTAGATGGTCATATGTTCTCTAGTAATTAGGGAGACTTCGACCGTGCTAGTAAATGAAGGCCTCAGCATTTTATTTTGAGGAAGATCTGAACATGTACCTTTTTGTTTCTCCCTCTACAGCAGACTGATAGATGAAGTTCCCAAATGTGAGGGTTTTCATTAGCATTAGTAGAATGGCTGTAAAGCAATTAAGACTGTGCTCCAGGAAAAACGCGCACAAACTGGGCACACCCTGCCCATGGAGAGGAGCCTGTTATTGGAGGTGAAGTGCTAGGCAAGTCGGTCTTTAGCAAGGATAAGAAAGTGCATGCAACCCAATCCTTTCCTTTGAGATTTAGAAAGCTCTTGCAGTAATTAACAGCCCAGCCACTTGACTTAGCAAGATCCCTCCTCTTGGGAAGTTTGGGAAGCTGCCCACAAAAAGCTGGAGCTTTCTGCCCAAGGAAGGGATTATAGCCTGATCCTTTAGGAGAGACCCTCCCAATTGTCCTTTGAAGTGACTGCTTTAGCGCAGGTGTCAAGAAACTTCCCTCTTGGGGATGGCTTTCAGATTTGGAGCTCCATGCTGAGTACTCTCCATGGGTCTTTAGGAAATTTACATGGTAATCCCTTAAAAGTATTACAGAAATCAGAAACAGTTCTGTTGTTGTTTTTGTCACCATTTACATGTATTTTTTAAAAGTTCAGCATTATGTTTATCTTACTCAAGTTTCCAATATTTTTTTCAGACCACTGATTTGTAGCTTTTGAGGACCAGTATCTGTATAAATTTCTATAAAATGTTCAATTAATTTCAGCTCTGTAGCAGCTTCTTCTGTACTGCACGCCATGCTTACAGCTTGAGTTCCAGTTACACATGCCTAAAGGCTGGCCCGGGGCTCCCCAGAGAGGGTGTGGTCAAGGTCAAAGCCTCTTCCAGGCTGCTTCATCTTCCTGGTGGTGGTTTCCTTCCGCAGGAAGTCGATAGGTTTCTCTTAAAGTAAAATGGAGGAAGGCTGTCCAACGCTTTTAGTCTTGACTTCAATTTCTCTTAAAGGTGGGACTAGCTTAGGGAAGATCTTAGCATTCGCCTTGCCCCTGTCAGACACTCATGCCCTGCCAGGTCACTCCCAGCCATGGTGCTTGAGTGGAGGTGCAGTGTTTCCCAGACTTGGCCATTCTTTGCTCAGTGCTTGTGTTGACACCTGCTCTTCCAAGGAGGAGCCAGCAGGAGGTGTGTCCTGTTCCTGTGTCTACCTCCAACGATTTCTGGAGGAGCCCAGGTATTCACTTTACCTGGTTCACCTATCTGTCCTCCGCAGCTGTCAGGAAAAGGAAATGATACCTGTGTTTGCTCCTCTCCGTGTTTGGAACATTAGTGAGCTATTTCCATTCTGTAATGACGCTGACCACCATTGTTCTGGCAGGTGGCGCAGCGTGAAGGGCCTGACAAGGTCACCGCAGGTCAGGAGTTAGACTTTTTTTACAGCTCTCATTCTTGGAAGTTAACATCATTGACTGCACCCCTTTGTCTCTGGCAAATTAGTAGAAGTTTCATCTTACCGCTCACAGTTGATCTAAAATTTGTAGAGAACTCATTAGTCGTATTCAATTCATTTCGTAGTAGGGAAGGTAAATTTTTGATAGCTCTTCATCCCACTATCTTTAGTCAGAACGATTGTTAAATATCCCAAAACTGTTTTTCAGCTAACAACTGAAAACTTCACTGAAAGTAAGACTTGTTTCAGTTCAAGTCCTTGCCATGCGATTTTGACGAAGCTACTTGACCTTTCTAAAACTGTTTTCTCATCTACAAGAACTGAGATAATAACCCACAACACAGCAACATAGTACTTATTCCATGAAGGAATGGTGTCGGGCTCTCAGCAGAACATCTAACATGTGGTAAGCCATCTCTAAATGATCATGACAATGAGGATGCTAAGTAAATGCACTTTGCATGAGGACGGGACAGAATTGATGATGAGGAAGAAGTCGGTCCATAAGGGATCTGCAAGTTTGATGCAGACACAAAAGTAACAAAAGAAGCCTTTTTTTTTTTTTTTTAAAGGTTATTGTGGGACCAGCAGATGGCACAAAGGTCATCTCACTGGGCTCCCACGAAGTAGACTGAGATTGGAGTCCTGGACCCAGTGGCTTAAAACTCATGCCAAGCACATGTGCGTGCATGCCCAAAATCCCAAGAGGAGAGTGAAGAAGGGATTGTGGTGTGGCCATCCCCCCTGGGGAGTGATTTCTTATTTTCTATATCTCTCTCTGTTCCTCTCTATCTCTTGGGCATGCACATGCACCCTATAGCAAAAAATGCTCTCTAAAAGACACAAACAATAGAAAGAGATTACAGTGATCGGCCCAGCAGGTGGGTGGTGGTTAAGGTGCTGGACTCCCATTAGCTAACCAGGGTTAGAGTCCTGAACCAGGCAGCTTGGAAATTACACCAGGCACTCCTGGTGCAATTACACTACTCTTGATTTTTTGCATGCATGCTCAAAACTCCAGGAGGAAGATGGAGGAGAAGGTACTATGACATGGCCACCCCCCTCAGGAGTGGTTTCTCACTGTATCTGTCCAATGATTGCATACGCCCTATGGCAAAAACCTTTAAAAGTTAAGTAAATTTAAAAATAGGTTACAGTGATAACGACAGAAACCTCGAACAGTTCCAACAGCCTGTGAAGGGATAGACTCTGTTCACATATACATACATGGCCACACCCATACACACACTCTCTGTCACCTACTCATAGACTCCGTATCCACATGCTCTCCTACATGTACATACACTACACCCTTGTATCCACATACCCATGACACCCACATACACAGTCAGGTGCTACTTACCAGTGCTTCAGGCAGTGACAGACTGCACATACAATGGCGGTCCCACAAGGAGTACATGGGTATGCCATGCAGCCTCGCTGTGTAGTGGGTTCTATCGTCTCGGCTTTCGTAAGTACACTCGATGACGTTCACACAATGACAAATCACGTAGTGACACATTTCTCAAAACGTTTCCTCATCACGAGTGAGGCGTGCTTGTCCATGTAAGACATATACAGAATGCATGGTTTGGAAAGCTGTTGAAAATGAGGTCTTTTTAAATGTGTGTTTAGATTAAGCTGTCAACGTGCCCTGGTCTTACTGTCAGGAGTGTCTCTGGCATGATTCTATCCCAGATATATTTCATTCGTTTGACTAAACTTTGAATTGACCTTGTAAACAAGCTTTTCCCCCTCCTGTGGCCCATGTGGTTTATGTGGTCTTTTATTTTGTAACCTGTTAAAACACTTTTAAGTTCGGATTCATGGATTTGACATCCAACTCCCACTGGAACTTGGCAGTGGTTTCCTATGTCTGGTTTATTGCTAAGAAATGATCAGAAAGAGAAAGCATTAGAGCAAGGTCACCTCAATACACTAAACGAGAAATATATCCATGGTGAACATTTCCAAAGCAAAATGAAGGAGGCTTCCTCTCAGGGTGATATTCTCTGTCTTTGTCCTGTCTTAGAAAATGAGCTATAATTCTCTGAATTATTTGCCACATTACTTACTTTATCAACCATGATATTCCAATCTTCACATCTGCTTGTAATTACAGAGAAGACTCTCTCAATGTCACAAGGACACTAGAGTACATGCAGGGAGCTTATAAACTGCATTGGGAAGATTTTGGTCAAATTTCTTCAAAACTTTAAAACACTGATGCTCACCAAGGACAAAAAATGCCCTACTAACATCTTTTCCCTCTGAGTTTTGGAAGACCTGCAGGTCTACGCCTCACCACTAACACAGATATCTGTTTGGCCAGATGATGTTAGTTCGACTTCTTCAGAATGAAGCTAGTCTGCAGATATTCAAAGTGCGATATAGGTGAAGTCATGAGGATAGAACTGATTACTATTCTCAGAAATATTTGGTAATCCAGGATAAGAGTAAGTAAAACATACCCAAGTGAAGGATGAGGGTGCTCCCAAAGGAAGGATCATACAAGAAGCACTAACACTCATAAATTCCCAAAGTTGCGTGTGAAGGTTCGCCTGCTCATAACGCTTGAACACACGCCTGTGGGCTCCACAGGCCTGCTGCAGTCCCACACTACTTGCGATGAGTTTGGCATGAAGTTGTGAAGATCAAGTGGCAACAACTAGAGATGAATACAAAGTAACATGCATTAAAAGCCCAGCTGGTGACTTTGTTTTTATTTGTCTCATTTTGTTTGTTTTGTTTTGTTTTATTTTGTTAATTGTAACTACTTGGATACATGCCTCAGAAAACTATGCTCAGACACCGACATTGGGGGATGTGGAAGGCTAACTGAGGAAGCTATGGAGAGAGACTTATACTCAGCCAGCACAGCACTGAATACTTCCAGGGTATGACTCAGAAAGTGACAATCCCATGCGGAGGAAGTCCTGAGCACCAAGGGAAGAGGACAGAGGGGCTTAAAAGAAGCTCTTTTCTCTCTATAGTTAAAACAGTCTAGCTCCAGACTTGGTAAGGGAGCTGTTCAGGAAAGTTCATACAGCTCTGCAAGAGCCAGTATAGGAAAAAAGAAATCTAAGGAAAAATATTTTAAAGGTATAGAACTTCTCTGGGACCAGCAGATGCCTTAATGGTTAAGGCACTGGACTCCCACATGGCTGACTGTGGTTTGAGACCTGGATCTGGCGGCTTGCTCTCTCTCTCTCTCTCTGTTGAGTGTATGTGACCTATAACAAATTAAATAATAATAATAATAAATTAAATTAAATTAAATTAAATTAAAAATTATTTTAAAAAGCTTGAACCATTCTAAATGTTCCCTGTTCAGAAGGAAAATACGGTAATTTAGAAGATAACTATCCTCCATGCTCAGAAATGTGCTGCAAACAGCTCAACCAAACCACTGCAATCTGTAATATGCTAAGAATATTGTTCAGATTAAAATCATAAACGTATTAGTCAAAAAATTTAAAAATTCCACTAACTGGTAAACACCATTCTCCCGCTGAGGACATGATGTGAGACATGGAGAAGCAGCTGTTCCATGGTGTGACAGGAAATATTCTCAAATGCAAATAACAACACCAGGAACCTAAAAGCAGAAGGAAATAATATCAAGAATTAGGCTTATGGAATCATACTGTGGCTCTTCCAATCTAGTCTTCTTTCTCCAAACAGTAGGACTCTCGACCCCCATAATGATATGGTAAGCAAATCACATAACACCTTTCAGTATAGACTGTTTCTGTTCTGTAGATACATTTCAATCCTCCTCTTCTGGGTTCTGTTGCCTTTAATCCTCATGTATCACCCATTTTCATCTGCAAGGCCTTCTGCTTTATCCTTTTAGATTGATTTATTATTCAGTCATGCAACAACATTCAACATATAGAATGTGGCAGACTCTGGGAAGGAACATTTAGCAGACAAAAAATGTAAAGTTCTCTTTTAAAAAAAAATATATATAGGGTTGTCAGGAAAGTCATGACATATTTTTCTATCCAAAATGTGTTTGTATGCATTCAAAATATTTTTCTGTGCAAAAATGCTTCATGACTTTTCTGACAACCCAATATATAGTACATATCATGATGGAGACCTTATGTAAAATATGAAATTAATCTGAAAATTATCAAATTAGTTGAAAAATAAAAAGGATGACAGGCCCTGCCGGCCTGAGTAGCCATGTTCTCTTCTGGATTATTTCATGCCCTCTCCTTGACCACAGCTGACTAGACATGAAGTGACAATTGTCCCAAAGATAGTACTAAATGTATTCCTCAGGAGGCTTGACTCAAATCCAAAGGGGAAGTCAAACTTCCAGGAGAATTTGAAGACTGAGGCACTAGGCCAGTTAGTGGATGAGGGTCAGAGGTGTAACTACCCACAGTCACCATGCTCTAACAAGGACTGGATCAGCCTCTCCATGTCTGTACAAGCTAAAGAAGAAGGAGGCAGAGATGAGATGGATCATATCCACGGAGAATAGTAGAGACCCCACGACCCTGCAGCCCCCAGAGAGAGGAAGTGGCCTCGATTTCAGACAACTTTATGACTTCAGGTCCTAGGACTTTACTGCCATAATGGATCCAGTTCTTGGGGTTCTATGAGCCTCGCTATACCTCTAAATTAATTTAAGTTGTTAAACGAGCTTAGGTAGGTTTCTGGTTTGGGCCATGAAAGGACCCTGATTGGAGCACTGCTTGATCACATGATCTCCTCAAGAATTTAGCTGAGTCCATGAACATCTAGAGAGGCATGTTGATGCAGATCCATTTGATGACTAGACTCGTACAGCTAGCCATTGCCATATAAAAATTGCCACTTGGCTCTATGTTTGAAGCAAATTCAGCTATCAACTTCCATGTAAAAATTACACTTGTGGGACCAGCAGTTAGTGTAATGGCTGTTGCTGGACTCCTATATAGTTGACTGCAGTTCGAGTCCAACATCCGGTGGCTTAAACTCATGATGGGTGAGTGTGTGTGCATGCCCAAGATCCTGAGAGAAGAATGGAGAAGGGATTGCGGCATGGCCATCCCCCCTGGGGGGTGATTTCTCGCTTTTTGTCTGTCTGTCTGTCTCTCTCTCTCTGGTGAGTACACATGCCCTGTAGGGA
>NW_006159563.1:1802805-1804547 GCF_000334495.1 Tupaia belangeri chinensis | reverse complement strand
GGGAAAACAAAAAACAAAAAACAAACAAACAAAAAAACCTCTCAAGAATAAAAATGAAAGAAAGAAAGAAAAATTGCATTTGTGAGCCTGCTATGCCGGGTACAATTTTGAATACACTGAATATGCCTCATACCACCACGCAGAGTTGAAGCATATCTTTCTGGTAACTCAGAAGCATAAAGAGTTATTGAATAGATACAAAAAGCTAAAGTCACTATAACTGTTACCATGAACAGAAAACTATATTTTAAAACTTCTACATTATGTCCTTTCCAAAATATAAACCTCAAATTTTTTTCCTGCTGCGTGTCTGAGGCACTATTGTCTTGATCTGTTTCCTCTTCTGTGGCATATTTTAATTCCTGAGGCATGCTCTCTCATCTTTTCAAACTTGTCATTATGATGTCAATTTGGTGATCAATCTGGACCAATAGAAATCTGCAGAATGAAATAACTCTTGAGGATTCTAATGTCATCTACAGCCCAGAAATATATAGAAGATTCTGTTTTCTAGAGAATAAAAATGTATTCTTTTTCTTCATTAAAAAAAAAAGTAATAGTCCTTTAATTAAGGAAATATCACTGGTACTTGTTTTTTGTGTTTTTTTCTGGAATCAAAATAATTATCACACCTATGTCTACCTCTGAGACCTCATGCTAAAAATGGAATTTGTATGGATTCTAATAATCATTGCAGAGTTAATTATAGCTTATGAGATACTTTCTTACATATACTTATAAAAGAAAGCCTCTTCTATAATACAAAACAGAAAAATATTGTAATAAATGCAATCAGTACATATTTGCAAAATATTAAAATCCTTGTGATCCAGAAAACTACATGCTTAAGTAAATTAATAAACTGTTGAGTCAAAAAAAGGCAGATAAATTTGTGGTTGCTCTGACCACCAAAATACAATATAAAGAGAAATGTAAACAGAGGTCCAGACAGTGGTGAGGCAGTTAAAGTGGCTGGATCCCACATGACTGACTGCATGGTTCTCAAAGAGCATGGACCTGATGCCTTGAAAAACCCACTGGGCGTGAGTGTGCGCATACCCAATACCCTGAAAGGATAGGGAAATGGAAGAAATGGAATTGTGGTGCAACCCTCTCTCACGGAGGATACCTTCTCACTTTCTCTGTCTCTCCACATCTCGCTCTGCCACTTTTGGGCAAGCACATGTGCCCTATGGAAGTATTAAAAAAGAAAAAAAAAGATTTTAATTGACATTTAACACACACACACACACACACACACACACACAAATGATCAGGACAGTTGGTGACCGGTGGTAAAAGTGGTTGGAACCCACATTGCCGGCAGTGCTGTTGGAGTCCTGGACACAGTGGCACCAGGCGTTTGTGCTCCAAATCCCAAGAGGAGAATGGAGGAGAAGCGATTTCATCAAGATCATCTCTCTTTGGGGGTGCTGTCTTCCTTTCTCTCTCTCTCTTATCTTTCCCTCTTTCTCTTTATCCCTAGTGAGTTTATGCACCCTATTGAAAACTAAAAAAAGATGTAAGTGTATAGATAAATTTATATATATAATGTATATATAAATGGTCAAAAGGACATGGAAATATGTATGAAATCATTAGCCATCAGGGAAATATAAATTAAAACCACAAAAATGTCATGTCACACCTACTGAAATGACTAATAGTAAAAAAAATAATAAAAATATTGGAAATGATGTGAAGAACTAGAACACTCAAAAATTGCCGGTAAAAAAAAAAAA
>NW_006159563.1:1798975-1799237 GCF_000334495.1 Tupaia belangeri chinensis | reverse complement strand
GGGAAAACAAAAAACAAAAAACAAACAAACAAAAAAACCTCTCAAGAATAAAAATGAAAGAAAGAAAGAAAAATTGCATTTGTGAGCCTGCTATGCCGGGTACAATTTTGAATACACTGAATATGCCTCATACCACCACGCAGAGTTGAAGCATATCTTTCTGGTAACTCAGAAGCATAAAGAGTTATTGAATAGATACAAAAAGCTAAAGTCACTATAGCTGTTACCATGAACAGAAAACTATATTTTAAAACTTCTACAT
>NW_006159563.1:1747674-1798906 GCF_000334495.1 Tupaia belangeri chinensis | reverse complement strand
CTGCGTGTCTGAGGCACTATTGTCTTGATCTGTTTCCTCTTCTGTGGCATATTTTAATTCCTGAGGCATGCTCTCTCATCTTTTCAAACTTGTCATTATGATGTCAATTTGGTGATCAATCTGGACCAATAGAAATCTGCAGAATGAAATAACTCTTGAGGATTCTAATGTCATCTACAGCCCAGAAATACATAGAAGATTCTGTTTTCTAGAGAATAAAAATGTATTCTTTTTCTTCATTAAAAAAAAAAGTAATAGTCCTTTAATTAAGGAAATATCACTGGTACTTGTTTTTTGTGTTTTTTTCTGGAATCAAAATAATTATCACACCTATGTCTACCTCTGAGACCTCATGCTAAAAATGGAATTTGTATGGATTTTAATAATCATTGCAGAGTTAATTGTAGCTTATGAGATACTTTCTTACATATACTTATAAAAGAAAGCCTCTTCTATAATACAAAACAGAAAAATATTGTAATAAATGCAATCAGTACATATTTGCAAAATATTAAAAATCCTTGTGATCCAGAAAACTACATGCTTAAGTAAATTAATAAACTGTTGAGTCAAAAAAAGGCAGATAAATTTGTGGTTGCTCTGACCACCAAAATACAATATAAAGAGAAATGTAAACAGAGGTCCAGACAGTGGTGAGGCAGTTAAAGTGGCTGGATCCCACATGACTGACTGCATGGTTCTCAAAGAGCATGGACCTGATGCCTTGAAAAACCCACTGGGCGTGAGTGTGCGCATACCCAATACCCTGAAAGGATAGGGAAATGGAAGAAATGGAATTGTGGTGCAACCCTCTCTCACGGAGGATACCTTCTCACTTTCTCTGTCTCTCCACATCTCGCTCTGCCACTTTTGGGCAAGCACATGTGCCCTATGGAAGTATTAAAAAAGAAAAAAACAGATTTTAATTGACATTTAACACACACACACACACACACACACACACACACAAATGATCAGGACAGTTGGTGACCGGTGGTTAAAGTGGTTGGAACCCACGTTGCCGGCAGTGCTGTTGGAGTCCTGGACACAGTGGCACCAGGCGTTTGTGCTCCAAATCCCAAGAGGAGAATGGAGGAGAAGCGATTTCATCAAGATCATCTCTCTTTGGGGGTGCTGTCTTCCTTTCTCTCTCTCTCTTATCTTTCCCTCTTTCTCTTTATCCCTAGTGAGTTTATGCACCCTATTGAAAACTAAAAAAAGATGTAAGTGTATAGATAAATTTATATATATAATGTATATATAAATGGTCAAAAGGACATGGAAATATGTATGAAATCATTAGCCATCAGGGAAATATAAATTAAAACCACAAAAATGTCATGTCACACCTACTGAAATGACTAATAGTAAAAAAAATAATAAAAATATTGGAAATGATGTGAAGAACAAGAACACTCAAAAATTGCCGGTAAAAAAAAAAAAAGTAAAAATGTTGCAAGCAAAACTATCTGGTAGTTTCTTATAAAATTAGAATACACTTAACAAGCAACCCAGAAATTCCACTCAGATACTTACTCAAAAAATAAACAAACAAGAAATTAAAACATTTATCCTCACAAGGACATGTATGTTTATATGAGCTTTATTTACAAAAGCTAATCATTAGAAATAACCCAACTACACATCAACAGATAAACAAACTGTAGTGTGTCTATACACTGGGATATTATAAAAACCATCTAAAAGAACAAATTACTAATACATGTAGCAATAAGACTGAACTTTAAAACATGCAACAGAAAGAACCCATAAACACAATATTTCACTTACATGAAATCATAGAAAGAATGTAACTAATACAGAGTGACTGAAAGCAAGTTAAGTCATTTGGATGGTATGTGTACGTGTGTGTGTGTGTGTGTGTGTGCATGTTGACTGGCAAAGCATATAAAATTTAATGGGTCAAATTTTTGATTAATGACTAAATGCTCAGGAAAAAAAAATTTTCAAAAAATTTTACTTGGGACCTGCAGATGGTGTAATTGTTATGTTGCTGGACTCCCATGTAGTCAACAGCAATTCAAGTCCTGGACTTGGCAACTTGAAACTCACACCAGGCATGCGTGCATGCATGCCCAAGACCCTGAGAGGAGAATGGAGGAGAAGGGATTGTGCTGTAGTCACCCCTCCTGGAGTAGGATTTCTTGCTTTCTGTCTCTCTCTCTCTGGTGAGTGCATGCATCTTATAGCAAAACCTCTCTTAAAAAATAAATTAATTTAAAATTTTACTTCATATAGGGATATAATAAGTTTTACACTAAAAAAATCTAGGTATTTAAATGTGTCTCTATGGGGCCAACAGGGGTGTAGTGGTCAGGACATAGGACTCCCACATGGCTGACCACAGTTTGAGTCCCAGAACTTGTGGCCTGAGACACGTGTGCATTTGTGTGCTCAAAAATCCCAGAAGGAGAATAGAAGAGAAGGCATTGTGGCATGGCCATCCCCTGGGGGGTGGGGGTGGCAGTGATTTCTCATTTTCCCTCTCACTGATGAGCACACATGCCCTATGGCAAAATCCTAAAATAGGAACCAGCAGTTGGCATAATGGCTATGTCACTGGACTCCTACGTAGTTGACCATGGTTCAAGTCCCAGACCCAGTGGCTTAAACTCATGCCAGGCACGTGTTCATGGGTGCCCAAGATCCTGAGAGGAGAATGGAGGAGAAGGGATTGAGGCATGGCCATCCTCCCCTGGGGGTGATTTCTCTCTTTCTGTCTCTCTGTCTCTGTCTTTCTGACGAGCGCATGCACTCTATAGCAAAAAAAAACTCCACAAAATAAAACCCTAAAATAAATAAAAGTGTCTTAATGCATTTATAAAATGCATGCAAAACAATTTTGACACAATTAAAGAACTATATTCTTGGCTCATTGTAAACAATCTAAGAATCTGGAATTTCCTTTTTTTCCCCCCCTGGGAAAGGACTTTTCTAGTTAAGCTTATCATAATTTTAAGAGACAGAAATGTTTGAGGAAATACAGAATTAGGTTGTGGGATAAGGAATTATGGGCAGCATCTTAGCAGCTGTACACTTCTTAGTATTTCTAAGGCTGAAATATGCAGCCATAATTGGCCTGTTGCCATTGCTTGCATTTACCCAGAACACAAATCCTGAGCAAAGATTCAGATACAAATTTTAGGAAATGCCATAACGGGATGGGGAAGCAGGATAGGGAAAAAGAGAAGTTGCATAAGAGAGAGAGAGAATTCAGCCTGATCTCAAGGGCCTCTCTGGCTTGAGGTGAAGGTAACTGGGCTTGTCTCTTTGTTTTGTTTTGTTTTGTTTTTGCTATAGAGCATCTGCGCTCGCTGGAGAGAGAGAAAAAAAGTGAGACATCATTCCCCATGGGGAATAACCATGTAATCCCCTCTCCTCCAGCCTCCTCTCAGGAGTCTGGGCATGCACACACATGTACTCTGTGTATTTTTTCAAGTCACTGGGTTCTGAACTCAAATCGCAGAGTTGACGATGTGGGATCCAGCTGCCTTAACCACCATCCCATGGGCTGGCCCAGTAAGTGGGCTTTTATAGCCCATTCCAGTCAGGCATTGGCTACAGGTCACCCCAGAAAGACAGGGAGAAAGGGGGGTCTTGGAAATAAAAGAATGGAAAATGTTGGTCCTTCTGTTAGACAAGGCAACTCCAGCAACTCCAATGTCCAAAAGCAGTTGTAGGTGGCAGCTGTAAGGAGCAAAGCACAGCGGCTGGGGGGTGGGCTCACAAAACTAGTGAAGGGAAACCAGGTGAGTCTGGGTGGGGTGGCGACACTGCCCAGGGTACACAGCTACAGTCTTCTAACGCTACCCCTTTGGCCCCAAATTCTCCAACATAATGAGAGATGCTAAGAGTGACTTGGAGAAAAGACAGACTTCCATGATAGGGCTAAATCTATTCCTCATTTTCCTAAGAAATTCAGTAGGTTGATATAGAACTGACTCCACACTGCAGAATTTACCCAGGAGAAAGAGGAAACTCCCTCCAAATAAAAACTTTCAGATAATGGAACTTATCCTTCTTAGAAGTAAGTTTAGGAATTGCATATGTACATTAAAATGTTTTTTCTTTGTTCACGTTAGAGTACATGCTCATGCATGAGAGAAAGAGGGGATAAGTGAGCTCAGTCCATAGATTCCAAGGGTATGGCCACACTTCAATCCCATGCACCAGTCTTCCAGCCCATTGCGTGCTGGACACTCATGTGCATGTCCAGTGTGTTTAGGTTGTTTGGTTGTTTTGGCCTCCTACATATCAGCCTAAACAAAGCATCCTAGGGACAAATTCATGAGCCACTCAACTGTGACTGCCACAGCAGGATTATAGCCTACTATGGTTTAGATAGTGGTTTGTCCTGATGATGGTTAATTTGGAGTGTCAACCTGACTGTATTGAAGGATTTCTGGAAGGCCAATGAAACATTGTTTCTTTTTGAGAAATTTTTGCAATAGGGTGTGTGCAGTTATTAGAGACAGAGAGAGACAGAGAGACAGAAAGTAAGAAATCACCCCCAGGGGGACAGTCATGCTGCCACCCCTTCTCCTCCATTCTCCTCTGGGGAGTTTGAGTGCACGCATGGTGTGCTCCGATTTCTTGGAACTCTTCGATTTTTAGGCATCAGGTGATATGCTCTTTTCTTCCTCCTTCTCTGGAGGATGTTTCTGGAGCTGTGTGCTTGTGTCCTCCCCTAGGGTGTGAGTTAGCTCCATACAGGCTTCCCTCCTCTATATGCAGGCTTCCCTCCTCTATCGTGGGTGGGAGTTGGAATCTATAGTGGGAGTTGGGGGTTCAGATTTTCAGAGGGGAGTTTTTCTCCTTTTACTGCAATGGTGGGGAGGGGTTTGGGCTATCCTGGGGAGAGAATTCCTCCAGACTCTCTTGTCTCCAGATATGTATTTCTATATACCCAGACTTATCTTTTTCCAGTGTGGCTGGAAGATGAGCTGGACAAATAGAACATAATGCAGTGGTCTAATTCAGAGTGCAGAATGGAGCAGACCCTCCTCCCCTGCTGCAGGCTGTGTGAGGTCCCAGTCAATGAGCTCCGGCCAGGCAATGTTCACTTCCCTGCTGCTCCAGGGCGGGTAAGGGCAGAACAACATCATCACAGGGTCAGCCACAGGTACCACCTTCTATCTCTTCATCATGCTGAAGTTTTGTAATAATTCATTTTCTTTTTTATATGATCAATTATTTAATTAGGTTATTGACAAATAATTTAGAACACCAATTTGTGAGGATAAACTCCATCTGTAAGGGCCAACACGGATCGCAGGTAGCCCTGGAGCTGAGGAACAGCTTTGAATTTTAGTAAAATTAGCGAGTCCACAGCTTTCTGATCAACCTTAAGCTGCTCTGAAATCTCATATTTCTCCTTCTCTGTATCAAAGACCTCACCTTCCTGGTGTCTGGGCTTCTGCAGTTTCTTTTCCTTGAAGTAAGCATCGGTAAGGTGCTTTGGGATTTTTACTTTGCTAATATCAGTTTTCGTGGAGGTGGCAATGACAAATTTCTGGTGTGTTCCTCACAGTGGAACTCCATTGAGAACCAGTGGTCCAGTTACAAGTAGCAAGCCACTGCTCAGCTGCTTTGGGAAAACCACTCTCCTGCTCTGAGGCATCCAGTGAGGATGATCAGAATGGTCCCAGGAGTGATGCTAGCTCGCAACTTTCTCACATGCTGACTGGAGGGTTTTTTGCCATGGCTCAACAGCTTTTGAGGCATATCTTTAGTAGGTAATACCTAGGCATTTTGCACAGTTTATCCACCCGGGTACCACCAGTCTTGTCTCCACCAACTGGTTTTGTGACAGTTGCAAGAACCTTCTCCTTTTTCTCTAGCCAAGTGTTTTCTCTTGTACATGGCCTTCCTGGAATACATGGCAGACCGGAGTATCTGCCGATGCCCTGGACTAGGACTGGGTTCCAACTGCAATGGGGCTTCCCCTTCTGGGGCTTTTTAGCCTTGAGGTCACCCTTATAACCCGGTCACTGGCATCAGCCTTCTTGCCTTCAGGTTTCTTCTCCTTAGTACCCTGCTTCACAGTTGTTTCACCTGCCATCTTGTATAATGGAAGAGAGTCATTTTCTTTTTCTTGTAAAAAGATCGGAGGGGAAATCTTATACTTGGACTGTACCTAAAATACCATGTTAATGAAAAGGTACATGTAAATTTATACTAATATTAGCGATGACCACAGGGCTCTGGCCTTCCATCAATTGGTTCCCAGAATCACCTCTTTTGGGATCCCTGGAGAGAAATCATATCTTATGACAGACATACTGGCAAGGAAAAAAGCTCTGAATATTCCAGTTCTGAAAAGCCTGGAGTTTAACCAAAAACTACAATCATATTTAAGTAAATGTGTTTATAGGTTATAGTCTGAATGTGGAATTAAAATAGTTATGTGGATATAACAATTACTTCAACTTCCACAAGTACATAAAAATTAGAAAATAATAAATTGAATGTTATGGAAAGAACTAGACACTAGTTTACTCTCTGACTTTGGTCTCTAAGAAATTATGTAATACTAAGTAATTTAACCTTTCTGTAAGACCATCTTCACATCTTTAAAACAGTGATGTTGGAAGAAAGAACATTCAAGGCTTGGCAACTGAGAATCATAGTCACAATTACTTAGAATCCTGGGTTCAAAGTGCCTGGAAAAACGTTCTGCTAAACTTCCCCAAATACATCACCTATTCAGTACGTTTTTCTCAGACAACATTTTGAAACCGTTCAACACAGTTCAAATTTTAAAAGCCATATTCAAGTAGAGATCAAAGAATAAAGAAATAGTATTATATTCATAAAATGTATCCTCTGTTCATCATCTAACATTATTTTATGCCCTGTGGACAATTTTAATTACTTAAGCATGATACTTTTTACTTCATAAAATATTAAATGCCATATTAATCCATTATAACATTAAATGTGTCTGTTATTTTGGGTATTTTTTTCTTGTATTAGAATGAATACACAGTCAGAAAATTCATAACTCTTTTTGTTTTGAAAATGCAGGAAATGCATCTTTAACTCTAAATACTGCAGAATGATAGAACACACCCTTGATGCACAGCTTGTCTAAATCCATCATTTAACAGGTGGGCAACTTATTAGATGAGGTAAAAAATTATAATGTCATTTTTGAAAAGCTCAAAGCAATAATAACAACAAATACTTACATAGCCCTTACGTGTGCCAGGCACTGTCGTAAGAGTTTTCATGTATTAATGCATTCAATCTGTCTTACCCAGATTAAATCATGTTGGAAGAATGATTCTACAAGGCTTGGCAGCTTGGAATCATAGTCATGATTACTTAGACAATCTTATGAGGTGCATATTATTTATATACCCATTTACATACAGAAAAAAAAAACTGAAAAAAATGAGGCTAAATAACCTGGTTAGGATCACAGTTTGAAAGTAAAGTACTTGAACCCAAGCAATCTGTCTCCATGTATAAACATATGTGTGTATCAGAATGAAACTAGAACCCCAACAAATAAAAGGCTTTCTACTAGAATTTGAATAAATGAATATTCATACTTCAGTCATTCTCACTTCTGTATCAAAGATAACAATCTGCTTTCATGGGTAAGTTTTCTCATGTTGGATCATGAAAGTCATGCTGGAGGATTACATGGAGGATTTGAATTTTACACAAACGTGGCACACTAGGGGCTCCGTTTGGATTTACAATATGCTTGTCACA
This sequence comes from Tupaia belangeri chinensis, assembly GCF_000334495.1. Taxonomy (NCBI): domain Eukaryota; kingdom Metazoa; phylum Chordata; class Mammalia; order Scandentia; family Tupaiidae; genus Tupaia; species Tupaia belangeri. The sequence continues at coordinate 1,791,163 of NW_006159563.1, read as the reverse complement.
TGTCACTTGTTAAATAGAGCCATGACAGCTAACCTCCTGGCTTTTAGTAAGACTGATTATATAGGTTCAGTATGCTCTGAGATTCACTGAATGAATTTAACATAAATACTCTGGCAAAATGTACGAAGATTTTAATTTTCAGCATGATTCAAAGAAATGAAGACAAAGTCAGCAGATCCTGAACTTCTTCATAAAATTTTAAAGAAAAAATAATTGCGAATCCATAATAAAGCTAGCAGAATCTTTGCTATACAAGCTGATTTTCAGAATAAAGTCAGTTTGAACTCCTTCACCTTCTACCAGTGAAGATTTTTCTCTTGTTCTTGTCTCTTTTAATATCATCACATTGACAGATATGATAGCTAATTTTATATATCAAATTGGGCTTGGGATGCCCCAATACCTGATTAAACATCATTTCTAGGTATGTCTGTGGGGAAATTTCTGAGAGAAACTTAGCATTTGGGATTAGCATTTGAGTTGATGACCCTCCACAATGTGAGTGGCCATCATCCAATCTGTTCAGGAGCTGAATAAAACAAAATGGTAAAGGCAAGGTTGAATTTGCTCTTTCTGCATGACTGTTTGAACAATGACATTGATCTGTTCCCATCATTGATGGTTCTCAGATCTTCAGACCACAACACTGGCTTTTCTGGGTGTCCAGCTTACAGATTTTAAATCATGATACTTCTCAGCCTCAATAATCACATAAGACAATTCTTTCAGCATTATGTCATATAATGGTCTCCATAATTGGCTCCTCTTGTCTTCATAATGTTGGTCCCCTTCTCTCCTTTGAGTTCTCCTCTTTGATTATGTTTCCTGTCCCAGCATATCCTACTACCTTACCCTGTACACTCAGAGAATACCTATTCACCTTGGGACCAGCAGTTAACATAAAGGCTATGTCACTGACTCCCATGTAGTTGACCATGGTTTGAGTCCCGAACCCGGTGGCTTAAACACACACCGGGCACGTGTGCATGTGTGCCCAAGATGCGCAAGGAGAATGGAGGAGAGGGGATTGTGGCGTGGCCATTCCCCCTGGGGGTTGATTTCTCACTTTCTGTCTCCCTGTCTCTACGGCAAGCACACTTAGCCTATAGCAAAAACCTCTCCAAAAAAAAGAAAGAATACCTACTCACCTTTAAAATCAATTCAAGAAGCACTTCTGTCTTGAAATCTTTCCTAAAGTTTTCTTCAATATATAAGGAGTTTTCTCCTCCCTTGTGCTTAATTATGTTATAATCATTCTACTCAAATCAAGCCCATTATAATATCTCTTTATATATGCTAGGTCATAAAATAGGATTGAAAATTCAAATGTCTTCATGACCAGGTAAAGTGTAAATGAGTAAAGCAACTAGAATTAATATGCTAAGGGATAATGGGAAGCATGGAAAATTATAAAGCACATTCCACTATCTAGAGTACATAAATGAATTTATTTTAAAATAAACAAAACACAAAAACTATGGAGCTAAAAACTTATGACAAGTTATCATTTGTGTTTAAGCCACTGAAGGTGGTTCATACTCTTCAAAGTGGAAGAGGACAATTATTAGTGATTGTCCAAGTTTAAAGAAAACTGTCAAATGCTTTTTGGTTGTTCGTATATCTTCCTTAAAGAGTCGTCTGTTCAACTCATTTGTCCATCTTTAAATTGGGTTGACTTATTTTTATTTTTTTCAGGTAAACTGTTTGAATTCCTTGTTTATTCTGGTTATCAGTCCCTTATCTGAGGCATAGTTTACAAATATATTCTCCCATTTCAAGGGTTGTCAATTCATGCTAATAGTTGTTTCTTTAAAAACTCCGGTGCAGGAGTTTTTTAACCTCATGTAATCCCACTTGTCTATTTTTGAGATTATTGCTTATGCTTTGGGGGTCTTATTTAAGAAGTCTTTGCCTACTCTGATGTCTCCAAGAGTTTCTCCTGTGTTATCCACCAGTAGTTTTGTAGTTTAAGACCTTAGGTTTAAATCTTTGATCCATTTTGAGTTGATTTTTGTTAATAGTGAGAGATAGGGGTCCAGATTCATCTTTCTGCAGGTGAATACCCAATTTTCCCAGCACTATTTGTGATTTTTCTTTTCCCTACTGGATTGAGTAGTGGCTTTTGTCAAAAGTCAGTTGACTGTATGTTTCAGAGTTTATTTCGGGGGTTTGTATTCTATTCCATTGGTCCTACATGCCTGTTTTTGTGCCAGTACAATGCTGTTTTGATTATCACAGCTTTGTAATCTATTTCGGGGCCAGGGAATGAGATACCTCCTACTCCACTGTTCTTCAGCAGTATTGCTTTGGCAGACAAGGTCTTTTATGATTCCAGACAAATTCTGTGATTGTTTTTTCTAAATCTGTGAAGAATATCTCTGGTAATTTGATTGGGATTGTGTTAAATTTGTAGATTAATTTGGGTAGAATTGAAATTTTTATTATATTAATTCTTCCAATCCAGGAATATGAAATACCTTTCCCCCTTTTTGTGTCATTTTGTATTCCTTTTTTTGAGTTTTTCATAGTTGTCCTTGTAGATGTCTTTTATTTCCTTGGTTAGGCTTATTCCTAGGCATCTTATTTGTTTTCTGGCTATTGTAAATGAGATTGCTTTCTTCAGTTCTACCTCAGTCTGCTCATTGCTGGTGTATAGCAATGCTGTGGTTTTTTTTTTTTTTTTTTTTTTTGAAGAAGAGAGGTTTTTTGCTAGGGCATGCATACTCGTCAGAAAGGCAAAGAGAGACAGATAGAAAGTGAGAAATCACCCTCTCCCAGGGAGGATGGCCATGCCACAATCCCTTCTCCATTCTCTTCTCAGAGTTTTGGGCATGTACGCACACACACTTGGCGTGAGTTTAAGCCACCAGCTCCAGAACTTGAATCGTGGTCGACTATATGGGAGTCCAGTGATATAGCCATTATGCCATCTGCTGCTCCCAGGATTTTTGTATACTAATTTTATATCTTGCCTTTATCGTATTCATTTATCACTTCTAGGAGTTTTTTCATGGATTCTTTTAAGTTTTCAGCATCCCTTATCATAAGGGAGAAGCAAATCAAAACCACAATGAGATACTACCTAACCCTAGTCAAAATGGCTAATATTAAAAAAAAAAAATCAAGAATGATAGGTGATGGTGCAGATATGGTGAAAAGGGAACTCTCCTCCACCATCAGTAGGAATATAAGTTAGTATAGCCAATGTGGAAAACAATATGGAAGTTCCTCAAAGACCTATACATAAATATACCATAAGATCCAGTAATTCCACTCCTGGGTATCTTCCCAAAGGATAGGAATACACTCAATCAGGAAAACACTTGCATGTTCATGTTTACTACAGCACTATTCACAATTGCTAAGACATGTAACCAACTCAAATGCTCACAAACAGATAAATGGATTGAAAAAAGTGTGGCACATATACACTATGGAATACCACTCAGCTACAAAAAAAAAAGAGAGACCCTGACATTTGATAGAAAGTGAAAGAACACGGAAGATTTACTGCTAAATTAGGCAAGCTGGACTATGAAAGAGAGGTAATTGTATTTCCCCACTTGATCTATACCGAATGTCTGCCTTCAGTGGCAGAAATTGAAAGATTGGAAGGTATGAAAGCATAGAGAGCAACTTTGGAAACTAGAGACTGTGTGGGAGGAGGGCGGGAAATGCAAAAGGGTGAGAGAGGGAATCAAGGGGGGAAAGAAAGAAACAAAACATTTAAGGGATGACACAAAAATGGAAAATTATCCCCTGATGATAAAATGCATGGTAATATTTTAACTACACTAATAAATAGTATATTCATGCTGGTAAAATCCTTTTTCTATTATGTAATGCTATACAGTGATTGAATGTTAAAAAAAAAATAAAATAGAATAAAATAAACTGTATGTCAAGGAATTTCCTGGTCCAATCCCAGTCTAGCAATCCACCCTACTGCTTGGAGCACAGTTAATTACCCTTATCTAAATTTTTAAGTATTATCTGAAAAAACAAGAAACAATTTTAATCTCGATACTTAATTACTCTCAGATTAATTTGGCTTTCATAAAGAAAGTCAAGCGAGGATATGACTTATAAATGCTACATTGCTCTGTTTGACCTCATGCAACAGCTCTTTCTCATTAAACAGCATGCTTAAACTTGGGATCTTAAAATATCTACAACATGTTCACATTTTACAGGCAACTATTGCACATTGTGTTTAATGGGATCTAAATTTATGACACATTGTTAGATAATCTCCTCACTAATGCTCACAACAAAGTCTCCTACAAGATTTATTCACTTTGACAGCATTCCTTTTTTGAGTCTTTTCACTTTCTTTGTAAGAGGTCTCACTTCAAACTACATTTTATGGAGTATGTGCTAAGAAAGAAACACAAGTCAAAATTTCGAGCAATGTCACTAGTCAGATACTGCTTTGAAGAAATCAAGTCTCAAAACTTCCAAGAAAAATGTGGAAGGAAGAACAAACAGTTCTGGTAAACTCTCTTTAATCCCCTAAAAGACTATGAGAGATCTTTGTTAGAATTTTAGATGCCAGGACCAGCAGTTAGTGTAACGGCTATGTCGCTGGACTCCCATGTAGTCGACCATGGTTCGAGTTCCAGACCCAGTGGCTTAAACTCACGCTGGGCACGTGTGTGCGCATGCCCAAAATCCCAAGAGGAGAATAGAGGAGAAGGGATTGAGGCGTGGCCATACCCCCTGGGGGGTGATTTCTCACTTTCTGTCTCTCTCTGTCTTTCTGGCAAGCACATGTGCCCTATAGTGAAAACCTCTCCAAAAAGAAAAGAATTTTAGATGCAATGTAATTTGAAGCATCCCTGCATAGGTAAGCAGCAGAATGGAGCAATTAACAGTATGGGCTCTAAGGTCAGGGACCTTGGGCCAGGTCCAAAATTACTTAATCACTTACATCTCAAAATCTTAATTTATTAAATAGGAATACTAGCCATCTGTTAGATTTGTTGAAAAAAAAAAAAAAAGTCAAATGGCTCAACATGGTGGCACAGTGGTAACGCGCTGTTTAAACAATACTGGAGCCATGTGGAAGATTACAGGGTTTGTTTCTTTTTCAGCCTATACATGTCAGGTGCATTGACCCATGATCTTGGCTGGCTGGAAGAGCTGGAAGCCTGGTGGTAGGATGTGAGGCTATGTGACCCTTCTGAGGATACTTGTCTTTCTCTGCTCTGTCTTTCTCTCTCCCTATGCCTCTCACTCTAATGAAAGAAAGAAATAAAATCTTTGTAAAAATTATTTAAGATAATTTGCAAAGTATCTGGATCATTTTTTAGTATATGGTAGGATTTGATAAATGGTAATATGTACTACTATTAATATTATTTACCTAGGTCCAGCAGATAGCAAAGTGGTTATGTCACTGGACTCCTACATGGCCAACTGCCAGATCCTGGACCAGTGGTTTGAAACGCATGCTGAGTGTGTGTGCAGGCATGCTCAAGGTCCAGGGAAGAGAGTAGAGGAGAAGGGATTGCTGCGTGGCCATCCCTTCAGGGGATGACTCATCACTTTCTCTCTCACTGTGTTTGTCTCTCTCTCTCCAGCGAGTGCATGTGCCCTAAGGCAAAAACCTCTAAAATATATATGTATATATAAAATCATTTATAGGAAATTACAAAAAATTCAGATGACATTTAATTATTTGGGGGTTATAAAGAAGCTTATAAGCCAGCAGGTAGCATGAAGGTAAAGGAACTGGATCCCACATGGCAGACTCAGCGGGTAGAGTCTTGGACCCAGCAGCTTAGAAAACACTCAAGGTGGGAAAAGCAGATGGTGTAGTGGTTACGTCTCTGGACTCTTACATGCCAACCATGGTTTGAGTCCCAGACCCAGTGGCTTGAAACTCACACTGGGTGGGTGTGTATGTGTGCCCAAAACCTCAAGAGGAGATTAGAGGAGAAGGGACTGTGGCATTGTCATCCTCCCTGGGAGGGTGACTTCTTACTTTCTGTCTCTCTATCTCTCTCTGTCTCTTTGGCAAGCACACATGCCCAATAGTAAAAATCTCTCTTAAAACACTCCAGGTTGGGCACCAGCAGTTAGCGTAATGGCTATGTCGCTGGACTCCCACGTAGTCGACCGCGGTTCGTGTCCCGGGCCCGGTGGCTTAAAACTCACGCCGGGCGCGTGTGCGTGCATGCCCAAGATCCCGAGAGGAGAATGGAGGAGAAGGGATTGTGGCGTGACCATCCCCCCCTGGGGGGTGATTTCTCGCTTTCTGTCTCTATGTCTCTCTCTGTCTGTCTGGCGAGAGCACGCGCCCTACAGTGAAAATCTCTCCAAAAAAAAAAAAACACTCCAGGTTTATCTGTGAACATGTCCCCAAAAAAACACAAGAGGAGAATAGAAAAAAAGAGATTGTGGTGTGGCCATCCTCCTGGGTAGTAGATAGATAAACAGCCTTCAGATGTATTCTCACTTTCTCTCTGTCGCTCTAGGGAGCACATGCACCCTACAGCAAAAAAAGAAAGAAAGAAACTTACTTTCTTCTATTCTTTATACTGATTGTTCAAAAGCTTCAATACCTCTCTTTTATACACACACAACTAAGTATACATAACAGTTCTTAAAAATAAGATTATAGTATAGAAACAAAAAGTATAGTTTTATCTAGAGTTACCCCAATGAGGAAATAATCTCTTATGAAAAATCCCATTAACAGTGTTGGGAATGATACTGTAATTACTACACATACTTATTCAATTACTGCCTTTGCTGACCTTTCAAATTTTATTCAAGCATGTTGAAGAGGGTATCCTATATTAAATCTCTCGTTGAGTAATTATAAAACACCAAATTAAATTAAACCCTAATTATGCTTAGAGAAAAGCATTTCCTTGGACTACGAGGTGTTCATACATTCTCATGACTAACTTAGGCTAGCTGTATACTGCAGCACAAATGAGAATTGATAAGAAACTTAAAATATCAGCAGGTGCCACTAACTTAATATGTGTCCTTGAACAAATTACTTCATTCCTGTGGGATTTACCTTCCGTACTAACATAGCAGGATTGGATTAATTCCTTCTAAGATTGCTTTCCGATTTCAAAGTCTGTGATTACCTGATTATCAGGTCCACCTTTTTCCTGTCTCAGCACGATTTAAGGAAAGCAGCACATTGTCACCATTAGCAGTAACAGAAATGCTCGAATGAAGGGTAGATAATATCAAATTGCTCAAGGGGCAGACAAGGGGAATACGTAGATTGAAGGAAGACCTGCAAGAGGACTCAAATGTCCCTTGTCTCTATTTACTAAACTACTCCAACCATTCATTCACATATGACGTTTTGTAAATTATCATATTATTTTATAAACCTCTAATTTGGGAATTATGAAAGGATGGATCTCAGACCATGAACAGCCTATACATGTATTTTATATAGTCAACAATGTTCTTACAACATTTTAATTAGTTGCCAAAACGTACAACTCTAGAGAAGTCACAAAAATCTAAATGTCTGGTTTCCTGTGAAAAGTCAGTTTCCACTTCGCTCACGTGGCTGCAGGTGATAGTTCATTGCAGCTGAATAGAGGCTGCATCCTCTGCTGCATTGGCTACCACTCCCCATGATCTTGGTAATGTTTATTACTAGGCATTGTTGGTTTTTTGTTGCATGTAGTAGAAATTTGTATTATTTTTTTTTTTTCTTTTTGAAGAGGTTTTTTTGCTATAGGGCGCATGTTCTCGCCAGACAGACAGAGAGAGACAGACATACAGAAAGCAAGAAATCATCCCCCAGCGGGGATGGCCATGCCACAATCCCTTCTCCTCCATTTTCCTCTTGGGATCTTGGGCACGCACGCACACGCGCCTGGCGTTGAGTTTTAAGCCTCTGGGACTGGGACGTGAACCGCGGTTGATTACATGGGAGTCCAGCGAGATAGCCATTACATTAACTGCTGGTCCCATTTGTATTATTATTTTTATATTACATTTAATCACATGTATCTTTACAGTGTACAACATTTCTTTTTCTCGCATGATTACCATGAACATCAGTCAAGACAAAGGCATTACTATACACATCACAATCAGCAAATAGCTTTTCATTTTTTTCCAGATGCTTTATTTTTAAAATTTTATTATTATTTTTTAAAAACATTCAATCACTATACATAATTTGGTTTGTAAAGAGAATATTTACCCAACATGAAATAATTCTCATACCAGTCCAGTTGAGGACATTGTTTGTTTTTGTTTGTTTTTGTTTTCTCTTATGCTAGAGAAACATTAAAGGGTCTACTTAACAGTAGGAAAAACAAAGATAAATCTTTTAACATCCTGTTTTATTCATTTGCTATCAGTGTGTCATCTTATTACTGAAGACATGGTCTCCCTATGTTGCAATTCTCTTGCCTCAGCATCCCATGTAGCTGGTACTCCAGGCATGCACTATGCACCTGGCTTTGAGAGTGGGTAAAGATATCCAACCTGGGTCTCCCATGTGGCCCCTGTCTGCCGAATAGAAGCATCTATCAGCATATGGTGCTAGGCACAGATTGTCATATTATTTGACCTACCACAACTATTCAGTCTGTTTTCCACGCAATGGCAGTCTAATGTCAAAATATATATATGTTTTTTACATTGAGTAATAGTTATTTGGCCATTTTTTCCCATAGAACTTAATAAGTTAATCCTAATATTTCTATATAATTCTGAAAAGACCAAATCCACTGAAGAGAATTTTCAAGAAGAAAAGGGTAGAAAGACTTGCCCTAAAAATTTCTTCTTTTAAAGAACTATGTATTTATTTAATTCCATTTTTTATTATTATTTTTTAATCTGATCAAAGAGAGACACAGAGAAAAGGGGAAAAAGAGAAAGCTAGTAGCCAGGTCTGGAACTCAAACCATGGTTGGCCATGTGGGAATCCATTGTCTTTAACCACCATGCCACCTGCCACTCCCTTGCCCTAAAAATTTTATGACTTTAAGCTACAAAAGTTAAGATGGCAAGTTATTAAGACAATAATGAAGAGACAAAACATAATTCACGTATATGTACCTCTATTGTCCATCCATATTGTGATCTCCAAATATCACTTTCTGCTAAAATAATCCAGAATTTCTTGGAGAAACTAATTCTATATCTGGAGTAATACATTTAGAATATTATCAGAAATAATTTGTCATTTCTCGAAAGTATAGATGCTCTAAAAACTAAGTCTCAACAGGACTTTGTAGCCCACCTTAAGAAGCTCCTACTGGCCAAAAATATTTTGAACATCAATAATAATAATAATAATAATAATAATGGATTGAGGCACATATATGTACATTTTTGATATCACAATGATGCTACAAAACAATAATCATCACAACAAACTTTGTTCACTTATAAGAGATGATGGGGAACCAATTTATTTTGGTAACTAGTAAATAAAGGTAAAGAATCATGTGTCATTTCTGACTTTTCAATAAAAACTGTAACTCAAGGAAACCAAATAGGTGATGAAAATCTCTCTTTATAAAATATCTCTAGCTAATAAATTAAGGGTAAAAATGTCAAAACTAGAATATCACTGTTTTGCAACCCTTAATGAAATTATTAATCTAGGCAATGATTGCTATCATCAAGTCTAAGAAAGATAATACATGCTTTCTAATAAAACTACACTAGCAGGATTTTAATTTATAGGAGTGACTGAGTGACAACATAGAGATGATAATACCACCGAAAGATTTTTATTTCTTACAGTTCCCAAAAGAAGAGGGCATACCACACCACATAGGGCCACTTGGGGAAACATCAGCTTTAGCTGGATGGTGACGGAGTGAGGGGACAGCATTGCCAAGAGATTTATTGTGTTTTCTGAGCATAAGACAAAACACAGTCGTTTACAACTGGGTATGTGAATAATGTTGGCACATTCTGTATTATAGAGATTGTCTCTAGGTATCTGTCCTTATCCCTGGGTGATTGAGGCAGGAGATTAGTGCCTCCTGGACAGCTAGAGAGTAGGTGGTTCAAGGTATAAGCTTTGGGCTGGTTAGTTTTCATAGGAATGTTATGGTCTTGGACCATAAGTCCTTTACTATCTCTATGAATTGGATAGCCCTGGGAGAGGATCTTTCCCCAATGAGGTCGAAAATCCTAATGCATCAAGAATACAGGAAATATAGTTAATATGGTACACAGTACCAAATATGAAATATTAGAAATTCTTAAATACCACGCTAAAATATTGCTCTAATTTAAATGTTTGTGTCCTCTCCAAAATTCATGTCAAAACTTCATCAATGCAACAGTGCTAAAAGATAGGACCTTTGGAAAAGCAAGTCATGAGGGTGTAATTCTCAAGCACAGTACTCTATAAAGGGCTGAAGGAAATTATCTGCATGTCCATGAACAGAACATAAGTTAAACAAATTTATACCAACAAAAGATACTCCACAAAAGTTAAAAGACATGAATGAGAGCTGCACCCATCATAATCAAATCCCAAAGCCGTAATTTAGAGTTGATAGAAAGCAAGTTGCAGAACGATAGGTGTAATATTATGTGTACATAAGCTTAAGTAAAACTTAATAGTTGCTTGGAGTGATGTATATGCTAAGTACTCTAATTTGACTATTACATTGTATACATGTATCAAAATATCATATTGCAACCCATAAGCATGTACAAGAAAGCAATTAAAATTAGAGTACTTATGATTTACATAATAATCATATGAAATATATATGATTATAATAAACACCAAATTAAAGACAGTAGTTTCCACTGGAAAGGAGGAAAAATAGTCTAAGAACTCAGAAAACTCCAGGAACGAAATGTCTAAGTAATGCTGTGAAACAAAAACAAAAATGAAAGTTAAGCAACTGTAGCAAGTTACTAAAATTCACTAACTATGGATAGTGGCCATGCTGTGTTTTGCTGTATTATTTGCCATAGTTGTCAGCACTTTTAAAATAGTTCATGATTTGGGGCTGACGGGTGGCATGGTGGAACTAGATTCTCACATGGCTGACCACAGTGGGAAATCTCATACCTAGTGGCTTGCTTTCTCTCTCCTTCTCTCTCTTTGTCTCTCTCTGATCAAACTGAAGAACAATAATAATAAACAAAATTAAATGAATAATTCTTTTAAAATAATTTTTAAATAGTTCACCAGTATAAATAGCAATGGTGGTGTGTTCAGTGTGAATTATGAAAGAAATGAATATTGCAGCTGCTGCAAAATTGTCTAAAAATAAATAAATATGTTTAGCCAGTGCAAATACAATAATCAGTCAAAGGCAGTAAGAGTTTGGCCCTCTATGTTGTCAAATGGGCATTATGACACCAACTGGCCTCTTAGCAAAGGTTTAGCTTTAATTGTTGTTAGAAGGAGAAAATGTCTATGTTACTATCTAGCTTCTATTTTTAATGCACACAATGAAAATTAGATGCTTGCTCCTTCCCTTAACTTTTGAAAATCATAGTTTCTGTTTGTGGTGTAAGACTTCACATCAAGTCATTTGTAGGATGACTTTTATTATTAGATACCTCATCTATATAAATGCTCACTTGTAATACAACACCTTAAAAGAGTCCAAATAAGGGTCAATAGATGGAATAGTGGTTATGTCACTGGACTCCCACATGGATGACCATGGTTTGGGTCCCAGACGTAGTGGCTTGAAATTCACACTGGACACATGTGCATGCAAACCCAAGATCCCAGGAGGAGAATAGAGGAAAAGGGATTGTGGTGGGGCCATCTCCATGAGGGGTGGTCTCTCACTTTCTCTGTCTCTCTTTCCAGTGAGCACACATGCCCTATGGCATAAACCTCTAAAACAAAAAAGAAATTTCCAGGGACCAGCAGTTGGTATAATGGCTATGTCACTGTACACCCATGTAGTCGACCACGGTTCGCGTCCCAGACCCAGTGGCTTAACTCACGCCAGGCATGTGTGCATGTGTGTCCAAGATCCTGAAAGGAGGAGGGAGGAGAAGGGATTGCAGCATGGCCATCCCTTCTGGGGAGTGATTTCTTGCTTTCTGTCTCTCTGTCTCTCTCTGTCTTTCTGGTGAGCGCATATGCCCTATAGCAAAAACCTCTCAACAACAACAACAACAACAAAAAGCCTAAATAAAACATTTGCTTTTTTGCTTTTTATGTTACATTTGAAACTAGGCTGTAGCAACCAGACACATTAGTGATGACCATATTCAAAGACTGAAGGCAACAGGAGCTACGGAACACTCTTTTCTTTGTTGGTTACAATGGCTTCTTTCCTAGTGAAAAAGAAACTTTAAGTACTCAAAGATTTTTATTTTCCTCCCTTTCAACTTTATTCTCTGCCTTTCTTTTGTTTTCAGTGTTGTATATAGAATGACCTACGACATCTCCGAAGTTCTGAGAAAGTTTTGTTTAAGACTGAAGCTTATTTCCGCGTCGGCAGTTGGCACTTAAGTGTTCGTTCTCACGGAGAGCAGAGTGTGAAACGTGCTGTGGAACTGTCCCATATGCATGACTCCACAGAGACGCCTTCTGTTACAGTCAAAGCCTGTCAGCAGTTCTCCTTGGAGTACTGAAACAAGTAGTAAATGGAGACTGGAGATGAGCCTCTGAGTACACTGTGCTCAGCCTTTGTTGGGGGCTACTGTTTATATCTTCCTAAAAAAACAACAGAAAGACTTCAAATATGCTTGGTAGAACCTCTGAAAGAAAGCCTGGTCAAAACTCTCTGAAATGCCTACCCCCATTCATTTCAGGCTGTTAAAACAAGAGGACCCAGCTCTCTATTTGGATGAGCGATGAGATGGCACAACCGCTTTGGGTGACGTTCTTAGAGGTGGCCTTGCTTTCATGTTATTGGATAATGAAAGTGGCCTTCAGAAGCAAGAGTTTATGGAAGTGTGTGTGTGTGTGTGTGTGTGTGTGTGTGTGTGTGAGAGAGAGAGAGAGAGAGAGAGAGAGAGATGCTTTTGGGACATCAGCCCAATGCTTTTCTCTTTAGACAATAACACTAACCAAAACCAAAACATAAAATCACCTTTAGGTTTGAAGCTAATCATCAGATTTTTATCCACCTTCCTTTTCTTGCACTGGAACACACCAGAAAATGGTGTTACATGGGGACAGGCAGAGCATGCAGGAAAAAAGCTGAGCTTAAGCCAAAGCAAAATGACCTCCTCCACCCTCCAGTGCTTTGTCAGCCTTCCTTTCTATGAAAAGAGTACAACAGAATAGATAGATGAACCTTTTAGTATCTCTTCATTCACCTCAATGTTTGCCTGACATTTCATCCTTCTTGCTCTGTGCTCTCGGTTTTCTTAATTTTACTTCTTTCTTTCCAGCTTGACATTCCGAATGACCTTTTCATCTGGTTTTTACTCCAAACCATATGTTTGTGTATTTGTCCTTATGACTTCTGGTTATTGCAATGGTCATCTCTCTTTGGGAGCTGGTTTCTCGTCTTCTGACAACTTTGTCATAACCTGGATGTCTTTAAGAAGATAAAATAACACAAGCTATCTAATACGAATTGTAATACTCAAATTATTAAAACATAATCGTTTTTCATGAAATCCCTAGAGTTACTATGTCAGTAAATAATCACAAGTTTTTCTCTAAAATCAAAACAAAACAAAATGAACACACAAAAACAAGAAGTCTTTTTACCACCAAAATGAACAGAAACTTCATCTTTATCCCCTGAGGCTCAAAAAACATGAATAATTAATTCCTACAAACAAAATTCTCATCCCATGGGTACAGTTAACTTGCCTCAAGTCTTAGATTTATTCGTGAGTTTTTCTTGAGGCTCCAGAGCCTGTAATCTAGTCTCAGGGTAATAGTTTGTAACAGTTATGGGAATAACAAGAATATCATTGCATATGTTCAGTTTGTGAACTTCCATCGGTCTAATATTTTGCCAACAGTTCAACAAGGTAATTAATGAGCAGTCTAACAATGTTATCTCATGAGGCCACCATTTCCATCTGTGAGGTCTTCAAATTGTCTCTCCAGGGAAAGGTGAATACACTGGACTATTTGAAGAGCTGGGTGGAGTCTAATCCAATCCTGATAACAGGTCCTAGTTATTTTTTTTTTCATATACATTAACAAAAAACATTTGTCTGGGACCAGCAGAGGTCATGATGGTTATGTCACTGAACTCCCACGTAGTTGATTGTGGTTTGAGTCTCAAATCCAGTGACTTAAAACCTATGCTGGACATGTGTACATGTGTGCCCAGATCCTGAGAGGAGAATGGAGAAGGGATTGTGGCATGGCCATCCCCCTGAAGGGGGTGATTTCTCGCTTTCTGTCTTTATATCTCTCCAGAGAGCACAAGCACCCTATAGCAAAAATCTCCAAAAATAAATAAATAAATAAATAAATAAATAAATAAATAAAAGTTTGTCTGTTTATTTAGAGCCTGTTCCCTGTGGAATGTTATGGTGCATTTGTCAGTTAATTTTTGCCTCTGAAGAGCATTGATAGTGAGCTGTCCAGACTGGAACCCCATATTTCTCATTGTTATACCTCCATTGCCAGTCCAGAGTGTAGCTAATTTCACAATACTGTGCAGTATTGTACAAACCTTAACTCATTCAATATCCACAATAGACATGCAAAATAAATTTAACTTTTATCCCCGCTTTGAAAATTATTGAACTAAGGCAATGAAAGGTTCAGTGACCTTGCTGAAGGCCTACACAGCAAGTGACAGAGCCTGGCTCTAGGGTCTCTTTATTTTTTCTTTTTTTTTATTTCCTGTTTTTTTTTAAGAGAGATTTTTGCTACAGGACACATGTGCTCAACAGAGAGACAGAGAGATAGAAAGTGAGAAATCACCCCTCAAGGGGGATGACCATGGCACAGTTCCTTCTCCTCTTGGGACTTCGGGCATGCATGCTCACATGCCCAGCATGAGTTTTAAGCCACAGGGCCCAGGACTCAAACCACAGTCGACTACATGCAAGTCCAGCAATGTAACCATTATGCTTGTCCCAAGAGTCTCTACACTACTGTGCTGGTTTCTGCCTCTATGTTATACTGCTCTGTGTATTCAGTACCAGCGTGTTTATGCAAGAACAAGAAAAGAGAGAAGGCAGAAGGAAAGTGAGAAGGAAGCAATTTTTAAAACAGGTGAACCTCCGTTCTCCTCTCGGGATCTTGGGCATGCACACACACGCACCTGGCATGAGTTTTAAGCCACCGGGTCCGGGATGCAAACTGTGGTTGACCACATGGGAGTCCAGCGACATAGCCATGACACTAACTGCTGGTCCCATAAAACAGGTGAACCTTGGTTTAGCTGCTATTGTGCAACAGTTTTGCAAGTGCCCTGCGAGACTGAAAGTCATATGGCCTCCTGTGGGTCCAGATACCAAAGTCTGCCTGAAAGCACATCAGTTACTCATGCAATCACCGAGCATCTTAAGAGCTGGGGAAGGGGGGCTATAGTGTGATGACAACACCCCCCATATGAATGCATGTGATCCCTAGTATGAAAAACAAAAAAAGGCAGAAAAACCCAGGTGAACCTAAAAAATCACTACTGATTCACAGACAGAAGTGGGCTTTATCTTATTATTGCATAGCACAATGGGGAATAGATGCTTTCACTTTCTTTTTAATATAATTTTGATAACTATAAAATACATGTAATTTAACTTTTAGAACATAATAATATAATGAATATCCAGGAAACTAGTACTTACCCCAAACTAGAATGTGAATTTATGTATTTTTACTCTCTCTCTCTCATCTTTTCTCCCCTTGAGAATTAACAACCACTGAATTTTGTTCATATCATTCCCTTTCATTTTTTTATATATTGGGTTGTTGGAAAAGTCATGATGCATTTTTGCCTAGAAAAGCAGAAAAATACATCATGACTTTCCTGAAAACTTACTAATTTTGTCACATACACAGGTAACCTAAACAAAAGATATAGTTTTGCTTGTTTTTGAGCTTTATCAAAACACTATATTACTACATAAAATCCTTTTTTTACTTAATAGTTTTTTCTAACAGTCATCTATGTTGAGTAGAGTAAATTCCTCTTTATAAAATGTTGTATAGTTTTGGAAGTACTTTTATATAAATTATCTCTTCTGATTCACATGAAAATCTATTCAATTAAGTAGATTGGCCCAATATTTCCTATTCCTTTTATTTTAATAGTATCAAAGACTATGCTGGCAGCCACTCACAACTCTGGAGTTTCAGCTGGGCCACCACATACCTCGAGGTCCATAGTCAATACAGGCTCTCGATCTTGCCCCAAACACTAATACTGTGGACTTTGCCTACTGGTCAGTCTGCTTGAATGCTTGAAATGGTGAATTTATTTTCCATGTGGTATGGATGTTCTCACAGTATATTGAATGGAAATAAAAGTAAAATAAAAATGAATCAAAGCACTTTCCTTAGGACTGCTTGGAAATTCCACTTATTTCCATATGTATGGCACATAAATAAAGCTTTGTGTTCCTTCCAAATGTGACTGTCATGTCTATTTCACCATATCCAAGAGGATACAGTAAACAATAGCATATGTAAATTCCCAAAAAATACATCTGAGGAAGATTCTGTATTTTATTACCTTCAGCGTATTGGACATATTTTTTTTTTTTTCAGCTGCCCGGCAAGCATGTAAGGCAGTAAGAGCCCTGATGCTCCCAGTCATTGCTATGAGCTTTGCTTTATTTACTCCTGGATGATGTGCTAATATCTCTCTTACTAAATAGTGCCAGTTAGCAGAGGAATTAAAATTATACTTCCCATCTGAAATAGTTTTTAAAAATATGCCAATCGTGCCTGTGAGAAAATGAAGAACTCAGAAAGTTTTTGTTAACTAAATAAACTAAGAAAGTGCCAACTCCTCTGTGCATTTCGGCTAAGCAATAGCTCCCGTTTAACATGACATAGTACAAAATGAGATACTCTCTTCACAACTTTTGACTTAAGTTATGTCTGCATAGAGGCATTCACTAGTGGTTAGAAAAACCAACAAGGTAATTCAAAGAACTCTTCCCTGATCCTTGGGAGAGAGGAGATGGAGTTTCAATATAAACCTTTCACATTTATTTTAGTGTAGATTAACTGATTCATTTGTTTAACGACAAAAAGATTAGTCACTACCATTATAGAGACAAAGGAATTTTCCCTTCTCCTTTGGAATAATTACTACAAATCACTGATATGAAGCAGATTGATAAAAGTAACGGTACACAGATTCATTTTAACATGTATATGAACACAGGATCCTTAGAGAATATAAACTCGTGGAGAGCCAAATGGCTGAAGGTTTTATACCATGCAGGCTTGGAGGTAGACTGTGAAAGAATGAGAGGAGAAGATGAAAATTAATCTTGTCTTTTGAGGCCAGGTGTCAGACCTCTAAGTCCCCTCTACTAGTGTCAACGGTAAGGGGGAAGACCCGCAGAAGTCTGCTTATGGCTACTGCTTACTTCACTGATGTAAATATCGACAGATGTAAATTTCTTTTACCTAAAAAAATTAGTTTTACGTTTTTAAGCTAATTCTATACCTGTCAGCCCCACTGAATAGTCTTCTCAACATATGCCAAGGAAACTATATTTTGGAGTGACGTACTTTAGATTCCCATGCAATCCAATGAGAAAAATATATGCACATACAAGCATCAGGGTTTTCTATAAAAATAGTGAGAACTGTCTTATGCTAAACAGTCAGACTAAAGCAATGACCATCTTAAAATAAGAACAAATTGTTCAGTGGCCTTTAGGTAGTCAGAAGATCTGCTTCTTTTACAATAAAAATGCAAAGTAAAAGGAGTTTCCTTTTGCCTACTGGCCTATAGTAAAGAGATTGGGAATATATGATTTTTAATGTATAGTGGCTTGAGAAAGCACCCATACTCCTGCTCTGGCTTCATAAGAGACCTGTGACTTCACATAGAAGGTCGCTTCTTTGGTTGGTTGCTAGGTTACAACCAATCACAGCAACTAGACTTCAATCAATCACAGACATCCCACCTTTTAAACCGTGTTAATGTAGACAAACTTCAAGATGTAATCAACCCAGTTGTTTCTCTACCCTATTCCTTCACTTCCCTTTTCGTACTCATTTTCCCTTTCCTGCACCTGTCTCTTGCCCTTTCTGGAACTTAAATACCTGTGACTACAAGGCTACCTGGAGTTGCTCAGAAGCCATTCTGATTTGAGTTTTGTTTAATTTTACTCAATTAAACACCACTAAATTAAATTGTCTGAGGTTTTTCTTTTAACATAATTGTTAGCCAGCCTTCAAGTCCCATCTTTGCCACTTACTAAATTGGGACAGAGCTTAAGAAAGTAACTTAAGGGACCAGCAGTTGATGTAATGGCTATGTCACTGGACTCCCATGTAATCAACTGCAGTTCGAGTCCCAGACCCGGTGGCTTAAACTCACAGCGGGCGCGTGTGCGTACGTACCCAAGATCCCGAGAGGAGAATGGAGGAGATGGGATTGCGGCATGGCCATCCCCCCCTGGTGTGTGTGTGTGTGTGTGTGTGTGTGTGTGTGATTTCTCGCTTTCTGTCTCTCTCTCGCTCTGTCTCTGTCTTTCTGGCAAGCACATACGCCCTATAGCAAAAACCTCTTAAAAAAAAAAAAAAAACCCTCTCCAAAAAAAAGAAAGTAACTTAAGAGGATCTTTTTTTGACATCATATTATGGGGTTTTTGTTTGTTTGTTTGCTTTAGGTTTTGCCTTTAGCACTCATGCTTACCGGAGAGAGACAGAGAGAGAAAGTAAAAAATCACCCCCCAGGGAGGATAGCCATGCCACATTCCCTTGTCCTCTGTGCTCCTCTCAGGATTTTGGGCATGCACACACATGTACCCAGCATGATTTTTAAGCCGCCAATTCTGGGGCTCAAACCATGGTCCATCGTGTGGGAGTCCAGCACCTTAATCATCATGCCACCTGCTGGCCCCAGAGTTGTAATAAATTCTAAATGATATAAACCAATGACAGTGTCTGCTTGTAGCAAGAGCTCCTTTTAATAAAGCATCGCATTGGGCAATCGTCCTGACTATCCTCCTGATTTAAAGAGCTGTATCATGCTTGCCACTTTAGGACCGTGTTTTCCTTTAGACAGAGTCAGTGGTTGCATTCTCAGACACTGCTCGCCTTTGGTCTCCATGTGGCCCCCATCTGGAGCAGTGGGACATGAGTCAGAGCAATGAGTTTGCACTAGGTTGCACTTTCTTTGCTCAGCCACCTGACCAGATGGAAGGGGCCCAGCAACCTCCTCACTCCCCAGCATAATCCCTACAGAGAATCAGTATACACAATCCACTTTCATTTTGCTTCCACGTTGTGAATGTTGTTCTTTTCTAGGGCTTGGTGTTTTCTTTCTTACCATGTCCTTTTCATGTTAAAGTTGGGCAAGACTTACCTGCACAGCAGGCGTACTCTCCCCTCCTGAGAAGTATCTACTTCTTGTTCCTACCCAGCATGGTTAAAGATTGTTGTTTCATGAAATAAAGACACTAGGCCAACATTAGGGCAAACAGGATATGTTACCACTCGGGGGGTTAAAGGCAAGAAAAAGTGCTGCAAGAAGTGTACTCTCTCATCCAATTACTCCATTTGAAATGGACAAGAGAAGCAAAGGAAATCTGCACAATAGGAATGGGGTTGATACAGTGAGATCTGCTGGTTTAGACTGGAGGCCATTTTGCCCAAAAAAACAAGACTGGGTAAAGGATTTTAACAATAGAACTCACTCGGAAGCTATAATCAAGTAGCTTAAATGTATGGAGCATATAAAACTAAAATTAGGAGTTCCATTCTCAAAACTAAATGATTCCAAAGGGCTATCAATGACTGGTATTTAACTAAAACATGATCATTTCAGTTCACCACTGAATAATACACAACAGAAACAAGGCAAAGGGGAGAAAAGGAGAGGGGAACTTCCGCCTCAGTTCAGGAACAGAACTTGAACAAGAACGGAGGAAAAAAAAAAAAAGCAAGGGAACTTCCGCCTCAGTTCAGGAACAGAACTAAAACAAGAACGGAGAAAAAAAAAAAAAAAGCAGGAAAAACTAAAGATAAGTCATGAAGTGACTTTGCTGATGAGCAATGTCCATTCCCTGAATTCATAGTTCAAGAGTTTCTTCCCCAGGACCAAGTTCCCAAGGTTATTTCCTGTCCTCTGTGTTCTCCTCATTAAAAGAGTATGCACTGGCAGTCAGGTGGAAAAAGAGCCCCAGCTAGTCGATTTTTAGACTACCTGTTTTTCTTGTAGTGCAGCTTCACCTCTGGCTGTTTGGTTTCTTGTTTCTTTTTTCTGGTTTAGATCTTCTGCCTGTCATTCCGCAAGTCTATACAGCCAGGTGCATGGATGCAGACTGCCTCGGATTCTTGAGGCAAACAGATTTCAAACTGAAATATACTTCTATGGAAATTACCCAAGTGCTTTCTAGCACCTATTTAAAAACATTTACTTTTTCAAGAAAAAAATTGAACTGTTGATTGGGGTAGTAGTTTCTAAGTGTATATAGAACTGTATCCTAAAAAGAGAAATGTATAGCTGAATTTTTGAGAAGCTTTTAAAAAAAGAAGTAAATGTTGACAAATTATCTGCTATGGACAAACAGAACAAGAGTATAGCTCTTGAAGCTTAGAACACCATGAGCCCTTGATTTTAGGCCCAATGAAATCACTAGCTAACGGGGGTGGGGTGGGGTGAGGGGGGATTTTTGGTGTGCAAGAACTCAGTTTCATCATCTGTAAAACGAGGGGTTTGTTCAGATTAGCATTTCTGAGCGTATGTTTGGCAAACTGCTAATTTGAGAACATTTGTAGTTTTTCTAAGAGAAGTTCTCCTGCCAAATATTTTAAGAATGGCTACGGAGAACCAAGTCACACAGGTTTATTTAGTGCAGGAATCTTCACAGCCTTTTAACCAATATGCAAACGCATACACTTTGTAAACTTCTCTAATCACTAAGCTCTTTATTCATTCCACCCCACCCTCCAGCATCTGTAGGTTTAATTTTTAAAGTTTGGAAAACACTCACCAAGTCCTTTTTGACAATAACATTCCACAAAATAGTTCTGGTAACTTTCTCAGCCATCAGTTTTGTTTGGATACTTAAATCTAATATACACAAGCAGAGTGGAATGATTAATTGGTTATTATAATAAGTGGTCCATAAGGAGTCTGACTTGGAACAACTTTTCACTTTATGTTGTGTGTGTAGACACAGATACAGTCTGTGTATTAAACATATAAGTACACTTCAGGTTTTCCCCAATATCTATTGATTGGGATATAAGCAGGCTGAGGGTTTATAATTGATAAAAATGGAAGAATAAAGGTGAACCGAACTCTACTGCAAATAAAAACAACGGTGAGTCTGAAAAATGTTTGAACCTTGTTACAAACTTCCATCAATATTTTCTCTTGCCTCTCCAACAGATATAAGAGCCAAGTTCCTATATAAAGAGGCCCCATTTCCAGCTCCATTCTGGGAGCCCATAACTTACCTTTGGGTTGCAAAGCTAGGAACAGGGGGTCTTTTTGAGCAAGGGCAAAGAGTAAACTGTTTTTCCACTCTACACTTAATGACCAGCCTAGCTTTAAATTCGCTCATCTTAATTTTTCCAAAGTTCCTTTGGGTATATCAAATTACTCATACGCTGTCAAAAATTTAGGCTAACCTCCACAGCTATCACAATTCTAGAAACTTTAGCATATAATATTTCAGGGGCTTTTCTTCTGTCTTTCTACAAAAACTTCTAGTTACATTCATTGTTACAGGCCACCTTTACCATTCTTTTGCAACAAAATCCTTCTGGACATCACAAATATAAAAATTGTAAATATAGCTACTTATAAAAAATGGCTGTTTTTACAATAGCTTGACTAGATGTTGTATATGATGAATCCCAAAGCTCCTCTCTTTTTCCTAGTTATATTTATTAGCAACAGTGCTTGTTTTTCTTATATTACCAGAAGTAATGTTCTACTAAGCAACCCCTAAATTATATTTGTATAAGTTAAACACAAATAAAACTCTTGGTGATTGAATTAATGGCATAATTCTCTTGAAAAGAGGTTGAACAAATGCACTGAGGAAAATGTGTCTTCTGTCAAAATTGCAGGAAAAAAAATTACAGTGCATACAACTACAAATAATAGGATAATAGAAATGTGTGGCCCGGCCAAGGCAAAATTTCAGGAGTGACCTAACTTGCCCTTTAATTGAAACTGATCTAGGTGTCTCCTCCATCACAATACTAGAGCTACTGAGGTTTCATTTTGTAACTGGTCATAATTTGCCTAAGAAAGCCCAGTGCTAGCTACTGCTTTATAAGTGTGCTTGCAAGATGCATACTTTGAAAAGGCTCAAGGGAAATCAACCTCAGTTGCAGAGAAAGATTAAAATAGACCAAGGGGGTGTGGCCCAAGTTACCCAATTAGAACTCTGTATTTGTAATCCTTCTATTTCTGTATAAAAGAACCAGCCTTGTTAATTCAGGAGGCACCGCTATTGGATTTATCCATTAGGGATAAATCCTTATCTGTGTAAGTAATAAACCCTTCCTGAGCAGACAAATATAGTCTCCGTGGCATTATTGGCTTATTCCCCCAATCAGCAAGTCCCTCAGGTAACCATTTGAGCCTACGTAGACAGAAAGCAAAGTCAAGAAAATACTTTTTTTTCGTGTATATTAGAGCAGCACTTAACCTGAAACAAGGTGAATAACTGACCTTAATATGGATCCTGTTTGCTAGCTAACTAAACACTACTCTACTTCTAAAAGTTGCTTGCAAACAGGAATTATTTACTACCTGACCACTGTTCCACTTTTGTAAATTGTCTGCTTCAACAGATGAACAGTATCTATAGGAACTAGGGAAGGTTACCTGCTGTTTTGCAACTGTTTTGCAACTTTTCTGGTTTTCTTTGCCTGCAACACCTGGGCACCCTAACTGTATAATCCCTGTAACTTCCCAAAGTCTGGGTCCCACATGTAAAAAAACCTTAATTCTCCTACTGTCTGAGTGGTTCTTGGCTTCTCCACAGTTCGTTTTCTACAATCTCTTATCAATAGGATGTTTCCTTTTACAGCTGCCCAACTTAAACTTCTGTTTTCTACTTATCCAGCAAGAAGGGGGAGAAAAAAAAAAAGTGAATCCATTAGGGTCACCAGTCAACATCAGTACATGCTTCGAGTTGATGTAACTAAGCTTTGTTAGTAAAATCTAGGCTCACCTTCAGCCCCTAGTTGTAAATTTAATGTTTCCATATTCTACTCTAGTCCCAAATGTTCCTGGGGCTATCTGGATGAAAATTCTATCTATAATTGTTTATTTCTATGTTGAGTTTAAAATTTACATGGAATCAGATCTGGAGAATTCATACCATTAGCATCCAATGTGGAGATACTGACTACTGACTTAAATGTAGAAATCTTACAATATAAAATTATATTGATCTTTAGATTTCTAATTTTTAAAATTTTCTTCAGTTCAGATATTTACAGAAGAGCTTAAAAATAATGTATTTGAGAGCCAGCAAGTGGTGTGGTAGTTAAGGTTGCTGGACTCCCACATGGCCGACCGCAGTTCGAGTCCTGGACCTGGTGGCTTGCTTTCCCACTTTCCTTCTCTCTCTCTTGTTCTCTCTCACTCTGTCCCTCTGGTCAAATTAAAATAAATAAATATAAATAAGTCAGTCAACATCAGTACATGCTTCGAGTTGATGTAACTAAGCTTTGTTAGTAAAATCTAGGCTCACCTTCAGCCCCTAGTTGTAAATTTAATGTTTCCATATTCTACTCTAGTCCCAAATGTTCCTGGGGCTATCTGGATGAAAATTCTATCTATAATTGTTTATTTCTATGTTGAGTTTAAAATTTACATGGAATCAGATCTGGAGAATTCATACCATTAGCATCCAATGTGGAGATACTGACTACTGACTTAAATGTAGAAATCTTACAATATAAAATTATATTGATCTTTAGATTTCTAATTTTTAAAATTTTCTTCAGTTCAGATATTTACAGAAGAGCTTAAAAATAATGTATTTGAGAGCCAGCAAGTGGTGTGGTAGTTAAGGTTGCTGGACTCCCACATGGCCGACCGCAGTTCGAGTCCTGGACCTGGTGGCTTGCTTTCCCACTTTCCTTCTCTCTCTCTTGTTCTCTCTCACTCTGTCCCTCTGGTCAAATTAAAATAAATAAATATAAATAAGTAAAGTTAAATAAATAATTCTTAAAAAATTAATGTATTTGAACTTCTTCTGAGATAAGCTAATTTCAGCTATGTGTGTACATTTTCTATTTTGTGGAGAAAGGAGACTGACAATATTACTTCAAAGTTTCCAGCCAATACATTCAAGGCACATAGTAATAGATTTAAAAATGCATGTTGAATTGAAAAAATGTCAGCTGATATGTAATGATTTGATGTCTCATCACTCTACGATTGCCAAAATGAGCCTATAAAACTGAAAAGTTTCAAGCAAGCCTATCAGTTCAAGAGAGCCAAATTCTACATGCCTGACTGTAGTTCGAATCCCCTCTGGTGTCTTGAAAATCATTCTGGGCACATGTCTGTGTGTGTCCCCAAAACCGCCAACAGGGTTGAAGCATTTGTGGTATGATCATGTTCCAGGGTGGGGTGCATTCACTCTTTCTTTCTCTCTCTTTCTTTCCCTGGTAAGCACACGTGCCCTCAGACAATTAAAACAAAACAAAACAAAGAAAAACTAAAAAGTTTCAAAATGCTCTAGAACAAAATAAGATACTGGGTCTTCTTTCTGTTGCACAATAGCATACCGAAAATGTCCAGGGCAGAGAGTTGTTCAGTCCTCTGAATTTCCCACTCACTGTTATTCCTTGCGAATACCGGCAATTTCTTGCCAAAGAGACAATCATCAGTCATTTTCTGTGTTCCTGAGACTGAGCAAGAAAGGTCTATACTCTTCACACCCCTGCCTACCAGACTCTACTATGTGCAAGCAGAGAATTTCTGTACTAGGATCTGGCACAAGGTGATGACCTAGATCTGAGGAGCAAAAGAAACCATGCTCCTTGTCCCCAAAGACCACCCTTGTTTATTCTAAATTGTTGTCCACGATTCCTATTCTACTGGTTCAAATTGAGACTGAAGATTGTTTACATTGAGACTGAAGATTGTTAAGATTGCAAGTATTTGGATGAGCAATGACTTTCCTTTCTACCATGGCAAATGAGCTTGACCCCCCATATGGCCTCTCATTAAATGGTGGAGGCTGTTTGTAATGGGTAATGTTTCTAAGGCCACTCTAGAAAATAAATTAAAAAAAAAAAAACACTATTTATGATTAGTAATATCTGCTAGAGTGCAGAAGAAGAGATCTGCAACATGTAAGCTAAGTATTTCCTGACCCTGTTGTTTTTGCTTGTCCAATCTATTGCTTTTTTTTCCTGCCAATATTATGCTGATTTTCCTTTGAGGATCCACCTTTTTCCTACTACATCCATTTGTATTCCAAACTTTTTGCTTTTGCTCATTTACATTCAAATTCAGAACAACTTAATTAAGCAAGAAATATATCAACAATTGTAAATGTCCCCTTCTGCTAACCCTGTAGGTGAGCTAACTGGTTGGTATAGAGAAGAGAGATTTGCTCTAGCTTCAGCCTTATAATAAATGGATTAAATATAAAGCCTTAACAATTTTGCTTTAAATCATATGGCTGTGAGAATGTCTGACAATTACAGAGTGCTGTGCTGAGACTTAAAAACAGTAAGTAAAACAAAGAAGAATAAAGAGCAAAATACATTCTACTGCAAGCAAGTATGAGCACTATAGGCTTGCTCAATTTATTTGTAAAGTGGTACAACATTATATACGAAAACCTTATGAGATCATTTATAGCATCAGTTCTTTTTCTCAAAAATTAAAAAGTTTTTAAAAGAGAAGAGCAAATTTCTAACGCTGACACGTTTGTTTTTTCTTCAAGGGGATACCTTACTTTGTTTGACATACTCTAAAAATGCATTTATTTTCATGTTTATTGTTTCTTCTTCCAACTATTTACTTTCCATGAATATTTGATGTTTCTACCCATGATACTTTTAAAAAATTCTTAATTAATTTAATTTTATTTATTACTTTTTCTGATTTGCAATACGCACATATACTCATCAAAAAATGAGTGAGAGAGAAAATGAGAAGGCAAGCCACCAGGTCTGGGATTCAGACCATAGTTGGCCATGTGAGAGTCTAGCACCCTAATCACCGTGCTACCTATGAACTTTTAAAGAAGTTAAGCCCGGAGTTTGTCAAATGGGTATTAAATTTTTCATAAAACAGTCACTAATATTTCTCAGATAGAGCTTGCCCCTGGGATTTATGCTTTCAAAATTAAGTTAAAAGTGTCCTTCTATCTCGTTGCTCTATGTATTCGCTTTCCCGATCTGTAGTTAATTTGTTATTTGTTTTGCTATTCTCTGTCTAGTCACACAAGCTATGTGAGGGCAAGGAGGTTGTCTCATTCACTATGTATCTCCAACACCAAGCAAGGCCCAGGCCAGCAATTACGTGCAAAAATCCCAACACATGAGTCAATGAACCAATGAAAGAATCAGTAAATGAAACTGAGACAGAACAAGCATGGAGGCACTTTCGTTTTGTAAAACACTTTTTTCATAAATTCATGGAAGTACCTAAGCAGAAGAACTTCTGTCCCCCTTCCTGGTTGTCTTGGATCTGGTATCAATACCCATGCCCCCTTGATCACTGGGCAGCCATGTCTGATGGGTCCGTATCACCTCTGGACTGGGTTCTGTGAGCCCGAAGCAGGTTTTCATGACAGTGTCAGCACCGGAAAATATACATTAAAAACAGGCTATGGTAGATTTCCTTCCATGGCCTTGCCGTTCTAATCTATACAAAAGTTCGAACCTTTCTATGCTCTGCCAAGAAACACTCTACACCATTCTTCACATCTGGCCCACAGCTTCTAAGAACCCACAGGATGCCTTGACATAAGCAACAGCTAATTCTGCATTATGAAAGGTTTTTGGTTATATTATAAAATGAGATAATGTATATGAAAGTGCTTTATAAACTATAAAAACCCACACAAATGAAATAGATAATGATCATCATTATTACTACCATCTTTGTTGCCTTAGCAAAGATAGAAACCTCTTTGAAAAGGTTTTTCACATTCTGTTCTTTTGGCTTTTAAGAAATATTGTGCTACATGCTTCTAGGGGTGGGGGGGGGGGATGTTTCCTGGCATTAAAATATAAATTTTAAGGCAATCACATGAACTCTTCCAAGCACTGTTACAGAAAGAGAAAAACACACACACAAAACCAGTTGTTATTAACCCAGGAACGCCACTCAACTAAAATGTAGGGGACACTCATTACCTAACAATTTACATTTCCAGGAATATACTATAAACTTGGAAACATACTTTCATTTCTATGGTCAAGATTATATCTGATTCCCCCTTTACACAAACCATCTTCTTCAGAAGGAGACTCCCTTCATGCCAATCAACCCAGCAATAGCTCAGATCACATCAGACTAATTATAAGAGAAATGGAATTTGCCTAAACTGTCATTTGAGCACATCCGAAAAGTTCTAACATAGCTCTGCCTGGATGTCTAAAAACTGGATAAACTGAATAAACCAAGTATTTTTGAGTACTTTCAAGTAATGAGCAAAAGCCCTGCTAACCAAATAGGAGTACAGAAATGGATGCTATAAACGTGCCTCTTTAACATATAAATGTTCCTAAAAGGTGCCGAATTGCATGCTATAGCAAAGAGCCAGCCACAGAAAGGAGAGCCACAGGAAAGGTCTTACAAGCAAATTCCTGTGTCCCTGTGAACTCTGCTGTTTAAGAGCAATATTCCATTTTCTATGATCCCAGATGAGAAAATATGTACCACGGTTACCAGAGAGCTTACTGTATGTTAACCAGGAGCCTGGATATGTTAACATAGATTTCAAACATACAATACAAGGGTCTTCAAAAAGCTCATAGAATGAATAGGATTTAAAAAAAAAAGTTATGCATGAATTTTAGAATTGTTTTTGTACCAGAATAAACTATTATTTTAATTCCATTAGTCCACACACTTTTTGAATTTCCCTTATATACATTTATTTAATGAGGGATTTACTTACAGAAAGTATCCTGTTCATTGATTTCTTGGAAGAGTCAAACCACTTTTGAGGATGTAGTTTTGCAATGTCATACACTCCCTTAGCTTTCCTCATGAAGAATCGGAGCCAAAAATAATGAAACCTGTGTCTGGTAATAGGCATCTGACTGAAGTACCTTATCATTATTATTTGCAAAGATTTTACACTGAATTGAGGTGTCACAGATGACTGAACTAGAAATTGACATTTGTAAAGAAGCCTTTGCATCGTTGCGTCGCATTCAGTAAGCTCTTAAAATATTCATAATTTAGCTTTGATAGTTTCCTGAAAGTAGAGTTTGATTATGGCAATGACTTTTCATGAACTTCTAGGAATGTACAGTCTTCTGGTGAAAAGGTAAAAAAATAAAGACCTTATTTTCATACTAAGGTAGTAATTACAGTTAAGTTGATATAGTTCTGATGTTTGTGGGAGATCTTTATAATTTACCCCTGAGTAAACTCTCTGTGACTCTGTGAAGCTTTTTCCCCTATTGACTGTTTTTTTGTTTTTCATTTTTTGTTTTTAAACTAACATCCTTGCAAATTGGATAAGTGTTGGATTTCAGTGGTTTGCAACCCATTCATAGACTTACATGCTTTGAACTTTAGTAACAGCATTTGAAAGAGAGCTTAAAATCCCCTTAACCAGCAAACATTTGTTTTCTCAAAGTTCCCATTTCCAAAGCATAAAGCACTGAGTTTTGAAAGCCGTGTAGGCATAAGGAAAGCAAAATGTAGCTCTACTCAAATGAGTTCAATGGTGGTCAGGCCTTTCAGAAGATGATTTTTTTTTTTTTTTTTTTTTTTGAGGCTGTCTACCAATAACAGAAGAAGCTCATGCTTCATTCAGCATCTCGGGGCTCCTCCACCACCGTGGCAATTACACATGTTGCCAACCCAATTGCAATTACACAGGAAAAGATGGGTGTTCATTGCAGCAATTTCCCTCTATAGTCAGTGGGAAATTCTGTGAGAAAACTTCATCCGGCAACTTTCCCATTCTCTTGGAAGGGGAGCTTTTGGTGGTCAGCCAGAAACATGCAAACCTATCAGTATAATTCATGCTGTTTAGGGGTTCAAAAAAACAGGCATTTCCCAAGCTAGGGCAAATTAGCCTTTGGCATTGGGACTCTTAGGTTATTTATCCACTCAGGCACATCTATACAATGAGAAACAACTGCCCTGTAAGGCAGTAAAATGCTGCATACAGTTCCCGAAGGCCTGTCTGCCTGATGAAGCATTTAATCAAGCAGGCCACAGAGCCATTTGCATTCTGTGTCTCTAACCAGGGGAGGTGTTCAGTCAGTGAAGCAGAGCTCAGAAGAAAACAGCTAGCCCAGGGCTGGATTGTGTCTACAGGCCTCTTCAGGCAAGGTTCCAAAAATCCATCTTCAGGCTATCGAAGGGTGTTTCCAAGCTCAAGAAGTCAACTTTGCTTTCTCAGAAAGCTCAGATCAGGAATGGCTTTGTTCTCTCAGACGCCTCCTGAACTTTCCCATGTGGGGTCAGTTCCTCATGCTCTCATTTTGAGTGCTCTTGTTTCTTTGTTCAACAATAATGCAGACTCCACAGGAGCAGATAGTGGCATTTCCCCACCTAAAACATCTAATATGGTGTTTGCATGGATAATTGACTCGTGAAAAGTGTATCTTGATTAGTCTACTAGTGGTTCCTTACCTAAACGAAATTTCCATTCAAAGACAGGAGTATCCCTCTCTTAAGTAAATGGTGCTCTCTCTTTCTTGTGATCAAGCCCTTTCCTTCATCTCTGAAACTTTGCATCTCCTCTGGAAATCCTTCTTGATTCTGAAATCTCTTAAGTCAGTTTGCTACTGTAAAGGTTTTCAATGTTTGGGACCAGCAGTTAGCATAATGGCTATCTTGCTGGACTTTCATGTACTCGACTTCTGTTCGAGTTCCGGACCCAGTGGCTTAAACTCACACCGGGCAGGTGTGCGTGCGGGCCCAAAGATCCCGAGAGAAGAATGGAGGAGTAGAGATTGAGGCATCGCCATCCCCTCTGGGAGGTGATTTCTCACTTTCTGTCTCTCTGTCTCTCTCTGTCTTTCTGGCGAGCACACGCGCCCTATAGCAAAAACCTCTCCAAAATTTTTTTTTAAAAAAAGAGTTTTCAATGTTCAAGATTCATAGATACAAAGTATTGATACAGGTACTCATTTATGTAATGTACTTGGCATATAGAATAAAAAGAAAAAGATGTTTGAAAACCGAAGCTAATCATCAATAGATGAGTTTCTGTACAAATCATCTGTCTCCCTTATAATATCTTTCTTTAGGTAATATAGATACGTTTATTTGGATAAAATTAGTAGGCTCCCCAATGAATTCAAATGCCAGTTTTCAGTTCCTTCTCACTACAGATTGGTGATCCAATTTGAATCTAGATGCATTCAGTTATTCCGAAAGATAATCTTAGATCCAGTGCTTATTAGCTATAGGACATGATCACACTATTTTGTTTGTTGGTTGGTTTAATTCCCAGAGGACACATGTGCTCTCTAGAGAGAGAAAGAGAGGGAGAGAGAAAACACCTGCAATGGGACCTGGTCACACCACAATTCCTTTTTCCCCATCTCTACCCTGTCAGGATTTGGGCATATGAGCACATATACCTGGTGTGTTTTTCAAACTGGGAGGGCGGGGATTCAAACTGGGGTTGATCACGTCAGTTCGGTTCCCAATGCACAACACTTAACTACTACACTACCAGGGCAGTCCTTGGACATAGTGCCTCAGTTTCCTCATCTGTGAGATAGAAATTGTAATAACTCACAGGCTATTGCAAGGACTAAATGAGTTAATACACATAGAACACTTGAAGCCTGGAGCTTGGTTTGTGCTTGCCAAATATTGGCTAGTTTGTTGTTGTTCCAGATTTGGGGACATTTTAATGTGTCCTAACAGATTGCTTTCCCACAAGCTAAGAGTAATGAAAGCACGCTGCATTTTAAAAATATTTTTAACATTTTTTTCAAACTTTAATGTCTTCGGTTACTGTAAGGTTGATTATTGTTTTTCTCTATTCATGAAAGAGTGCATATATGCACATGTGAGAGACCAATGAACACCAGCACAGAGTGGTCATGCCAGGATCCCCTCCCTCCAGGCCTCCAGCCTGACACATCCTGGGCACTCACATGGTGTGTTTTAGACTGACCAGGCTGGGGGTTCAAAGCTCAGTCACCATAGGGGACCCAACTTCTCTTGAGCAGTGCATTACTGCTGTGCCATAGAGCTAGCCCAGAATGTTACTTCCTTCTTCTTTTTTAGTTTTTACTCGAGAGCATGTGTGCTCTCCAGAGAGAAAGAGAGAAGGAAGTGAGAAACTAACCCTAGGAGGGGGTGCCCATGCCACAGTCCCTTCACCTTCATTCTCTTAGGATTTGGGGCATGCACACACGTGCACCAGACATGATTTTCAGCTAGCCAGTTTCAAGAATTGAACCTTGAGGTTGGCCATGTGGGAGTCCGGTGTTTTAACCTTCATGCCACCTGCTTGCCCTAGAACACCATTTCTTATATAGGGTCCTTAGGGCTGATACTATGGCCTTTCATACTTGCTCAGAAGACAGGCTTCAAGTGTTAAGTCTGTTTCTCTACTCTCCACACTCTCCGAGAAATTCCTAAGAATAGGAACTCTGTCCTACATGTCTTTACATTGTGGCAAAGTCTAATACCGTGATTCCCCAGAGTAAGCGCTCCATATTTACTTCCATTGCTATTTCTTTCTATTCCTTCCTCTGCAGTTATACCACGTGTGTTTTGATCTGATGGAGGAGGATGTAGAGTCTAAGAAGCACAAGGCATTGGAAGACCTAACATTATGAGTGACCAATATGCGATCCTTGCCAGAACTCTTGCTGTTTAGATGAAAGAAAGAACAGAGATTTTGTGATCAGATTTTAGTCCCGAGTTATTTGTGGGTTACTCGTGTGTTACTCATGGTCTGGCAAACCGATAAAATGGAAAGGCAACAACAAAAATTCTCACAAGCATGCTAGTGGTGCTAACAAGAGTATCACTGATTTGAGGTGACCTTTGTCACACCATCAGGGGTGATAGCTAATAAGGGTGTTCAGTGGGAAATACTCCACCCTGTGAGTGAAGATAATGATGAACTTTCTGAATTCACTGAGCCACACTCCTTTCTACACATGTCCAGGTGGCCTAGGTACAACACACTCTTGTCTTTCCCGCTCATGGTACCTGCAAATGTGAATCCACTAGTGAACTGGCTTCGCTCTCCAGAAGAAACTACTTCCAGTTCTAGAAAATGCAGTCAGAAGAGAAAACGCTGGTGGAGGAATTTACTCCAGTAGAAAGTGTCAATCTCCACACATCACCAGATTGTTCCATCGTGACTTCTGTGGAAAGTCCCTTCTCTCGTTTAGCCTTCTGCTCTCCATTTGGCAAAATCTCCACATGGCAGTTTTCAGAGTTATCTGATGATTATTATTAATTTTATCAACTTGCTATTTCAGACAGCCTAGGCTCCAGTTCTTATGAGTGAAATTTATCCTCTCTTCTTTATCTGCTTGCTAGCGTCCCTCATGGATTCTTTTCCTTTAAGTTGTGATTTTCCTTGGCACTATGGTTTGGTAGGATGTGTTCTGTGACCTCCGTAAAAGACAGGTTGTTTTAGTTGGAAACAAGTTTTTTGTTTGTTTGTTTCTTTTGTGATCACTTACACATATTGCTATTTTCCCATTGTCTGCCACTCCATTCCAAAACCCCACAGGTGATATGGTAAATTCAATTGTTTTTGAACCAGGTGAGAATTGAACTTGGGACTGTTTTTTCAAACACGCAAGTTTTTCTGGTGAAGGCTTTTCATTTGACTTTCATTCTTGTGAATGCTTTTCTAAATTCCAGATGTTGCTTAAGGTATTTGAACTGAATGACTAAAAAGACATAAACTATCATCATCCCATGAGTTGCATGTATTTTAAACACATAAAATAAAACCTAGCTGTGATTAGTTGGTGACTTTTAAATGAGAAGAATGTGTACTACAATGAGAACGTTATGCTCTTGTCCAGCATGAAATAGTGAGGAAATCTCAAGAAAAATCTCCTTCCATTCAAATTGGCCTGAACATCAGAGGACAGTTATGGGTATTTCAGGCCAGTTTCATGGTGGCTACCACAGAGATCAGGAAGGTCCTTAATGATGTGGGACTAGGCCAGAGATAATTGCAGAAAACAAAGATCCCCTAATTTGCTGAGACTAAGAGAAAACAGGAAAGCATATGACTGAAGGCCAGAACGAGGTCTTTCTTCCTATAAAGCCTATTTCATCCACCAAAGTCTTTAAGAGGGGCTAAAGGTTTAGTATTAAATGCTCAACTTGGGGGCTAGTGGGTGGTGTGGTGGTTAAAGGCGCTGGACTCCCACATTGCCAACCATGGTTCAAGTCCTAGACCTAGTGGCTTGCTTTCTCACTTTCCCTCTTTCTCTGTCTCTCTCTGATAAAACTGGAAAATAATAATAATAAATAAAATTAAATAAAATAATTCCCAAAAAAAAATACAGAACTAAAGTTCTAGTTTCAGTAAAACTAAAGAGCCTTTCAGGGCCCGGCAGGAGGTGTGGTGGTTAAAGACTCTGGACTCCCACATGACCAACCATAGTTCGAGTCCTGGACCTGGCAGCTTCCTTTCTCACTTTTCCTCTCTCTTGCTCTGTCCCTCTCCGGTCAAATTAAAAATAAACAAACAAAGTTAAATAAAATAATAATAATAAAAAAGAGCCTTTCATATCTTCTGGAGGTAATCACTAAGTGATTGCTCTTCCACCCTCACCCCTGCTGATAGCAAGTTCTAACCTCTCTGTGCCTTAGTTTCCTCATCTTTTTGAATTTTTTTTTTTCAAATTTTACTGTAAGGCACATGCACTCACTGGAGAGAGACAGAGAGAGAGAGAGAGAGAAAGATAGTGACAAAATCCCCAAGGGAGATGGCCATGCTGCAATCCCTTCTCCTCCATTCTTCTTTTGGGCTTTTGGGGACACAATCACATACATCCTGTATGTTTATTAAGCCTCTGGGTCCAAGATTTGAACTACACTGTTAGCCATGTGGGATCCAACTGCATTAATTACTATGACACCAGCTGGCCCCAGTTTCCTCATCTTTAAAATCTGTATGGCTTGCCTCCTCAACATCTCCCACAAATATGAACAAATATGTCTATGAAAATCCTGCTTTTTACTTAAACTACCCAGTGTTGAATCTTTATCATAGGTTATTTTTTTAAAGAATTATTTTATTTAACTTTATTTGTTATCATTATTATTTTTAAAATTTTACCACAGAGAGAGAGAGAGAGGCAGGGGGAAAGTGAGAAAGAAAGCCACCGGGGCCAGGACTCAAACCACAGTTGGTCATGTGGAGTCTAGCACACTTAACCTCCACACCACCTGCCAGCCCCCATCATGGGCTATTTCTATGCATATAAAGCAAAATGAAGAATTGAAGCTAATATAGAAAATCTCATACTCAATTTCACTCTTGTAACATTCAGAGAATGATTGTTTTTTTGAAAATCTAAGTGTTCTGGAAGCAGACCCTTTGGTAAAGAAAGATAGAATACACATGTGTGATACTCATGAACCCATTTGCTTCAAAATTCTATTGCCTGAAATCTACTGAAATGTCTTGTGCTAACATCACCAGGATACTCTTAATTATCAAAACCAATGGACACTTTGCATTCATTACCTTAATTGTCCTCTCCTTTCTATGTGGCATTATATAAATATTTGTCATTTTCTCCATGTCAAAATTCTCTCTCTCTCTCTCTCTCTCTCTCTTTGACACTTTGGTGAGGCATTGTGGAAGAGGGAAGAGTATAGATTCTGGAACTAGATTCATTTCATCCCAGCCCTACCACCTACTAGCTGGTAATTTTAGGCAAGCTCTCTGTGCCTCCATGAGCTCATCTTAAATATGGAGATAATCAAATTTACTTTATAAAGTTGTTATATTAAGTGAGTTAACTTATTCACAGTGCTTCACCAGAGCTTTTCCACATTGATGGCATTCAGTAAAACATTTCACCTTGATTATTTATAACACCGTTTACCTTAGTTTTCTTCCTATTTTAATCATTGTCTCATGGTCTCCTTCACTGGTACTAATTCCTCTGCTTATCCCATAAAATGAGTGTCCTTCTCTCTTCTTGTTCTAATTACTCATCTTTGATCATATCATTCACCCCTTACCTTCACTTACGATCAAGAAGCGAAAGCCTCTCAAATATCAGTCTCCAGTCAGGTCACTGTGGAGCACTGAGCTATCGCTTCAGTTCTTTATTGCACAATTCCCTTGGGTTGTGTCATTAGTTCCGCAGATACAATATGTCCAAAGAGGATCCCATCAGCCCTTCTACTAGAACGTCAGCCACCAGAGAAAAGGGCATTCCTCTCAAAGCAACATAGCAGAGCTCCCAAGTCATGGGTGTTAGTGAATGGTAACTGGTCTCTGCTCAGTTCCAGCACAGGTAGCTCTGTAGGCATACTTCATTCTGAGAAGATAGGTTTGGCTTAGGTTTCTACAAACCTTGCTTATAATCCTAGATTCCACTGAATGGGAAATAGTAAATTTTCTGATTAAATCAGTTCCTTAAAAATATCATTACCTGTTTCTAGCTCTTGTTGCCACTTAGCTATTGATACCATGCACTGTCTCTGTCAAGAACAAAGAGTCTGCAATTCTCGATTTTTCTATGAGAGGGCTGAAAAGG
This sequence comes from Tupaia belangeri chinensis, assembly GCF_000334495.1. Classification (NCBI taxonomy): domain Eukaryota; kingdom Metazoa; phylum Chordata; class Mammalia; order Scandentia; family Tupaiidae; genus Tupaia; species Tupaia belangeri. The sequence goes on along the minus strand of NW_006159563.1, from coordinate 1,755,204 downwards.
TCCAATATGTGTACACAAATCCTTTCCACCATAGAAATCTAGAAAGCAAACAAATAAATTGGAAAAAAAAAAAAACAGTTGATTTGGCTCCTCTTTCTGAAATCTCTGATGAAATGAGATAATCCATTTCCAATTGTAGGACATCAGGCCTGTCAGCTGCTGTTTCATGGTTATTTATACTGAGCTATTTCAACTTATACCTAGGAGAATATTTTTCACAGGTATCATGAGTTACAGTAATGATCTCAATAGATAGTAGACTCCAACTGCAATTAGGTAACATTCCAGTTTCTTCCACCAGCAATATAATCATGTGACTGAAGTCCTGAGCCCAGGCTCCAAGCTGTATGCTTGCTAGTGATGACTTAAGTGACCCTAGAGAGTTGGTAGGGCAGCCAAAGAACTCATAGGTGATGGTCTTTAGCCACTCTTGTTTTGTCACCTACAAAGAAAACATAGCATGAATGATAGGAGGCATCACTGCTCACAGCCATCACACTCACACAAAGTAGGTTAGCACAGGGCAAAGAAGAACCCAGCTATCTTAGCTGAGAATGATGATGGGAACAACTCTAGCACGAAGAGTAATTTCTGACCATTACACACTTAGCACACAAACATTACTCAGGAAAAACACTGATATTCACACCACTTCATTCAACAACTATGAATTTAGCACCTACTATATATCTGACATTGTTTTAGATGTCAGAAATATACCTATAAACAAACAGATAGAGAACAGCAGATGGTATAATGGTTAAATTGCCAGACTCTCATGAAGTTGACTGTGGTTCAAGTCTCAGACCCGGTGGCTTAAAACTCAGGCTGCGTGCATGTATGTGCCCAAAATTTCAAGAGGAGAATAGAGGAGAAGAGATTGCAGCATGGCCATCCCTCCAGGGAGTATTTCTTGCTTTCTGTTTCTCTTTCTCTCTGTTTCTCAAAGAAGTGTACATGCCCTATAGCAAAAAAAAATCTCTCTCTCTCTCAAAAAAAAAAAAAAAAGGTAAATATCTTCATGATCATGGAATTCACACATATTGCCCTGAAAAGGGATTTCAGACATGGGAGGGAGATTAGTTAGAGGTTTTTGCTTAGTTTAGTTGTTTTATTGAGGCCAAACTCCTTGATTGTGTATTTATGTTCTGGCATTTTCTTAAAAAGGAAAAAGTATAGAAATACACACACATATATACACACACATAAATATATATACCTACATATGTATATATTCGTGCATAATCATGTATGTCATTAACAGCACCATTCCCCTCACCCCACACGCATTTCTATGTGGGAGAAGGCATTCATTTTCTCATATGGTTTCACAGTTGAAAAGCAAGCAGATGGTGCTTCTAGAGGAGGCAGCTTGCTTGCTGAAATGTCATGGATATACAGAAATAAAACCGAAAATGAAAGGCAAGAAAATATACTCATTTGAATAATGAACGATCTGATGTTTCCTCAGAGCCACGCAGCCCGGATAATGAAAAGAAACACTCTCAGACCCTTTGTTCTACATTTACAACAAAACTCAAACCACATGTCTGTCATGTAACAAGCCACTCCGGATCATTTTTTGAAGAATAATAATCATTGTCTGATGGAACGACTTGTAAAACCCAGAAGGTACCCCAGAGAAGCTGGCACTCTTAGTAAACCATCCAAGGGGTAATTTGTGGTGACAAATGATACACCGAGATTGCATTTAAACTTTAAAACAATTGCACACAAACAAAAGAAAACTAATGGCTGAGCCCATGCTCCACCCCAACTTCCTGTCCTGTTCATTTTTTAGTTTTCCCTATCTTTGAAGGAAGGAAGCCTTTGGGACTCATAGCAGCACAGAGCTCAAAATGATGCCTGTAGAGCTTTTGTAATTATTATTATGTTAAACACGTAATTTGGTTGTTTTGTTCTGTGACTATACATGCTTATTTCAGCCTCCTAATGGTTGCCAGATTTGGCTGTGTGATTTGTATCCTGCAATGAAATGCACAGACCACAAGTTTGCCTTTCCACACCCACTGTCCCACCAGCACCATGACACCAACAATGCCCGCCATTGTCTCCTAGGAGCTGTGCATTGGCCCGAAGTGATAAAAGGGAGTAACTTCAGACAAGTCAACAGAATGTAATTACATGTAAGGAGTTTGGCTCTCTCTAAGGCCTTTGATGCCTGGAATAAATTTTGACTCTACACCAATTGAGCTGGTTTTAGGATTGGTTGTTTACTTAAATCTATTACATCCAGATTTCACATGAGCCAAGAGACCCACCTGCAAAGCCTGACCAGTTCACTGTCTTCTCCAGTACCTCTGGGACAGGGAAATCCCGAGAAAGATTAAAGGAACATATTGGAGATGTGACCTCTAGCACTGTCAGGGTGGACTAGAACCAAATTTTTAAGGCCTCTGGGATCCCCAGGATGTGAAAGAGGATCCAACCATTGTATAAATCCCCTGATTGCCATCCCACTTGTCGGTGAGTCTCCCTCCTCCCAGAGCTACTTCTTGGGAACAAAGCAATTTGTCTGTTACTTGAAAACAATTCACCCTAAATCAGAACAGACAAGCAGACATTTCTTTTACAGAGCAAAAGGTGAGATACTCCAAAAGCAATGTTAAATCAGAAAGAGAAAGAGGTTGAAAATGGATTGTTTCTCCTTAAGAGTTTTTTAACTGAATAGTTAGAAGCCAATCGTTAGTATCAATTGTTAGTAAACAATTCAGAAGCTATAGAGATTCTTTGATTATAACCTTCCTTGCCCAGACCTTTGTCTCAGGAGAAAGAAAACTCTCTTCAGTTAGTCATAGCAAATAATAGCTCCTCTAGGGATCCTAATAAAGGCAAGTGAGTCAAATGATCAGCAGGAGCTAGCCAGCAGCAGGGCTTTGCAGTCTGATTTTAATAAGCAGGTTTCTATCCCCTAGAGTGGAGAAACTGGGTGCCTCTGGGTACAATCCCCTGAGAAGGATGCAGCCTCAGCTAGGTAGTCTTGTAATATAGGACATGCATAAACTGAAGCTAATCATAAGGAAACATCAGGGGAAGAAAATAAGAGCATTGTATTTAGAAGTAAAGAGTGAGGCTGGAGTTTTCAAAAATAGGGCCAGCAGCTGGCATAGTGGTTAGGATGCAGAACTCTTACATGGGTGATTACTGTTCAAGACCTGGACCTGGTGGCTTGAAAATCACATTGATTGCATATGTTTGTGTGCTTAAGTTTCAACTCACAGGGGAGAGGAGAAGGAATTTTGGCGAGGCCATTCCTCTTACTTTCCCTTTCTTTATCTCTCTTTAGTGAATGGAAGTGCTCTGTGGCAAAAAGCCTAAAGTAGAAGAAAATGAAGGTTTATGTGACAACAGTCAATAAAAGGAACTCTTTCAGGTTCAAGGAAATAAAAGAGATGTGAAAACGATACATAATATGAGATCTTGGACTGGATTCTGTATGAGGAGAATACAATAAAGTCTGTTTTGGGGCTATAGAAAAACTTGAAATATTGATTATAGATCATAGTATTTAAAGTTAAATTTTTTTCAAGTTAATACCTATGTTGTGGTTGCATTGGAGAACGTCCTTGTTCTTAGTAGATACACACTGAAATATTTAGAAGTAAAAAAAGTGTTAGCTATGTCTACACATACACACACAGGGTGTTCAAAAAAGTTCATGGAAAATATGTACTTTAAAAAAAAAACTTGATATAGAGACAAGAGAACAAGCAAGAAAGTAAGAAATCATCTCTCAGGAGGGATGTCCATTCTACAATCCCTTCTCCTCTATTCTCCTTTCAGGATACTGAGCACACACACACACACACACACACACATCCCTAGCATGTTTTCCAAGCTGCCAAGTCTGGGACTTGAACTAGTAGTTAGCCACATAAGATTCAGCCACCTTAACCACCACGCCACTGGGAAGACTCAGGAAAATGTCTTTTATGAAAAACCGATGTATGGATCTCAAATTTTTTTGTGCCAAAATAAACTCATATTTTAATGTCATTTTTAATGAACTTTTTAAAGCCCCCTCATATATTTGTGTGTGAATAAATACACACAATTTTTTTTCTGACCCATGGGGCAATATGTGTACACGTGTGTGTGTGTGTGTGTGTGTGTAGTGAGAGAGGCATGATGAAAAGATAAAGTAACTGGGGCAAAATATGAACAATAAGAATTTTGGCAAAGCATATAAGGATATTCTTTGTATGCAACTATTCTCTAAATTTGAAGTTATTTCTCAATTAAACTTAGTGGGTTCTTTTTCATCTCTTAGGATGTATTTCAAGGGTGTCCTTTAAGAGAAGACGAATTGGTTCCTTTATTTGTATGTTCTAGCTTATTTCAGAGTCTCCTCAGATTAAAGATGATTGAATGACAAAGGAAAATGCACTGGACATCCGGGCACTAACTAAAACCTGCTAATGAGTGAAATGAGTCTCTTTTCTTATTATAATCTTTGGTTAAAAAAGAATTGAAAGACATTTTATATATATTTTCATAAAGAAATCAACAATGCTCTAATAGAGCATTTAATAAATAAAATCAGTTTCTAAACCTAAATAAACCCAAACAAAACAACAAAAACCACAAGCGTTCTTCAAGTCTATGTTCTTATCCAAGATATTCCACCTCATTGAGTCTTGGTTTTCTTACAGCAAAATGGTAATTATAATACACACTTCATTTCTTCTCCAGTGTGTGTGAATGTATGTATCAGTACACATTTCTTCACTGCAAGAAACTAAAAACATAACTCAAGCTGTCAAGAGTTTAAATAATAAACTATCTATTGTCTCACTTAACAGGGTATTCCAAAACAGGAAATTGTACAGGTTGGGTATCCTTAATCTAAAAATTTGAAATTCAAAATATGAAACTTTTTGAGTACTAACATGATACCACAAGTGAAAAATTTCACACCTAATCTCATGTGATGGGTCACAATAAAACCACTGTAATACAAAAAAGTACTGCATAAAATCACTTCCAGTCCATGGATATAATGTGTATGTTAAATATAAATAAATTTCATGTTTAAACCTGGGCTCTATCTCCAAAATATCTCATTGTATATATACAATATTCCAAAATCCATAAAAGAATCAGAAATATGAAACATTTCCAGTCCCAAGCATTTTAGATAAGGGATATTCAACCTGCATGAGGATAAATATGATGACTGCAAACTTCTTTTACCTTTTCATCTCCTGCCAGTGTTTCCTAAAGTCAACCAGAAGCCAGAAGCAAGCTCATTGACAAGATCCACAGAGGTCAGAGCAGAGAGCTGGGTGAAGAAAGTGGGTGATAGACATGGAGACCAAAGATATCTGCCACAGAGTTAGCTTGGCTGACTGATTTAATGACTCAATGACGTCAAGGATCTAGATCCTTCCATTAATCTGCTGCCAACAACATTGACTCTGTCTGAAAATCTTTCCCCAAAAGGGGAAAATATCTTTCCTTTCAGTTAGAATGACTAATTTACTCTCATTCACAACCACAGTCCAAAGACTCCTTTGGTGACAATGCCATGCTCTGACTGGCTTAAGCCTGGTGCTATAATATATCACAGGCAAAGGAATGGGTTACCATGACTATTTAAAACCAATTTCTTTCTAACAGAAAGGAAGGGGTTGGAATGGAGGCTGTAGAATCAACCTCAGTGTCAACTACTCATCAAAATTCCTGGCACAAAATGGGTACTTAATAAAACCCTCTCCCTCCTCCTTTTTAAGCAAGTTCTACAAAGCACCATTCTTGCACCTGTGGTTATTAAAATGTGATACATGGGGACCAACAAATGGTGTAGCACTCGCATCACTGGACTCCCACACAATGGACCACAGTTTAAGTTCCAGACCCTGTGGCTTGAAAATCACACCAGGCATGTGTGCATGCGTGCCTCCTGGAAGGAGAAGGAATTATGCCATTGTCATCCCCCTAGGGAGTGAATTCTACTTTCCCTCTCATTGTCTCTGTCTGTCTACCTTTCTCTCCAGTGAGCAAATGCACCCTAAGGCAAAAAAAACCTCTTTTAAAAAAGTGTGGATACAGGGTCTCTTTTTCTCTGAGAGTTTACAATCCAAATGAAGAAGAAAATGAATGTTAACATTAACATATATATGACCTAAGAGTACGTGGGGCCAGTTAGCGGCATGGTGGTAAAGTTTCTGCAACCCACATGGCTGACTTTATGGTTCAAGTTCCAGACCCAGGGACTTCAAAATGCTGGGCATGTGTGCGTTCATGCCCAAAGTCTCAGGAGGATAGAGGAGAAATGATTGAAGCATGGCCATACCCCCAGGGGTGATTTCTCACTTTTCCTCTCTCTTTCTCTTTCTCTTTCTCTTTCTCTTTCTCTTTCTCTTTCTCTTTCTCTTTCTCTCTCTCTCTCTCTCTCTCTCTCTCTGTCTATCTCTGTCTCTCTCTACAAAGTGCACACACTCTATACAAAAACTTTAAGAATACAAGGTAGTATGTTAAATGTCCAGATAATGTTACAGATTTTTTAGCATTAATTAGGATTACACACTTGAGATACTTTTAAAATTTTACTTATTTACTTCTGAGAGAGAGAGAGAGAGCACTCAAAGGTATTCACATACAGTCAACCCCAATCTCTGCCAGCCTGGACCTTCTTGCCAAGAAACTGTTTTCCACCAACAAATCAAGAACGTTAAGTGTGAATTATCTGTGGAAAAAAGCATGTTTTCCTTCATTTCACATTTTCAAAAGATCAAAGTAATATTTCTCCTGTAAAGACCATACTCACTTATTTTAATCTTTCTAGGGGATTGGGAATTAGGTAAACTTTAATTCAAACCCTAATTCTGTTAGTTACTAGTGGCACGACCTCCAACCTTATTTTCCCCATTTGTAAAAATGGGCTATATATATTTGTGTGTATGTATAAGTTTTAGATATATATGCAATACATAAATATAGACATGATAGATATAGATATGGTAAAGAATGTGACCTATTTATCCTTATAATACCAAAAACCTATAATAGGTATTCAGTAAAGTATTGAAGGCATAAAGAGAGAATGAATAAATAAATTCATAAGCAGCTCTGTCCCAGCCTAACTAGACCATGCTTCTCTTTAAAGTGATGGAAAAAAGACCTGCAGTGACCAACGCTATAGAAAGTCTTGAGTAGAGACATTCTTTTAGACTGAAAACCTCCAGCTATTCTATTTTTGGCATTTTCCCAAAAGACTCTTCTATATGGATCCAAGAGGACATATGCAAGGATGTCCACTGAGCATTATGACTAGTGGTAGAGGGTTGGGGCACCCGAGTGTCTATCACCATGACAGCAGGATAGTGACACTAGGGGTATAGCTACTAGAAGCAATGGGTTCAATCTATACATGGCAACAAAAATATCTTAAAACCAAGATGTTATAAATGAAAACAAAAACACAAAGGGAGCACAACAAACAGCAATGTTAAATTTACAAGAAAAATGTGTAAATAAAATATTCACAATAAGAGCATAGAATTTGAC
>NW_006159563.1:1729541-1747664 GCF_000334495.1 Tupaia belangeri chinensis | reverse complement strand
AAAGATGATGAAGTAGAAAGGAGATAAAATGAAATGGATAAAGAAGGAAGAAAGGAGAGATGAAGGGAGAAAGGAAAGACAAAAGGGAGGGAAGGAGGGAGAAAGGAAGGAAATCCTTTGCTTTCGACAATGATTATTATGTGCCAGGAACAGAGGGGTATAATCAATTGTTCTAAACTGAGGTTAGAAAAGGTGAATCAGGGACCAGCAGTTAGCGTAATGGCTATATCACTGGACTCCCACGTAGTTGACCGCGGTTCAAGTCCCAGACCCGTGGCTTAAACTCACTCTGGGCGCTTGTGCGTGCGTGCCCAAGATCCTGAGAGAGAATGGGGGAGAAGGGATTGCGGCATGGCCATCCCCCCTGGGGGGTGATTTCCCGCTTTCTGTCTCTTTGTCTCTATCTGCCCCGCGTTTTGGCTCTATCTGCCTGGCGAGCGCCCGCGCCCTATAGCAAAAAATCCTCTCCAAAAAAAAAAAGAAAGAAAAGATGAATCAATGAAAAGGAAAGTAAGCCAGTGGAAGTAGTTCTTATTCTTTTCTCGTCTCTCAAGAGTGGCAGTATAGGGAACCAGTAGTTAGCATAATGGCTATGTCGCTGGACTCTCACGTAGTCGACCGCGGTTCGCCTCCTGGACCTGGTGGCTTAGAACTCACACCAGGCATGTGTGTGTGTGTGTGTGCCCAAGATCCTGAGAGGAGAATGGAGGAGAAGGGATTGCAGCGTGACCATCCCCCCTGGGGGGTGATTTCTCACTTTCTGTCTCTGTCTCTCTCTGTCTGCCTGGCGAGTGCACACACCCTATAACAAAAACCTCTCAAAAAAAAAAAAGAGTGGCAGTATACAGGACTTCCATCAGGACACTGGTCCCCCATGGCTGGAGGAATTGAGAGGAAAGTAGAGGTTTGCAAAGCCTGAAAATCAAATTGTAAAGCAATCTTTGTCAAAATGTGGTCTGAGAACTATCTTTATCAGTAACACCTGAGGCTCAGTTTACGTCTGGGTTCATGAGTCCCATCACAAACCTACTGAATCGGAACCTCTGGAGGTGGGGCCTGGCAGTATGTATCTTGATAAGTTTCTTTGAGGATTCTCTGTGATGTGAAGTCTGAAGACCACTTTTGCGACGATACACCTTCCTGTGGCGAGCACTGCATACGGAAGCCATCTTGAGCTATCTGCCATCTTGAGCTATCCACCATCTTGGAAACCATTAGGCTTCACTTCCTCACTGAGCAAACCGTCTCTCAGAAATCATGTGACCAACCGTTCTCCCTAGAAGTGGTTGGGTTTCTAGGCAATGGGAGAGATCCACCCACATCAATGATTGGTTCATGCTGTCCTAACTCATTTGCATTTCAGGCAACCAATTGGTTCCCACCAGCTGTATATAACTTGCCATTTCTCCTCAAACGGAAGTAGACGGAAGAAGACGACTTGATCAGCACCTCGTAGTGTGTGCGCGTGTGTTTGTCCCATCTCTCACTCCCTCCCCCAAGGAACCTGTTCAACTGTCCCGCGGGCCGGGACACCTTCCAACCTACTTCACAGAGCTAAGCCTTTTCCTGAGTTGACTTGAATTCAGATACATTTTTATGAACTGATTTGTGTTCCCTGAGTTGAAGGCTGTGAGCATGCAAGTAAAGAGCTGTGGAAATCGTCTCTTCTCTTCTTTGTTTTTGCTTACTTCGAAGGCAGGCAAGGGGGAAACGAGGAAAAGTCAGGTTTATTAATCAGATGTTACAGATACAATTGACCATTCTTTTACACACAAAAGTCAAAAGACAATCCAAGGAATTAATTTGTATTGGTATTCCTTGAGTACTGCAAATCACTTCACATTGGCAATAGAACATTAGCACAGCTGGTATCTGTTTTAATTACACATATTGTTGTATGTTATTTCTCATTTCGATGGAACACATGGCAATGCTCCAGAAACTCTTGGTCTGTGATTATACTGTAATAGTCTTCAATACAGAGAGGAGTATTTTTTGTATTTTCCCCCTTTCCTTTGAAATTATTTCCCATGTCCCATGCCTTTCATGGCTTTGGTAAGGTTCCAAACTTTTCTAATCAATCTAACATTGCAGGCTGTCAGAATGGATTTTCTTCGCTAGAATTTATGTGACACTATACATTTAATACCTGTTCAACCTAAGTCCTTCTATTCTCTTCCTTTTGTATTATTTCCTTTGTTTCTTGAGAGGATCTTTTCAGACCTATTAGGTGATCTTCAATTTGAAAGGCTTTATTAAAGTAGCTCTAGAATTTCATTTCCAGAAAAACTGAATCGGCAAAACCTTTCTGACGACTTTTTATTGCATTACTTGCTGCTTGAGACGTACTTCATCTGCAGAGTCGAAAAACTGGAGGCGTTCAAACTTTGAGGAGGAGGAACTGTTTGGATCAAAAGGGTTAGTATACTCAGTATAAATAAATGAATTTTGAGAACAAGTTTGATGGTTCTGGAATTGGTTTGTTGTTCCTTTTATATACGAGGAGCTATCATAATGAGCTTTGCAAAACACTGATACTCTTGTTTGTTTTGTTATTGCCTCATTGTAGCCCATCATTATAAAAGTATCCACTTAATGAACATAAAAATGAAATTTAACTGGCCAGGAGGTGATGTGGTGGTTAAGGTTTTGCACTCCCACATGGCCGACTGTGGTTTGAGTCTTGGACCTGGTGGCCTACTTTCTCTTTCTTTCTCTCATGAATTAAAATAATAATAATGATGATAAATAAAAATTAAGTAAATAATTCTTAAAAATAAAAGTTAAAATTAAATAACTCAGTACGTGAAGGAGTAGCCACTTCATGTAAGTAGCTGATAAGCCCTCCATGCTTCACTAGTTGTTTTCACTCTCTTCGTTGTCCGTTAGAATCACTGATACATAAAAATATACTGCACAAACTCCATTGTCTAAATACATCATATGGGCCTGTTCTAGGTTGTTTCATTGCTAATAACCGGAAGTACCTGAATCTGGTGGTTTATATAACTAGGTTCACTTAGCTCACGATTCGGTCCAAGGTCCAGGCGGTGTATCTGTGGGCATCCTGCAGAGTCCTGCTCATGTTCAAGAGTGTGAGCAGGGCAGAGCTGAGCAGGGCAGATGTGTGCATTGGTCTCTCTGCTCTGGTTTTGTTCTCTCGCCATATAAACCCATTAGAACTCAATTATACAGGCCCTGCCCTAAGGACATCAATCCTAACCTCCTCCCAGAAACCTCACCTTTTAACGCCATAATTAGATCAAGCTTTCAACTTCTTAATCCCATTACAATGGCTCAACATATAAATTTTGGGAAAACATAGTCAAACAATAGCAGGCCCCTCTGTTTATAAAGGATACTATCTATGTGGTTGTCATTTTGTATTTTATTCTATAATATGAACAAAAATATATACTTGTCTGGAAACATAGGTTATAACAGCTGCTTCCAGTACATTAAAATAATAGATCAAAGAAAGGTCAGCAGATGACGTGGTGGTTACATTGCTTAGCTCCCACATGGATGACCACAGTTCAAATCTTGGACCCAGTGGCTTGAAAATCAAGATTTTCATGAGGAGAATAGAGGAGATTGTGGCATGGCCATCCCCGTGAGGGTAATTTCTCACTTTTGCTGTCACTGTCTCTGTCTGTCTCTCTCTCTCTCCAGCAAGTTCATGTGCCCTAAGGCAAAAATATCTAAAAATAATAATAATAGTAGATCAAAGAATAAAAGTTTCAGTCAATAGATGGTTACTGGTTTGTGGTATTTTGGTTTATGATTGCTGTCACTCTTTAATCTTCAACTGCAGAGCAGTGTGCTGTAGGAACCACTGGGCTTTGGTTCCTCATAGGTCTTCCACACACTCACCACCTACCATATGATCTGAGAACCAGCAACTTCTGCCTCACCTGGGAGCTTGCTGGACGTGCAGAACTCAGACTCCATCCCAGACCTACTAAATATGTATTTGCACAAATTATTTCCAGATAATTTATGTGTTCTTTAATGTTTGAAACACCTTCTTTATGGATTGCTGACTGGTTTCTTCTTGTCTTCATGTTCCTAACATAACTTCAGGTTCTGGGATGAATTATTTGTTATCGTTTAATAAAAACAATTGTGACAGCACCAGGAAAACTGATCATTCTGTCTGTGGATTTCTTTATCACTACAGATGGTAAGGCAACACCAAGCTTCCCTTGCTTGAATTGACTTTCTCTTCCAAGTGAATTAAATCTGCAGAGTCCCATTAAATGGATTGACCTTACATTCTGTCTTTAGAAACTGACCTGAGACATGACTTCACTATTGCCTCAGAGCTTAGCCTCATACATGTAATGTTAACAGATGTTAAGATTATAAAAGGCAAACCAAAAAAGCAACCAAAGAAAAGAATGCTTGCAGCAAGGAAGGGCATTTTAGAATGCTCTCCCCATTCTCTCTTTGGCCCATGGGGGTTCCGCAGGTATCTGAAAAGCAGACGGACCTGACCGTTAGAATCTCGGCACAGTCACTCTCCTTTGTGCCATCCTGCTAGTTCAGCAGTTTGCAAATTTGAACATGCTGGAAAATTGCTGTACAGTGACTATACATAATAAAATGCATCCTGCTCCCTATGGCCTACTGAGAGCATTTAAACGTGGTGTGGACTACACAAAATTTTTATCTCACACACCCATTTAAAACCTAATCTCTGTATAAAATGGCTCTGTTACTTATTTTTCTCAGCATAAATAACTGAAGTTCCAGAAGTGTCTCTATCATCTGATTGAATATTCAATCTATCAATTTTTTTAAATGTACATGTACTGGGCCCAGCAGGTGGCATAGTGGTTAAGGCATTGGACTCCCACATGGTTGACTGCAGTTCAAGTCCTGGACCTGGTGGCTTGAACCTCATGCCAGGCATGTGTGTGCATGCGCCAATTCTGGAGGAGATGGAGAAGAAGGGATTGCAACGTGGCCACCCCCCTGGGGGGTCATTACTTGCTTTCTGTCTCTCTGGCAAGCCTATGCCCCGTATCGCAAAAATCTCTCTCACAAATAAATAAATAGAGCTGCTAATGCTATATGACATAGATAACATAATTGATAATTCAGAAAAAAATTCTAATGTTTAATCAATCATCTGGGTGGTGCATAAAGATGACATGATAGAGCTGGCCCTATAGCACAGTGGTTAAGTGCTAGGCGTTGGACACCAGATTCTACAGAGCCAACTGCAATTTAAACCCCGACCCAGCAGGTTGAGAAGCATGTTAGTGAGTGTGTGTGTGTGTGTGTGTGTGTGTGTGCATGTGTCTGTATGTGCCCAAAATCCTAACAGGAAAGACAAGCAGATTAAAAGGGGTCATTGCATTATGATGCCCCTTTGTGGGGGTACTCTCTCACACTCTCTTTCTGGTGAGTGCATACATTTTCTGTCAATAAAAACATAATAATAACATTATACAGCAACTTAAAAATGGAAAAATTGAATCTGATATATACCAAATAAAGTATATATTCTTCTTTATATAATGTTTCCTGTCTTCTTTATATAATGTTTCCTGAACTGTACAATGACAATACAATTAGATCTGTATTATGATTTTTCAGGATTGTGTTAACTTTGTGTATTACTGGTTGTTTTTTCCAGAACATACACTAGTGAATATATGCAGAATTATATATGCTATTTGCATTTTTAAAGACCCACCAACCAATTAGAAAATATGGAAATGAATGTGTACTGAAGTTTGAACCACCTACCTTCTATTATTTCTGTATTGTAATGCAGAAAGAAGAAATAGAAGGAAGTGAACATTAAAGAGTATGCGATTGAGGGACCAGCAGTGAGCCTAATGGCTGTTTCACTGGACTCCCCTGTAGTCGACCACGGTTCGAGTCCCAGACCCAGTGACTTAAACTCACGCCAGGCGCGTGTGTATGCGTGCCCAAGATCCCAAGAGGAGAGTGGAGGAGAAGGGATTGCGGCATGGCGATCCCCCCTGGGGGGATGATTTCTCACTTTCTGTCTCTCTGTCTCTCTCTGTCTGTCTGGCGACTACAGGCGCCCTATAGCAAAAACCTCTCCAAATAAATAAATAAAGAGTATGTGATTGAGACCAGCAGATGGTGTACTGATTACCTCACTGGAATCCCTAGTCGACTGTAGTTCAAGTCCTGGACCCAGCAGCTTGTAACTCATGTCAGGAGCATGTTTGTGCATGCCCAAAACCTCGAGAGGAGAAGGGATTGTGGCATGACCACCCTCCCATGGGGAATGATTTCTCACTTTCTGTCTCTCTGTCTCTTTGGCGAGCCTATGGCTCCTACAACAACAATCTCTCTTAAGAAAAAAAATGTGTGTGGTTGACTAAGAATAGTAGAGACCAGCCAAGTCGGTGCTCATGACTGAGTAAAATTTCAGTTCTTTTGCAAGATGATCCTCTCTGTTCATTTGGGTTTAAGGCTAAATAAGCATTATGTAAACATATCAAAGTCAAAATGCTGACAGAGTGGAAAATGTTTTGCTTTCCGAAAGTACCACAGACAATTTGCAAAACATTTAAACTTTGGCATTAGCTAAATATATTTTCCAAGCACCTTTCCCCTATTTCAAAATATGAATATGTATAGTCCACATGTTTCTGATTCATTTGCAAGCAATTTATCAAAATTGTCAAGACTTAGTTGCTAACTACCAAGTCTAGAGAGCCATCATATATTTTTAAAAAAAAAAACATTTTAAAATCTTCCTTTTGGACCATCAGTTACTTCAAAAGGGGCTCAAACTCTATGATTATGACAGCTTATTAAAACCTTAGAGCCACTGAAAATTCCTTCTCACTCTGTTTTGCCTCTGTTTTATTTCTCCTGCCACTGTGAGAAGCTCTAACTGTCCTTTGTCTGTCATGCTCTCAGGATACGTGGAGTCTATTCATTAATAATGTTAGCAACAATAAATTCCAAAAGTATTGATTCTGGTTAATAATATTTCTATTCCCCATGGATCATAGTTTTCAACAGAAAAAAAGTAATGAGAAAACTGTAATAAAGTCAGCACATACGTCTAGTTTGTTTCCTACTTAACTGACGGTGTGTTTCAGTGTAGATGTAGCCTAGTTAAATGTCCCCTGAAGACCCAATAATTGAATAGCTATACATCAGTCTATCTGTTAATTAATCAGTTAACAAATATTTCAGGTGGATTTTTCATACCATTCAATCTCACAAATGTGCCTAACACCTATCTGGGCACTTACTAGCATACAGAATCTTCGGACCCTTTGCTCCAAAATGATTCTTGATAATCTGGCACTCACACTCTGTGTGTTCATTATGCTTGCTGTGAAACAGACATGATTTTAGGCAATAATGTTCTACAGCCATAATGTTCTCAGTCTACACTTTTACAAGAGACTTCAAGAAGAAAAGGTAAAAGTTTATTGGGATGCAAAAAAATTTTACATACATATATAATTTTTTCATAATATGATTTTCCATGAACTTTTTGAAGACCCCCACTTATATCTCCAACCATGTTGAGAGGACCCCTGCATTTCCCACTATGTTTTTGTTTGTTTGTTTGTTTTTTAATCTTTTCTGTCATCTCAGAAGAGACTATACCAGGGCCTCCTGTAAGTCTACAAAGAATAAGATTGAAAATATTAAGCTCATATGTTGTTTGGTTTCTGGACTGATTATAATTGATTCTGTTGTGGTCTTGCCAGAAGACAAAGTGCAGAATCTTGCATGGAGGGAATGACAGAAACCCCTGCAAAAGGCTGGAACTGGTCTGGTTATCCTGATCACCCTACCATCCAGCATCCACTCATCCACTGGGCACGGCCAGCGTGTTAGATGCTATGATGGGTGTTTCGGCATAAAGAGCAAGAAAAGATGGTCTCTGTCATTAAGGAACTATTTACGCTGCCTGAAATGCAAACAGAGGTAAGGGTCCTCAAGTACAGTGCCACCCCCAGTTGATTTGTGACCACTGGTAGGCCAGGTGATGTATGCAGTAGTAAGTGTGAAGGAGGAGAAATTCATTTCCCCCAGGTTCATGGCTGAGGGCCCTGTAACAAAAGACAAATTAACAAAACAAAAGCACACAAATTTACTTAAGGTAAGTGTTACAGGACACTGGAGCCTTCATAAGAAAATAAAGACATGAAGAAAACATAAGCCAGTGGATTTTTTTTGCTTTGTTTTGATGAAGGGTAGAGTCATGGAGAAATACGACTAGACAAAGGAAGAACAATCAGATGGTAATACGTGGAGGAACGTACTGAGGCTGGTTTCTGCCAGTTCTTCTCTGTGGTCTATAGGGCTAAGGACATTCCTTCCTTCTCATCATAAGGGTTCCTGTAGAGTGAAGATGTTATAATGTGCTTCAGAGAAAGGTCAGACAATCTTTCCATGGCTTAATAACTGCTTCAGGTTAGAAGGGTGGGGGGGACTGAAAGTGACTTTCCTGTTTCTGTTTTCTCACATGTCAAGGCACCATATTTTGGGGGCAGTATGTTTTGAATACCATCACAATATATGCATGGAAATTGAAAGTGTTTAAAACTTTCTAGTACATTGACACAGTAATGTTATGTTTATTAAATCTGATGATCAAACCCTGGGATCGTGCGTTTTATTTCTTTATTTTGCTTTTCTATAAATTTATTGTACTTTACAAAATTCTTAGTGTATGACAAATTAAAGTTTAAAAATAATAGTGATCCTGCGCCTGAGATACTTTGATAAGCCATGTTCTAAGAAATTCAGGGTGCACTATAATTAAACTTTCCCTAGAGTGTCAGAAGATTCTAGAGGGAAATCCTCAGAGGTAAATTGATTTGTCAAGCAGACAAGGGAAGAAAGGCATTACAGGAGGGATTAAGTGCTTACAGCCAAGGCAGAGAATCATATGACAAGGCATTATCAAAACACTGCAAGTAGTTCAGCTGGTTGACAAGGGTCTGGGCTGGGGTGGAACAATAGGTGACAGAACTAGAAAGCAGCCTCACATAGCAAAGTCTGAATTTTATATTGTGGGTTGGCAGGAGGGTAGCAGGTAGGGAATCCACCTAGTCTTAGGCTATTCGAGCTGCCAGAACAGGATACCATATACTACTATTTTGACTTCAGCAACAGATTTATTTCTCACATCTGGAGCCTGCAAACCTAAGACCAAGGTGTCGGCAGATTCAGCTCCTAGTATGTTTACTTCCTGGCCTGCAGACGACTGGAACTGCTGGTGCTTCTTCCTCTTCATAGAAGTGCACTGATGCCATCATGGGACCTCCACCTTCACGACGTCATTTAAACCTAACTCTCTCCCAAAGGCCCCATTTCTTATTACCACTGTATTAGGTGTAGGGGCTCCAACATGCAGATTCTGGGGACACGCAAACATGCAGCATATCACACAGCTAATGAGTTGCCGTGTGCTGTTAGAATAGTGGTAGGACATCCAGAAGAGCTGTCCTGTAAGCAGTTATATGTACTAGCATGATTCAGTAGGGGCAAAGGAATTAGACCTCTAGGCTCACTCACATTTACTGACATGAAAGCCTTCAAACTGAAGACACAAAAATACAGAGCAAACTCTAATTTCATGCTCAGGTTCAAGGAAGCAAGAATATTCCTATGTAAATGTGATTGGACAAGAGAAATGGAAATAGAGCTAGTGGGGAAACTTAGCAAGGTTCGTCTGTTTAGATTTTTCTTGGCCTTACTCTGTAGCATTCTTTTCTTCCAGGGATAGATTGGGACCCCTCTTGAATGAGGATCTTATCTAATATCGGACTAGATCCATTAGAAAAATCCCATGGCCAACTCTTACACAGCAAGGTAGGAAAAATTAGAGTACTATTTTTAGGTTTTATGACTGGCTTTGTTGGAAAGGGATTCTGGTTTCTATGATCTGCCTTGGGGAATAAAGGTTCTGGTTTCTACAGTTTGTCTCAGGGGAGAATGAGCGAGAGACATGAGGGCAGGGGAAGTCAGAAAGACTGCTTCTGAAGCGGATTCTGAGACCTCTGCTCAACAGTACTCAGCAGAGACTTCCTAGATTTAAGGTTTGGATTTGTTAAGTCATTAACCTAAAGATGGTGATTTAAACTGTTACCACTTTTGAATTCATTCCCAAAGATGGGCTCTTTTTTTTTTTTTTTTTGGAGAGGTTTTCGCTATAGGGCGCTGCGCTCGCCAGACAGACAGAGACATAGAGACAGAAAGCGAGAAATCACCCCCCAGGGGGGGATGGTCACGCCGCAATCCCTTCTCCTCCATTCTCCTCTCAGGATCTTGGGCATGCATGCACACGCGCCCGGCGTGAGATTTAAGCCACCGGGTCCGAGACGCGAACGGCGGTCGACTACGTGGGAGTCCAGCGACATAGCCATTACGCTAACTGCTGGTTCCCAAGATGGGCTCTTTTGACATACAGTATGACAGAGTCAACTTAGAAAATCAAAACTGAGTGTCATGATGCAAGCCTTATTTAAGGGTCAAGGAATGGAGAAGTGGGAGCTGGGCTGGAAAATTGACTTCTCATTCCTCTTAAACTGGGGAGTTTAAGACAGAGCAATTAGGGGAATGAAAGGATGGGATAGGCTAATAGAGGGAAGGACTGTTTAGAGCTTTTCCTGAAAAAGGCAGAGATTTCCCAGAATTCCAAAACCTACCTCCTTTTTCTCCTTACAAGGTCATTTGCTGTTTTAACCACGGAGACTGTGAGCAGTTATGGAGCTGATTGGTGCATCTCTAGGCTGCTAATACAGTGCAGCGAGGATCAACTTTGAAAGTTAGGCAGGAGTAGTTCCAGATGCCACCTTGATTCCATCTCATTTAGGTTGGATTTTGGGGGGAGGCCATATGTTAACTATTGTATTCTGTTTTTTAAAGAAAAACATCGTTTGGGATGGCCTGGGGTATGGATGGTGAGTGACAAAAGCAACTACCTAAAATGATGTGCACAGAGTATACAGGTAACACAGAAAAGGATCAAAACCCATGGAGGCTCCAAGGAGCACAGACAGAAAGAGGAATCTGCTTTGGGAACTAGAAGACATTGTCAGAAGGGAGGAGGATAAGGAAGATGTGGAGTCAAAGACAAGAGAACTGCCAGGGTCAGGGAAGGACTGGGGAGGAAGTACTGAAAGATTGACGTGTACCAATCGTCCCTCCTACCGGCCAACAACTTTGCTTAAAATTTTATCCATCTGATCATCTCAGATGATGACAATCTGGTCATGGAAAGATGCAAGTATTATCTTGACTCTGCCTGTTTTAGTTCAGACCTTGTTTGCTGCCTTTTTGTGTCACCAGCAAATCATGTAGCTTCTTGGAAACTACAGTGTCGGTTGACAAAACCGGGACAACATTTCTAGCCACGTCTTTTCCTTCCTGGGGTTGTTGTGAGTATTGAATAGAATCATATGTGCAATGTGATAATATGTCAGAATGCTCTTGCTGAACTGTAATATCTTAACCAAGAAGAGCATATTTCATCCATAGTCACATTTATAGAAGATTAATTTTCATCAGCTTCCTCCCAGCCATGGAACATATGTTGAAATGATCTCAGGAAATGCCCAACACAATTGGAGTCATCAGAAGGACACCGAGGGATGACAACAAAGGACAGGAGGTGTTGGACAGGAAACTTGCCTAGGGTCGAAATTACTAGAAATACAATGGGCCAAGAATTCATAACATTCCAAAGTACCTGCCATTTAGTGAAGGGGAGAGGTGGTACTTTGAACTCAAGTTCTAAAGACGTTACACTTAAAAGGCATGTGCAATAGAATAAGCCCTTTCAAAGAAACTATGTTTTAAGTGCTGCCGCAATTACTAGGAGTTTCACTAGTGTAAAAATCCATTCGCAAAATAGAGAGGACATTTCATAAAACTTTCTCTCCAGTTAAACAATGGAGAAGCAAGTGGTACAGATCTCAGACCTTTGGATGACAATTCCTAAACTCAAGGAGGAGAAATGTTTTCCCCCAGGACCTCTAAAATTACCGGTAGTATGACAAAAGCTCCAACTTCAAGAGACCACACGTCACTGATTTCCCTGTGAAAATATCAAATGTTTTACAGTTACTTGGCCGCATGTATATTCACATGGAACGTATTGGAATGGTTTTCATTTCTCCTACTCTGCATTTATTATTAACTTATTACAAAGAAAAGGAAAATGATCCGTAGGACAGAATATAGACTGGGTACCTTTGTGGTTTAATTGCTTTTGATTAAGACCGTTCCTATTAGGGAATTTCCCATGAAGGGATTTATATTTTCCAGCCTTGGGCAAAAGGAGTCAAGTAAGTCTTGGTGTAGAAATAGTGAAATAAAGAAAGCGAGAAGAATAGGGAGAGGTGCTGCCAAGTAAAGGGTTCGAAAGAGAGCCAAATTTTCTTCCATTCATTTATCCATTCATAAAATGAATGCACACGTCAGTTGTTTATCAAGTCCTTTGATGTGCACACATCCCCAATGATGGGGAGAGAGAAGCAGGAAGTTGAGCAGGGCTCTTGTTCTTATGAAGCTTCCCAAATAGGGGTGGGTGTGGTGTGTGGAGGGGGGGCTTATATTACACCAAGCAGGGCCAGTTGGTGAAATGCAGGTTAAGATGGCTAGATCTTACATGACTAAGTAGACAGTTTGAGTCCCAAACCTAGTGACTTGAAGACTACCCTGGGCACACGTGTGTGCGTACACGCCCAAAATACTGACTGGGGAGTGGAAGAGAAGGGACTGCAGCATGGCCATGCCCCCTCGTGTGTGTGTGTGTGTGGGGGTGATTTCTCACATTCTCTTTCTCTCTCTCTCTCTCTCTGTCCTCTCTCTCTCTCTCTCTCTCTCTCTCTGTTTCAGGTGAGCACACATGTTGTATAGTAAACTAAGATAAATAAATACATATATATATATTAAAAAATTTTTTTAAAGTACTACATGACTAGATTGACAATGGGGCAACTGAAGGTGATGGAATAGAAACTCAGTTGAGGCTGTGGGTACGACCTTAAAGTGTTCTACCTCTTCTTTTCCTCAGTTTGCTATTTGCTTCAATTCTCTTGAATCTCTTTCTTTTCTTCTTCTTCTTTTTTTTTTTCACTCTTTGATTTTAACAAAACAAAAATTGGGAATATTTCTATGTCATAAGCTGAAGTCACTCTTTGACTCAGCACAAAATCAAGCGCTAGTTTCTGGCATATCCAAAATTAATCTGTGGCCCTTTTGACATGCACAATCTAAACTGTGCTTCATTGTGATAAAACTTGAATGGTACAGGTAAATCACTTTAATTTGTATTACACTGATAAAAATCAAATATCTTTTTCATTTTTTCTTATTTTATTTTGCCTTTTAGTTTAATCTTGTTTATTATTAATATCATAGTTTATGCTCAAAAACTATCAGAGGGTTCCCTCTGTTTGCTACTATCTAAAATTCTTTCAACACTGGCAGAAAAGGAGAGTGGGGTCCTGCATCTCACCATGATGGCCAGAATGCATAAAATTGGACAGTCAGGGCTCCAGGGGCATGGGTTCCCTACTTCTTTTTTGTATTTATAATTTGGAATTACTTTTCTTGAAGAAAGTCCCCAAATCCTGGGCCCTCCCTCAAATGAGATAGTCAGACTAAAAAGTATATATCTGCCGCGCAACTGACAACTCCGGAGACGGTCTTCTCTACAGCACTTTATTTCCCCAGGTTCTGAATACAGGAGCTCTTCTCCCTTTTCCCTTCCCCCGGGGCCTTATAAAGGGCCCCTAGCCAATCAGATCATTGTCCACGTGCACGGAAGCCAGTCCTCGAAAGAGGATTGGTTGCATGCGGTGTTCCCGTGCTCTCCACGCTCCCCACTGCCCTACTTCCTGAAAGTTGTTTACTGTTTTGAGCGCTCAGCGGGCTTCCGTTGAGCGCCATTTTGAAATAGGCGCTGAGGGCGATGGGCGGCGGCGCTCCACATATATCCATGAGAATAAAAAAGGTTGATAAAATATATTTATCTCCTAATAGTGGGGCATCAAAGTATATAGGACACATTTATAGGTAGGACAGGTGATCAAGGAAATGGAAAGATACAGAAATAAACTTAACTGGCTTATTCTACCCTTGCTTAGAGTGGGCACTGTTCAAGCATTCAGTCATTCAACAAATATTTATTGTGACTCACTACATGCCAGGCACTGCTCTAGCAAAGTGGGCTACATGAGGGAACAATCAGTGATGTCTGCCTTCCGGGGCTCGCGGTTTGTCAAGGGAAGACAGACAGTAAAAGCTCAGCACGGTATAAGGGACTTCAAGGAGTTCATGTAAAATGCATATCATGAAAAACCTGCATGAGTTTTGAAATTCTTCTGTCTCAGAGTAAAACTCATACTTTAATCCTATATTTTTATAAATTTTAAGTCCACTTGTAAGTAAACATGTATTATATTAGAAAGTGATAAGTATGATAAAGGGAAGGGAGAAGAAAAGTAGAAAAAAGAAGGAGATTGAAAGTTTGGGGTAAGAAAAAAAAGTTCCACCTTACTGAGAACAGGTGGGTTATTCTGAATCCCTGATAATATAAAATTCTTATATTTTTCAGTTATATCAGTAAAGAAAATGTTAGATATGAAAACTATGAAGGCATCGCAATGCTCTCTCTTTGCTGACTTATAATGAGAAACAAAATTATTGTTAATTTTTATTAATAAATGCCAGTAAAACACTTAAAAAGTCTTAGTGGAGCAGCAAGAGGACCACTGTTCTTTGGGACACAATGGTTGGACTCTAACCCCTACCTAGACACTCACCATGGACTTGGATTGGTATTTAATTTCTCTGAGCCTCAGTTTCCTCACAGCTAAACTATCCTTCCCCACAATTCTTGAGACTCTCAGACCCAGAGATAGCAATAAGGGAGGTCTCACCACAACAATTTCAGAGACCACATGTCACTAATTTCTTGGTGAGAGATTATGGTAGTTTGTAGTCAGGGTGTTAGCTTTGAAGGCTGTAAGAGTTTGATTCTGGTAACATTCAAGGGAATATGAAAATATTTTAATATTGCTGTAATTTGGAATACTACTCATGGTAAATAATGATGGAGAATAATACCAGGATATTTATCTCAGAAGAAAAACACTCTTTGTCTTCTATGCCACAATTTGACTTACTTTTCCCAAATGATAATTAATAAGGACTGGACTTCAAGATGCCAAGTAGAGAGTAATTGCCTCATGTTTAATTTTTGTGGATTCAATTATCCTGTCTTGGCAGAGAAAGACAGGAAGGGGAGTTGGTAAAAGGAGGAAACAAATCACTTAAATTGGGTCACCATTCTTGCCTGCCATTTCACTAAATGACCATGAGATGAGAAAGGAGATAATTATTCTCTAGAAGTTCCTGAGTGCCTCCTGCCTCAGCGTGAAGCCCATGTTTACAAACATGGCCTTTCGGTGTAACATGGTCCCTGCTTGGAAACCTGTTGTACTACGTGATGTTCAGTCAGAGAAACAGCTTTGTTACAACACTGAAGGAAAAATTGACAATTTGATTATGTTTAAAGTCCACTTTACTTACTGGGGCAAGCAAGT
Organism: Tupaia belangeri chinensis; assembly: GCF_000334495.1. NCBI lineage: Eukaryota > Metazoa > Chordata > Mammalia > Scandentia > Tupaiidae > Tupaia > Tupaia belangeri. The sequence goes on along the minus strand of NW_006159563.1, from coordinate 1,732,086 downwards.
GGCATGGTGGTTAAGGCGTTGGACTACTGCGTGACTGACTATGGTTCAAGTTCTGGGCCTGGCATGTTTCTTTTTCATAATCTTGCTCTCTTTCTCTATCTCTGGTCAAATTAAAAATAATAAATAAATTTAAATAAAATATTTTAAGTTTGTTTTATTTATTGATTTTCAAACCTAATCACCAAGTAACATGCAATTTCATTTCATGGAGACAAAATACTATTATTATAATGTGCCAGGTACTATTAAACATACTGGTTTATGTAACCCTCATAGTAAGTCTATATACTTTTGTTAATACATTCATATGTTCTATAGAGTTTTCTCTTTACTTATGAAGGAACTGAGGAACAGGGCAGTTTAGCAAGTTGCCAATGTCACACATTTTATTATAGACGGGCGTGGATTTCAAACCCAGGCATTCTGAATCTGAAGTATGAGCATCTATGAGACCAGGTAGGATAAGCTACAATACTCTATAAGTGTTTTATGACTAAATACTAATTTTTGCAAACTCAGAAATGGTTACTTACTTTCAAACAAAGAAAAGATTCTTTCTCATCTTCTACTACTTAATAAGAAGTCAGTGAATTCACTATGTAGCCAGAAAGGTGGTTAAATGTTGGGCGATTTTTTTTTTTTTTTTTAAGTATAGGATATACAGAACCCTACTGTTGAGGAAATGAATGATTCCTTTAAAAACATGTTTTTAATTGCCAGAGGGTGCATGTGCTTGCTGGAGACAGAGAGACAGAGAGGGGAGGAGAAAGTACCCTGTGATGGCTACAGTCTCCATTTTTACAATCTGTTGGGATTTTGGTCATGCACACACATACACCTGGTATGTTTTTCAAGCTTTAGGGCTGGGATTCAAACTGCAGTCAGCCATGTGCAATCCAGTTCCCTTAACCAGTAGGCCATGGGGAGAGTTGAAAAATGAATATCTCTTCAATAGGCACAGCTTCTTTAGTCCCTGCAGGTATCCGGAGGTACCCTAGCACTTTTGGAGAATTAACAACCAGCTTGCTCACTATTCTACGTGGCCCTCCCCACCTGTCCTAAACAAACATCTCTGTGGGTAGAACTCTGAAGACTTACTCAGAATTAGAATCCTAAGAGCCTAATGCAGTATGTGGCGCAAAATAAATGTTTAAAAATGTATTGAATGAATTACTTAAATTAATGAAAAAAGAATAAAATTGTGATTCAGAGGATGCTTGAATTTTTGGTCTTTTTCTCCATATATGAGGCCAACGTACAACCAGATATGTTATCTAGCAGCCTTGAGGCCGCTCCTTTTCATGTCTCTGGAGTTCCGGCAATATGCTATCCTGAAAGCACCCATTAAAGTGGGCCAAGACCTTGGTCCCAGCTACTTGTGGAGCTGAGGCAGGAGGAGCCTCTCTTGGAGGCCAGCCTGGGCAACATAGCAGGAAGATTCCTTCTCTGGAAACAAAAGGAGACAAAAACACCCATTAAGGGGCTTATGCAAAATCTTCAGATGTTTATCTCTAGGGACTTTAAGTGACCTCTGGAGATTTTTGGAAGCAGTAAAAGCACCATTAAAACCATTAAAGTGGTCACAATCTTTTATGTCTTTGTTAAGTTTTCTGTCTTTATTGTCACTGTCAGAATAAGACAAAATGTGTATTTTTTTAACTGAAGGGTGAGGATAATGAAATGGTGCAGAAAAGCCCAGGTCCTTTCTGATGTCTACTGATTAGCAATACAGATAGTGAAAGTTCAAGAGTGTTCCTTCTGAGGCACAGTTTTTCACCCCAGGGCAATCTTTACTTCTTTGTGAAACCAAACCTGCTAATTGGTATCCTCCTCTGACAATGCCCACACTGGGTCCCAGGAGCCCCCTAAGTATCTAGGGCTCCCAGCTATCTAGCAATAATGGAGTCAAGAGGGGAATAAATTACCATTAAAGACTCATTGTTTTTCAAAGTAGGGAAGTTTGGCATTTGAAAACATCAAAATATGCTAGGTCTTTTAATAAATCACTTCCTTGAGCGCATTCTAATTCTAATTGAAATGTATGTTCTAATTAGTACCAAGTGGGAAACTTAAAATAGAAATACACTTCTAAAGGGATTTCTGAGATCTTCCTTTCATTGAATAGTTTTCTTTTCATCTTCATAACTTTGTAGTTCATATAGGTTATAAAGATAACTTCATGTAAATCTGGCATAGGGTTAGTTTTTGTTCATTTTTTTATTTTAGAGTGACTTATCTATAGGGTACATTCTCTTGTTGAAGGTATATATAGAGAGATGGGACCAGCAGATGGCATAATCGTTATGTCCCTGGATTCCCATATAGTTGATGGCTATTCAAGTCCCAGACCCTGGGGCTTAAAACTCATTCCGGTTGTGTGTCCAGGTGTGCCCCAAATCCTGAGAGGACAATGGAGGAGAAAGGATTGTAGCATGGCCATTCCCCTGATGAATTCTTCTCTGTTTTCTGTCTCTCTGTCTCTGTCTCTCAGGTGAGCACACAAGCCCTATAGCAAAAAAAAAAAAACAAAGAAAAACATGGCTAG
>NW_006159563.1:1723712-1729531 GCF_000334495.1 Tupaia belangeri chinensis | reverse complement strand
TTGACCGTTTTGATGGTTTGGGGGGATTTCTTTCCCCCCCCCCCCCAGGGAATCAATCAATCAATCTCTCGCTCGCTCTCTCTCTCTCTGTCTTTTTTTTTTTTTTAAGAGAGATTTTTGCTATAGTGCATGTGCGCTTGCTGGAGAGACAGAGACTATGTGAGGATTCACCCTCCACGAGGGATGGCCACACCACAATCCTTTCTCCTCAGGATTTGGGGCATGCACGCACACTCATCCGGCGTGAGTTTTAAGCCACCAGGTCTGGGACTTGAACTGCAGTTGACTACATGGGTATCCAGCGATGTAACCATTATCCCCATGGGTTAGTTTTTTTAATCTAGACTTTACTCAGTTTTAGAATTCAGATACCTGACTCTGGAACAGAAAGTGAACATGCGTGCTTTGCAGATGATTCTAACTTAAACATATGGTTATTATGTTGTACATTTAAAAAAATAAATTTAATGTAGTAAATGAAAACTGTTTTCTATATAGTTTGTTTTCTCTTTCTCCAGTTCCATGCAGGTTAGTCCTTTCTCTGCTACTCCATAACCTTGTATACCACTCAGGACCAAAGAATGATCACATGTCAGCACATAATGGGCGTGTAGTTCGTACTCCTGGCTGCAAGTAACACAAGCCAGCTTAAACAGGAGAATGACTGTCTTACTAAATAGAGTTCAGGGCGTACTCCAAGTTGGATCAGCAGTTCAGAAGCATCACCAAGCCCTCAGTTTTTCTTTCTCTTTTTCTCTGCTGATTTCAGTGTCTACTTCATCCAAAAGCTAGTTCTTCTCATAGCCCCAACAGTGCTGACCAGTTAATCAGAACTTTCTTTCATTTCATTTCTTGTCCAGCAGGAGAGAGAGAGAGAAAAACAAACCCTGTCAATAGGCAAGGACTCTGCTGTCAGCCTGACGAGGCCATCTTAGACCCTGTACCAACCATGGTTGTCAGAGGACTGTGATTGGTTTGGGCTTTGATAACTTTTACGGTGGCTACTAGCCGTAAGACTATTGGGCCTTGAAGGACTAGCCCTAAAACCAATATATACTGTAAGAGAAAAAGATACTTTGATTTTAAAGACATAATATGAAAAAAATGTAATATTTCCCATTAATAATTTCTATATTGATTATAGAAAGAAAGGAAAATGACAGACAATATTTCTGATGAATATAAATGCAAAATTTTTCAACAAGATACTAGCGAATCATATCCAATAACATATAAAACAGATTTTTTGTCATGCCAGGTAGACTTTATTCTAGTGATGCAAGGGTGGTTCAATATATGCAAAACCACAAAAATACTACACAATATTAACCAAAAGAAAGATAACAACCATATGATAATTTCAATAGATGCAGGAAAAGCATTTGACAAAATATATCTCTTCATAATTAAGACTCTCGGCAAAATCGGTATAGAAAGATCATTCCTCAGCATGATAAAAGCCATCTATGAAAAACCCATAGCTGACATTTTACTGGAACTGGTACAAGACAAGGCTGCCTACTCTCTGTGTTGATTTTATGTGGCCAAGATTATATTTTAGGTATGTTAGTTCAAATTTTTAAAAAATTTTTAAAGTAATTTTGCCAATTCTTTTCACTCTTTTTAAAAGTTGACTATTAGACAGTTTTAAATCACATTTATGGCTCCCTGCATTTCTTCTGGACAGAGCTGGCTACCTATCCAGTATTCTGCCAGAGTAAGGGTTAGGTACACACTAGGGAAAATTCAAGGTTTCTCAGAAAAAGGGAAAGGAGAGTTGGTGTTGAGTAAGCAACCAAATGATCTACTTTCTTTGAAAACCATGTCTTTACTTACTTTTTTGCTACTTTCATTCTAATTTCTAATTGGTGGCTGGTGGATATAAGAAGCTCGGTAGCTACATGGGGGCTTCATGTATAGTAAGGGCAGTTTTCTAAGCACTCCAACCCTACGGCCCCTGTCCTGTTCAGATTTCAAGATTGTAGAGATCTTAAATACTGTCCCTATTTTCCTAGAAATTCCACTTATAAGGGAAAAAAAAAATACCTGGATTGATATCACAGGCCTGACTTCTTTACTACTCTAAGTAGGCTTTTCATTTTGTTTTATATATTTATTCTGTTACTAAGGCAGCACCAAATGTGTGACTGTGAAAAGGACAAGGGCCTTTCCCTGGGTGTCAGCTACTGTCTCCTGTATCATTTCTCTTTTCACTCTTCTCTTTCCTAGAAAGAACTTTTTTTTCACTTACCTTATTCTAAGACAACCCCTGCCTCTCTATTTAACAGTTAATTGTGCAATTGTTCTAAGAACAAGGATTCAATAGAGTTTATAGAATAATCAGAAGGCCTGTGAAAGTTAGCAAAGAAAAAAACCAGTGTGAATTCTCATCTAATTGTATATTATGGTCAAGATGCCTCATTGTAAGCAAAGACTCTTCCATGAAGAAAAACGTCCCACCTCCCCTTCTCTTCACTGAATGTACGCAGGCCGGCAGGGCAGGACGACCTGCTGTTTTAGGTTCAACGAATAACAGAAGATATTGGTGTGTGCGGACCAACATCAGCAATACAGGATGCAGGACCCAGAGAGGCAAAGGTTCTTGTCTCACACTCAGGAAGAATTACAGTAGGGACGAAAGAAGATGTAGTAAAACATTTCTCACTCCCCCTGTTCCTTTCTTTTTCTGGTCAAATTTAATAATAATAATACTGTGTTATAAAATTAAATAATTCTTTAAAAAAAAAACAAAAAAGAAGAAAGAAAGAGTGAGAAGGAAGAACAGAGCTCTCAAGCAGGGAGGGATCCTGGATGGTTTGCTGAAGAGGAGCTGAGGCAACTCTCTGATAAGAAAGGGACTTCAGAAAATAGTTACATGGCAGTCTGGGTGATTTATTGCACCATTTTTTTGTGGAATCAGCAGACCATATGAATCTGTATTTTTTGTTAAAATGTAGTTAGCAAATAGAAACTTTTGTCCTTAGTTCTAGCTGTTCTGAGTCTTAGTGTAGCCAGCTTTTTGTTTGTGAAAACTTAGCCACTTTGACTTTATTTTGGGAAAAGCTTACTATGTCTCATCTTGGGCCTAAAACCCTAACTACATATGTCCCAAGCCGATCCCTTACCTCACGAGGTTGCGGCCTGGGGCCGTGAACCAGGAATTACAATAGGGAAACACTTCCATGCCAGTTAGTCAACAGCCAGCACCACAAACCCCCAAATGCCTTTCTTACCACCCAGCTCTCCTGGCCTTTCCCAGGAAATCCGGCGGGGTAAATCTAGCAACTCTGGGCACTGAGGGGACCTCCAGGATTCCGTCAGACATTTAAACAACCCTCAGTTCTTCAACATTTTGAACTCATCTCACACTATTGATCATTTTCCTCTTAGCAAAGAGGCAGGAGAAAAGGACATGTTCATATAAAAATGAAGAAGGCAACTCAATACTTTCTCTTTGCTGACTCAGAGTGAGACACTTCTCCTGAAGAGTCAGTGGAGCAGTAAGAGGACCACTGTTCTTGGGGACACAAGAGCAGTATTCAAGCCCCTGAACATTCACCACCTGAATGGACTTGGCAAGGTATTTTTTTTTTAAGAGAAATTTTGGCAATAGGGTACATATGCTCACCTGAGAGACAGAGACAGAGAGACAGAAAGTGAAAAATCATCCCTCAGGGGGATGGACATGCCACAATCCCTTCTCCTCTATTCTCCTCCTGGGATCATGGGCACACACACACACACGTGTCCAGCATGAGTTTAAAGCTACCGGATCCAGGACTTGAACCTCAGTCTGCCACGTGGGAATCCACGTGGTCCCTTGGGCAGGGTATTTTATTTCTCTGAGCTTCAGTTTCTTCAGGAGTACAAAGCAGTGACGCCAATTCCTACTTCACGGAGTAATGAAGGTAAAAATGAAATAACAAACGTATAAGCCACTAGCCCTGTCTTTTCATATTTTTTAAGAGTGATTCTATTTTGTAGCAAGTTTGAGAACTGCTCATCTAGATAGTAATTCTGAAATGTGGCTGCTTATCAGAATTCCCCAGGGAGCTTATTGAACAGATTCCTGGGCACCACCCACAAGGCATTCTGATAAAAGAGATCTGGAGTGGGGCCCTGGGATTCCGACATTTAATCCTCAAAGAGTGGACATGCTGATGCAGCCAGTTCCCACACTGGCTTTGAGAATGGCTAGTCTGGAAAGAGGAACGAGTCCTGGAAGGGAAGTATGAAAACTGGCAATAAAAGACAGTTCTTGGGACATGCTGCTGGGTTAGATGGGCAGATCACAGGTAAGGAATTGAAGCTTTGGGGCTTTAGTTCAAATAAAATTAGATTGAAATCTACCTAAAAAGTCACAAGGACGCTTTGTGTGGAGTTAAGGTGTTGCCACGGAAATCTGCTGGTGGCACACAAAGCAATCACATGAATGGCTTCCCTTTTTAAAACAACTTGACACATTCAGACACCACATTGTGTTAGACTGACAATTATGGAGGCTCATGCATGCCAACTATGCCCCAGCAGACTCAAGTCTCTAACACAGCAAAACACTTGCTAATTTTCTTGTTTAAAAAATTTTGCCAGAGGGTATGTGCACTTACCAGAGACAGGGAGAGAGAGAGAAAGAAAGTGAAAAAGAAAGCACTCCCCATGGGGAATGGTCATGCTGCCTTCCCTTCTCCTCCACCTCTCCCCTTTTTTCAGGATTCTAGACATGCACACACGAGTGCTCAGTGCGCATCCCAAGCCGCTGGGTCCAGGACTCAAACCACCAGTCAGCCTTGCGGGATCAATAGCCTTAACCAGTGGGAGGCAGTAATGACCGAGGACGTCAAGTATTTGCATCCCCCCAACAGGCAAATGGCACAGAACGCCAAATTGTAATCAGAAGTGTGCGATTCAAATGTTTAGGGGCCTCATGCTGTGATAACTGGTGCTTGGAGAACCCTGAAAGGACACACTCTTCCATGGACAGGTCTTGATGGGCCTAGTCAGCATTTCCCAGTGACTCCGCCATGTTTCTGTTCCCTGCAAACAGGCTAATTCATCACGTCTCTGCCTGTACGAACATCCTCAGGCAGAGGAGACTCTAGGCTCACTTACCCATGAGACATGCTTCTTAAGATGATTTTACATATCTTTCATTTAAGCTGTGATCCATGCTAGGGGTTAGAGCTCAGAGGACAATTCCATTTTCCTTATTTCTACATTTCAGCATTGTTTACTCAAGTTTACTATTGCCACGTACAGTTCAATTTCAGTCTTTGGCAAGGATCTCATTTTTATAGTCTCTCTTCACAGAGCAAAATTAGAGGCTAATAGTTTAAGGAAGAATTATATTTTATGTTGTGTTCAAAGGCAGAGCCTGCTTTCACACTTAGGAGACTCAGTCGTCCACGAGGACAATGTGAAGCCTTCATACTCAGATGGTAAGGCCACAATACCTGGGTTACTTTCTCCTGCTAAGAGCTTCTCCAGAAAGCAGATAGGCAACTGGAATTAGAAGAAGAACCCAGTTCTGCAAGTGTGCACACCAGCCCCGACCTCAAAAGTGATGTCAAACCTTCCCACCATGTCTCAGCTTTACAATTAATATCAATAATGAAACAGGCTCCTTAACGGGACCAAAAGTGGAGCAAAGCATTTGGATCATTCTTGATGTAGATAGCAAGAGAAATAAGTTCAGACTACAGCATTTGGTTGACCTTTGGGGGCGAGAGTAGGAGTGGGAGTAGCTGAATATAGACTCTCCAAATGCGTATTTACTGCCTAGTGATGTCAGCAGCAGCTCTTTACCGGAAGGAAAGAAGATG
>NW_006159563.1:1710946-1723314 GCF_000334495.1 Tupaia belangeri chinensis | reverse complement strand
TAGGGAAAGCCTGAATCTGCTTTCAATAGGAACAGACAGGATGTACCTTTGCTGACCAACCTCTTGATATTCTTCTATTTACTTCAGGACTTTTGGGTGATTGTGCTCAAATTTTTATGTAAATCCAAATAAATCTGGGACTTGAGTGAGCACACATGTGTATCGTCCAGATGGCAGTGGTAAACGATCTGCATATGGACTTGAACAGCTGTATCTTTTCTACTATCGAAGATGTGGGTCTTTCCTCAGTACCTTTGGGACAAAAACCAGAAACAATTGGCAGCAAACATTGTCATTTTAATTATATACAAAATGGAAGTGTCCCCTTTTGCTGATCTTTCCCCCTTTCTGATCTAGGTCAGGTGATGATTGTCTTACGACACAATCCGATCTGCTCCCTCTTCTTCCAGTGACTACACATTGCTCACAAAATAAAGTTCAGTGAGTTCGGGACCTCACTTCCCTTCATGATGGGGTCTCTCCTTGCTTGTCTAGCTTTATATCCTACAACTTCTCACATAGAATATTCTATTCAAATCCAGACTCCATTTTGGAGCTATTTTCAGCATGTTTTATTTACCCACCTTGTTCATTTTGCTGAGAGTAAGAATGACGCTGTCTGGAGCCCATCTGCAGTACACGTTGGCTCTTGTAGTACGGGGCTGACTTTGGCAGATTTCGTAACCTCTCCAGGCTTCGTTTTTCCCTTCTCTGGAGCAAGGATGATAGTGTCTGTCTCACAAAGTTATGGGAAGAATTAAAGAAACTACCATGTGTAAAATACTATTGGCACATAGGAAGTACTTAATATTTTTAACTTCTATTTATCCTGCAAGATTAAGCCCCAACATCATTTCCTGTGGGAAGTCTTACTTAAAAAGTCTTTGTTCCCTTGTACAGGAGAATTGATTCATTTCATTGCTCCCTGGTGCCTATAGTTCCTCTCATTGCATTTGTTCTTCTCAGCCTCCCACCTACATCCACATGCGTGTGCAAGTGTGTCTGTGTATGTCTGATCCCTAACTAGCTTGTGAGCTCTGCAAGGGATGGTCCTTTATCTTAATTGCCTTACACTGCCCAGTGGGTAGCACACTAACCACTACATGGTAGATGTTCATGAAAGGCCCAAGGAATAGGATACTATGTTCCTGAGGAACAGAGCTTTCATAATTGTTGAACAATTTCTAAAGAGAAGGCTACCTGTGACTGGCAAGACTTTCTAATACTTGACCTAAAAGATCATCAGGCATTACCAGGCTTTAAGTTGCACAGATGAACACTTGAGCACTTCATCACATAGATGTGGAGCGTATCAGTCACTCGAGAACCAAACCCAGAGCATAGCCACCCTGTGAATTAGCTCGCTCAAGTGATTACACCACTTCCTCCCAGTACTGTCTAATTTGGGATGCAGTGACGTAATATTTGCCTTTTCAATCTTAGGGGCAAGTATTAGAAATGAGAGAAAGTAATAATTATGAACATTTTTGAAACTTTACATTGAGAAATGTTAGGCAATTCTCAACCAGGAGATATTTTGTACCACCATCAGGGGATTTTTGGCAATGTCTGGAGACATATTTGATTGTCTCAAATGGAGAATGTCACTGGCAGCAGCAAGAGGTACTAGCAAAATACCTACAATGACTAGGACAGTGGCCCATGAGAAAGAATTGTCAGGCCTAGAGTGTCAGTATTGGTAAAGTAGAAAAATCCTGATAAAAGGTATAATGACAGTTCTTAAGAAACAATTCTGTTAATATTTATTCTTATATCTTGGTTAAAATCAATGAAGAATGACAATGCTTAAGTTTTATACACTGTATCTTGGCTCATGAACTGAATGAATTATAGCTTTTCAGTGTGCCCTTTTTACTGCATTGATAAACTAGTTGCTACTATTATTTTTTTTTGAGAGATTTTTGCCATAGGGCACATGTGCTCAACAAAGAGACAGAGAGATAGAAAGTGAAAAATCACCCTCCTTGAGAGATGGCCATGTCTCAATCTCTTCTCCTCCTTTCTCCTCTCAGTATCTTGGGTATGCACGCACACATACCTGGCGTGAGTTTTAAGCCACCAGGTAGTCTGGGACTCGAACCGCAGTTGAACATGTGGGAGTCCAATGATGTAACCATTCTGCCATCTGCTGGTCCCCTAGCTGCTACAATTGAGCCAAGTGCCATTCTAAGCACTTTATCTGTATTGACTTATTTTTATTGTAGCAACAGCTACGATATGAGAGCCATACTTTATTACTCTATTTTAAAGATAAGGAAACTGAGGCAAAGTGACAAAACTGGGTTTGAACTCAATCTTACTCCAGCCATTATCCAAGAGATAGGCAAGATTAAGTCCCTCCATGCTAGGGTGCCCTCTAGAAATCTTCCTACTTCCCATCTTAGAGTGTTTCTTTTTTATTCCTGATGTGTGTGTGTAAGGGGGAAGGGGGTACTGGCATAGTCCACAGGTCTGGTTTCCCTTCTCCATTCCTCCAGCTGATCGGATCCCAGGCATTGATGTGTGCTGCCAGGTGTGCAGTGTTTCAGGCTGACCTGTCCAGGGATTGCAATCACAGTTCCCACGCAAGATAAAGCTTCTCTCAAGCAGTGAGCCAGATCCTCAACATTTCTGTAGGGTTATTTTATTTTCGTTGTCATATTTGGCAGATAAATTACCTCTGGTGCAGCCAGCAGGTGGCATAGTGGTTATGGTGCTGGACTCCCATGTGTCTAATTGCAGTACCAGGGCCGGCCCTGGTGGCTTGAAACTCATGCCAGGCACATGTGCGTGTGTGTCCAAGGTCCCGAAAGGAAAAGGGAGGAGAAGGGATTGCGGCATGGCCATATCCCCAGGGACTGATTTCTCACTTTCAGTCTTTCTGTCTCTCTATCAAACACATGCACGTGTAGCAAAACTTTCTCAAAAGGAACTTGGCTCTGGTATGTCAGATCTTCTTAACAGAGGACTCACTGATTTGGGGTTGTTTGACTGATTGGAGTGGGAAACAACACAGAACAGGGCGTAAGAAAATAGCCTGAGAATTTGTGATTTGAGCCTGGTAATACATGTAAAAACACCTCGCAAGTTGCGTGGCAGTGGTTTTCAAACTATAATTTTTTCAACAATTATCAGGAGAGCTTGTTTAAAAATGCTGATTTTCCAGAATCCCCCTCAGACAGGCCGACCTGGTGAGTCTGGGGTGTTGCCCAGAAATCTGCCTTTGTAACAAGCTCCCAAGTGTCCTGAAGCCAGTGGTCCAAGGTGCACACCTTGAGATACACTGCTGGATTCTGCCTGTATATCAATCCGAATCACCTGGGTAGGAGCCGATTAGTGCTTTTCTGGTTCCCCAGCAACTCACTAGCTTTAGGCCACAGAGTTTGATCAAGAGGGCTGAGATGGGGAGGAAGGAAAGAAAAAGGAAGGCGAAGGCGTAGGGGCAATTAAAACCACCTTGCAACAAGGCGATTGCCTCTCAGTGGACATAGAAGAAGCAGAAGAGCACTTCTTTCAGCATCTCTCTAATTGGCTGTTGGGGCGATCATTCTGCCCCAGGGAGGTAAATGGAAACTAGGAGAGAGAAGAAAGGATGCCAGACAACTCAGAGTAGGAACAAAAGCGTAGCAGAGCTCATTTCCACCAGGACTGAGCAAAGCCCTGACTGGTCTCCTTCCCCAAGGTCCTCTTTAACACCATCTCCATGACCTTTCCCCTCCTTTTTCTTTTCCCTCTCAGAGGGACCAATAAACCTGGGTTGTCTGTGCAAGCAACGCTTTATTAATTACCCAGGGAAGATTCTGATGGCCTAGCATTCTGCCATACAGTGACACCGTGTTATTCCAAAGTGATGGTGTTCTTAGCCTTCTTGCTGAAAACCACATTCTCTTGGAGATCAACACCAGCCAGAAACTTTTTCATTCAGAGCATCTTTCCAAGAGACCAGCTGAGTTATTTTGACTTTAATGCCTGAGCGTTATAGGACATTAACAATATATGCTATAGACAACTTACCGTTTACTGAAAAGTAACCTCATTTCAGCAACGTAGTATAGCATAGTGATTAAGAATGCCTGGTTTCAATCGTAGCCCTGCAAATCACTAGCTGTGCGACCTTGAAGGTTTCTTTACATCTCTAAGCTGGAGGTACTAATCTATAAAACTGAGATAATAGGGGAAGCCATCCCCACCCCAACATACCTTCAATGGGAACTAGTAACATTTGTTATTTTGAACTTACTCTCTGGACAAAAATTAGAAAAAAAGAGGAACAAAAAAACATTGAAAAAAGTGTTTTCACTCTATTAGCCTCGAATTGCAAGCACTCATAGCACACTGTGAATGGACCAACAGATGAATTTCATCCAAGGGGAAGGACACACGATTTGGAAACCAAACACACATAGCAGAAAAAGATAAATCACTAGCTGCTTACCACACACGTTGTGATATTGAATGTGGATTAGAAGTTTCTTACCAATAGTTCGGCCTCCATTTCCCGACTGGTTTTATCTTTCCAGGACGCAAATAAATGGTTATATGTGTGAAAAAAATGTGTAGCAGGCTGGGGAACAAATTCGAGGGAGTCAGAATACTGGGGGCTCTGGAGATCAGGGCTGTTTTCTGGGAGCTCTCTGCACCAGGTAAATCCTCCTGAGTGTAGCGACTCATTCACTTGCAGGATCCACTGGGTACAGCTCCCCAGCAACAGCCCCTGCCAATAAAGGGTTACTAAGCAACTGAACTCCCACTGAGGTATGCAATGAGAGGAAGTCCTGATTTTAAAAACAATAAAGACCTAAAGGCCCTTTAAGTGGAACCAATAATATAACCTGTTCGTCTCCTTAAGGACAGGGACCCTCAAACTCATTTACCTTGACCAGATACAATAATTTCTTGGAAATCAAACTAGAAAGCATGTTGCGATTTTACTAAGGAAATTCAAGCCATGTTTTAAATTTCTGCTAATAAATTTTATGTTCCAGTGGATCCTCATATGGTGAGTCATATTGCATGTATCATCTTGGGTCCCTGGGAAGAAAGCAATTGTCATCTAAATAGTAGTTTTAGAAACAAAGTTAGCCAATTTTTAGTTTTGGACAAAACACAGCTGTACTTTTTTTTGGGTATTATCTAAATTATACACTCTTATGGAAAAAATTATGATTTTTTAAAGTAGCTAATACAAAGATGATGACAAGGAATAGTTGAGTGACTAGATTATTAGAGTTTAAGAATTCCAAATAGATCTGAACCTGTTTATAAGTTCCCTACGTGTTCCCTTAGGAGGACACAATGAAAGATGTTCTTGTTCTAATTCCTACTTTTTTAAAAATTTACTTATTTCTTCTGTAAGTGAGAGAGACAGAGACAAAGAAACAGAAAAGCAGAGAGACAAGTACCTTGACAGGGTCTTACTCTGAACTCCATCTTCAGCTTCAGTCAGCCTCAGATCACGGCCACGTGTATGTCCGGTGAACTCAGGAAGGTCTCTGGACACAAACCCAGAATCTCCCACGTGGGCTGGCCTCATGGAGCCTTGCATTACAGCTGCACCACAGTCCAGCCTCTCTCATTCTTACTTTGATGAACATTTAAGCATTCGATTTGTGCAGAGCACTGCATAAGGAACTAGGGCTGAAGAGAGAGAAGGAAGAAGACATACCAAAAAAAAAAAAAAAAAGACACAAGGTCCAATCTCTCAAAGAAGTAGTTTTTAATGGAAGGGATAGACTCTCACACAGAAAATACAAGAAGCAATGGAAGGAGGGATAAGGAAGCTTTTATGTAATAACTATGGACATTGCTAGCTTCTCATGGTCAAATTAGAACCCCACAGTCCTCACCTTCACTGTGATGGGACAGGAGAGCAGTAGAGGGCATGTCAGAACATTAGTACACCCCAGTATTATGTAATAACTATGGAAATTGCTAGCTTCTCATGGTCAAATTAGAACCTCACAGTCCTCACCTTCACTGTGATGGGGCAGGAGAGCAGTAGAAGGCATGTCAGAACATTAGAGCACCCCAGTATTATGTAATAACTATGGAAATTGCTAGCTTCTCATGGTCAAATTAGAACCTCACAGTCCTAACCTTCACTGTGATGGGGCAGGGGAGCAGTAGAGGGTGTGTCAGAACATTAGAGCACCCCAGTATTATGGAAATGAGCTCAGATCTCATGGCATTCTATGTCTTCCACCTTTTCACATCATGGTATGTATATTAAAAACAAACAAACAACCTTCATTTACAATGCATCAAGGCAAAAGGACTTGGGTCGACAGAGAATGAGGCACCAGTGACCCAGGCTTTGCCTCGCAGCTTCCAAAGCTGAGTGTTGGCAACCTGTACCCTGACAAACCCAATGGAAAGCTCTACCCATCAGGGGCATTCTGCTTACGTGGTTTTTGCCCCCTAGAGAGCCAGAATATGAAGTGTTACAGGAAGGCACGTTGCCCCAACATTGTTAGCTGCAGTGTACATGACGTGGCATGCTTAGCAAGGCAATCTGAGCTGGGATGGACCCAGCCTGATCTTCATTAGCTTTCATGACCTTGGACAAGTTGGCTCACTTCTGTAAACTGCAGGAAAATGTCACTAACAATCTGTAATGCTCTGCCAGTCATGTTGGAGCCTCAGACAAAAGAAAGAATGTACGCTCCTACATATAATACTTTAAATATTCTCCCATATTTTGAATCAAGTAAGAAAAGTTAGTAAAAATTCTCCAGTGAAAATAGATGGCTCTGTGGAAGGTTCTGCATTACCCAAACCCTTTGCACACCATTATCAACCCTAGTAAATTGGCTGGTAGGAGACACTGGTTATGGGGAATGACTGTTCCTGTTGCACAATAATACAGGGTTGTAGAATAAACAACAGACTGTTTTCATTTAAAATTATGATGTTTGGGGGCCAGCTAAGAGGCATGGTGGTTGAGACAGCTGGATCCCACATGGCCAACTGTGCAGTCTAAGTCGCAGACCTGGAGGTTTGGAAAACATGCTGGGAGAGTGTACAGGTGTGCCCCAAATCCAGAGTAGAATGGAAGAAAAGGGATTGCAGTGTGGTTATCTCCAGTAGAGGGCTCTTTCTCAGTTTCCCTGTCTCCTCTTTCGATCTTTCTCTGTCTCTCTCTTTGGTGAGCACACACATCCTACAGCAAATTTTTTAAAAAGCTAAATAAAATTATGATTTTTAAAAATGATTTTTGCATTAGTTTTTATTTTAGGAAACATTTCATTAAAATATTGTTTATGTTGAGTACTGAGTTTTTTGATGTCCTCTTAAATTTTGCACCTAACATGAGTGCATCACTCTCCTCACTGTAATCCTCATTCTAAAAAAAAAAAACGTTCTTTGAAAAACTATTGTAGCCAGGAATTAATGTGTCCTTATAGTAGCCATCATAACAGTCATGCATATATAATTTTGTATACCTACAGAGATTCTATGCTTCAGAACACATTTGCTGGGACTCTCTGAAGCAGCACTGTGCGTAAGAACAACGTGCCGTTTATTAAACATGCTCCAAAAGTATACAGTATCTTCTGAGATCAGCCTCCCGATCCTGTCACCAGGGACATGTTGATGACCCTTAACCAGAATGTGCCAAGGAAGGATACTGGCAGAGCTGGGTTTCTCTTCCAAGCTCTGGGGACCCTGTCGTGTATCCCAAGGAAGTTATTCTTCCTGATACAAGTGTGACCAAAGTCAATTCCCTATTAGCAAGTACTCTGGGGATACCTGTGCCAACACTGAGCTGATTTCCTCAGCATAAGCAGCATCACCTCAAAAGCTTTCCTGTTTAACCACCCTAGGTGCAATATTGTGAGAGCGACAGAAAATAAACCAGTAGGAAACCACTTGCCTCTGTCTCTGAGGACGGTGTCCCAGGGCAATTGGATGGTCAGCACAGTGAAAGTCCCAGTGTACAATTACATTCGATGAACATTGAAGAGTTAGCACATCAGCTATTTCCAACTACCTTCATTTATTCTGGAACATGATGTCTAGAAAAAAAGAGTTCCATGATGATTTTGCAATTTGTTGCTTTCAGCATAGGCAAGTGAATAACTGCTGGTTTCACTTTTCTATTCCCTTGGTTGTTTATAGAGTGTCAAAATAACAAAACAAAAGAAATTTGTTCAATATTGGAAAAAGTATTAGTCACCAAGAGGGAAACGCTTACAATAGACAGGACTCGATGAAATGTATTACCATTTTTTGAAATAGACAAAGCACGGAACTTCTCACAATGAATTTGCAGCCCAAATACAAAAATATGCTATTTCCCCTTTCACCTGTTTCCACAGAGACCAGGACTGATAAACCACCAGTCACCAATAGTTATCGTCCTTTGTCTGCTCTGCATACTGAAGGCTGGGTGAGCAAATGAACAAACACGGAATAAATGTTAGCTGCTGATTTCATTCTCACTTGGCACCTTATCCCTCACACCTGAGTCCCTGAGGAGCTCTCAGACTTGACGCAATCTCTCTCCCTCTCTCTCTCTCTTTCTATCTTTTTTTTTTTTAAATAAGCTATAGGGCTTGTGAACTTGCAGGAGAGAAACAGAGAGAGAGGGGGAAAGTGAAAAATTATCCCCACCTGTGGGAGGTGGGGGGGATGGACACACAGCAATTCCTTCTCCACGTTTTTCCAAGCCATTGGGTTCAGGACTCGAACTGCAAAGTTAGCCATGTGGGATCCAGCTGCCTCGACCACCATGCCACTGACTGGCCCTTGACTCATTTTATACCCAGGTTTTTCTGCTATCTATTTTTTTTTCTTTGTGTGTAATAAAAGTAACACGTGAAAAGATAGAAATCACTGGTAATCATCAAAATTTTTAAATTATTTAGGAATAAATACAAAGTGGCATGTTGTAGCTTCTTTCAGATTTTCCCCTGAATTTCTCTCCTTATTTATTTATTCTCTATCCATTTGCTTCCTGCTTACTTGAAATACTACTATATTGTAAATCCCAAATATTCTTAGGTGTGTTTCTGGACTCAGTTCAAATCATTTTTTTTTCCACATTGATTTGCAGAGTTCTAAGGACTCTTTATATCCTTTGAAATGTGATCTAAGCAGGACTGGGGAACAGTCTGCCATGAGAACATGCAGTTCTAGGTTTCCTAGTCCTCTTTTCACCAGACCAGTTTTTATCTTTTTTAAAAATATACATATATATTTGAGCTTCTGTGTGAAATTGTTTGAATAGACAGTTCTATGGCAAAAATAAAATAAATTAAAATTTAAAAATCCACATGTCCTGTTTCATTTCTCTCTTGGATTTATGAAATTGTGACATTATATATTTGGTAGTAGCCATTTAATGTGACAGCACTGATGTTACTGTTTTGAAGTAAAGATGTTTCTATTGTGGCCTAAGGAGCAATCATTGTATACGTAAACCATACATGTAAAATATGAACTAGATGGCCTCAGCTAATTCCCGAGCTGTCCTTGGGCACAGTTATCCTCTTCTGATGTCCTTTGTCGACGCTTCCCTCCATACCAGGGAGAGAACAGAGTTATCCCAAGGTCTGCTTTCATTTCTGCTTGTTCTTACCGTCATTAGTGTTGTCAAGTACCCCCAAGGCTGGAAGACTCACAATCGCTGAGCCCCACCTGCTACCCAAAGACTATGCACTCAATAGACTATTTTTCTTGCTATAGCAACTATCACTGTATGCAAAATATGGAACCTCAGTGCCCAACCAGGCCATGTCTTTTGTCACCACTTCCATTATCATATACTTTTCCCTCTTATTGCCAAGAGACAGAGAAAGTGAGAAATTATAGAGGCGAAGGGGTGCGGGGGGAGGGTGAGGGTCATGCTGCAATTCCTTCTCAATTCTCCTCTCAGAATTCCAAGTATGCATGTACACGCACCTGGTATGAGTTTTTAGCTGTCAGATCCAGGATGCAAACCGAGGTCGGCCATTTGGGAGTCCAGTGTCCCAACCACTGCGCCACCTGCTGGCCTCAATCTGTGTATTTTTAAAGAATTCATTTGCATGTTAAATGATCTGGCTCTCAATACTTTGATTTCTCTTTTGACTCCATATTCCTGTTTATTTACATTCAATTAATAAATGATTTGACTATTTTCTAATGACACTTATTTGAAGATCTAGAAGATACCCTATTTTTATATTAATAAATGATTTGACTATTTTCTAATGACAAATACTTGAAGATCTAGAAGATACCCTATTTTTATGGACTTCCTCATTCTAAATCTATTTGAATGAATGTAAAATTGATATTATGAGGGGGCATTCATATCTCAAAAGATTTTTACCATTTTATCAATAGTCTCAATATTATTAGTATTGAGAAAATGTTAATTATATTCGATTTATAATCATAGTTAATAAAGAGATGATAAATACATTCTTGGGGACTAATAAAAAGTTTTTGAAATATGTTATTGGAATGATATGACTATAAAATTTATACATAATTTTATGTTAATTTCAAAATGCCAGAAGTGTAGCATCAAATAAAATAAAAGTTCTTTATCATTGCTCTAAGACTTAGAGATAGAATAAGGATTAAGGAGCATCTTGGTACAAATGTCTTTGTAATAAAGAATGTCCCATTTCCAGAGATGTTTGCTGTAACTGTAAAAAGTATGTCAGATTGGAGGTACACCAAACCTACAGAGTTTCAGTTGCTGTAGTTTTATGATACAACTCAATATCAAGCAAGGTAAGGCCTCGCTAATTATGTTTGTTTTTTTTTTCCTCAAGATTTTATTGATGAATGTTACTTGCTTATTCTTCCAGATGCGTTTTAGAATCCTTTGATCAAGAACTGAATTAAATTTTGGCCTTATAGAAATAGTGTTGTTGGCAGCTAAGAGAAATGACAATATCTAAAGGCATGAACTTTAAATACAACTGTACTAAATGCTATAGGCTTTTCACTTCAGCAAGGATCACCAGAAGCTTTGTTGACCTTTAACGTCTAACATTTGTTCTCATTGTAAATTAGAATTTGTGAACACAGCCGGTGGTTCATTCTATTCTTACACTCTGTTTTTCCCAGGAGAATGTCGGAAAGGTGTGAGCATGTTGTCCCGATCCATCAGCACCTCATGAAGGTGAGGTGTTATTAGATCATAAGTTGAAGGCTGCTCTCTTAATAGGAATCATATGGAAAAAGCCGTTGTTGGGAAGAAGAATAGCCAAGTAGATGTGAGAAAGAGGAAGAGATTTCCAATTACAAATTGGGAGGTGGACTATGGAAGATTAATTTTGGTTTTCCTGCAACTTATTCTTTATTATTTCAGAAAACATAGTCAAACATGTCTATATAGCTTCTGGCTGGCAACCCAAATTTGACCATATGTTCCCCTGCCTCCTTCTCCTTTACCATATCTTGTTTTCAGTTGCCGTGAACATAAATGCACTCAAGTCGCCTGAGATTATGGGATTTTATTTTTGAGAGACACAGTGAAATAAAAAATAATTAAGCTCCTCTAGGTTACCAGGAACAGGGACACTTGTGATAAGGTTAAATATGAGGGGCCTTCAAAAGGTTCATGAAAAATATACATCATGAAAAAACCATGCATGAATTTCAAAGATGTTTTTGCACCAACATAAACTCACACTTTAATTCCATTCCCATCATTTTTTGAAGCTCCTGCATATAAAAATACCCACTGAAATAAAAATGACAGAAAATGGGGCTAGCAGGTGGTAAGATGGTTAAGGTGCTGGACCCCCACATGGCAGACCGTGGTTCAAATCTCTGATCTGGCAGCTTGAAAATTATGCTGAGTCCATGCCCAAATCCTGAGAGGAAAATGAAGAAGGGATTACAACATGGTCAGTGCCCCTGGGGGGGAGGGGCGATTTCTCACTTTCTCCCTCTCTCATTGCCAAACTCATGCACCATATAGGAAAAATCTAAAATAAATATATTAATTAATAAAATAACAGAAAATATCAAAGCAGTTTTACATTGGTATTTATTACATATTTTGAAGTGCGAATTATCTGTCCTATCTATGACAACTTCATCATATAGCAAAGCAAGAAAAAAGCCAATGAGTGTGTTTCCTGAGAATTTCTTTGTGTATGAAATGTCCACCTCTCCAAAACTTTAATTCTCCTCTTAATTTTACCATGGTCTTATTCATTTACACTCAATAGTACACTATTTGACTATTTACTAATAGAGTTGCCTACTCAGGCTTCAAAGACCTGGAACAGGATTTAAAGTCATGCAGGAGACCATGCTTCTTGCTGTGTATGGAGCCCTCTAACGACCCTCCACTTTCACTTCTGCTGAGACCACTGGCCACTTCTGGCCAGCTCCCTCTTTCCCCTCCCTTTTCCCTCTTT
>NW_006159563.1:1696746-1710764 GCF_000334495.1 Tupaia belangeri chinensis | reverse complement strand
TCTTTCCCTTCCCTTTTCCCTCTTTGCCTCCTGACTTTTTTGTACTCGTGGCTCATTGCTTGTCTCTGTCACCTTCTTTCTTTCTGTCTCCATCCATGCCACTCCACTCTGCCAAACTTCTCTGGATGTCCCACATTCAAACTGCCCCCCCCCCAAAAAAAAGAGAGATCTGATTCTTTCAGCCCATCACCACTCCTAAGTGAAAAGCTTTTCTAGCAGCCTCTAAAAGCTGTCTTTGTGTCAGGCATCAGTCCTGGCTCAATTAACTGTGGCCAGGGCAAGGTCACATGGCAGACAGCATGAGTATCTATGTCCAAGGAATCCCCCTGCAGCTGCTTTTCTCAGAAAGACACCATGCGTGTATCAGGCCTTCACAGTGGAATGGCCTATTTGGTATGGGAAAGTCTTAGATTTTTATTCATGCTCACTAAAGACATCAACTTTTGTTCTGCCACGAACGCTGGTCTTGGCATTCATTGCTCATTGAAATGACAGAGTGCCACAGAACACAGCTCAAAGCAGCATGTGTTGGCAGCAGAAATTTGGCCTTTGCCATTTAAACAGCATCAGGGAATGACTCTGGCCAGGAGGGTGGAATGGCTGGTAGAATGGTACGTAAGCACATGCGTTTCCTAAGCCATACCGGCCTGGAGATAGCACCTGAACATCGACTGTCCAATAGTGTTTGTCAAGGTTCACTGTCTTAAGCGCTGAAGGGACTGCTCCCTCCCTTACGGTGTGCACCCATATCATCCATAGAACACAGAGTTCCTGAAGAGATCCTCCTCTGTGCGCTGAGAACTGTCTCCACTGCCGTGACTGTCGTGCCTGACTTCTATCCCTCCTTTGTCTTGGAACTACAGTGCTGCAGCTGACCAAGAGCAGCAGCTGTGCCTCCTGCCCAAATACCACTGCAGCTGTCTCCACTGCTGCCATTGCATTCCATGCCAGGACTAGGCCGACTGGGAAAAAAGCGGTCACTCATTCCACAAGGGCGACTACCCCAATGACAAGGGCACCGAGACCCAGCCACAATGGCAGCAAACTTGAATTCCATAGACAACCCTGCGTTCATTGGCTGTCCTGCTGTCAACACTGCCTCTCCTGGGGCCGATGACCTGATGCCTTGTGCTCTTAGTGCCTCAGAGGAATCTGAGGAGAAACAGCTTTTCCCCTTGTACTGTTCTTTCATTAAATTCTTATCTTGTACAAACTCAATCATGAGTCCATTGGAGCAGAGCCAGACATAATCCAAGTGACAAACTGTTTGGAATTACCCTTCTCTTCCATGATCAGCCCGCTGGCTTCTTCACAGTTCTTCATTTCTCTAGGATGAGTTCTTTCTCACAAATTTCTTGGTCCCTTATGAGTATAGGAACAAAACAGTCTTCAGTCATCCCTCAGAGTAACAGAATCATTTAGTCACTTCAGAATAAATTAGCTATAATTTATTGTATGATTAACAAATTTATAGTCACCCAGACTAAAAATTAGTCTACATATTTGGGAAAATGTGAGGATATCCCAGTACTTATGAAAGATATGAAGAATAATTAGAATAATTAGAATTTTATTAGCTGTATTTTTCTCCAGTCTAAAGAAAAAATACAGAATGGGGATGTTCTGCTTCTGTTACAGGAATGGGAAGATCAATATCCAGAACTGTTTATATTTATTCAATACCAGCCGGAGGGAGAAGACACTGAGTCTGGTAGGAAAAGAGACCCAATCTCAGCAGGTGTGCAGTCTGTTTCAGCACAGATATTTAGTTACACTCATGAGCTCAGACAAATACTTCCTGAAGATTTTTCAAGTAGTTTTGCTGTATTTTCATGTTTATCAAGACAGTTTTGTGGACCGTTCAATATATTCACTTTGAGCATTAGTAAATTTGGGGTGGCGCAAATCACCCCAATGGACATGTTAGATGCTTAATGTCCAGAGATAGCTGACCTAGAGCTATACAATAGTGAGTTTCAGCATACAGACAAAAGTGGGAGGGTAGATGAATCACTGAGAGAGAGAGTCTAGAAAAGAGAATAAGTAACAGCCATCAGGAAAGGTTCTGGCAAACAAAAATAAAGGAAATGTGATCTGGAGAATGAGAAGAAAGACTAGAAGAATGGAGTGTCCTGGAAAATAATGTAAGACCATTTCCAGCTGGAGAGTCTGGTTAGTTTTATTCAATGTTCCTAAATGATCCCAAAGTATAATTTTCAAAAAGTTAAAAACATGACTTTCATAAAAATATAAGAGTTACACAAATCAAAGAATACATTCAATCAAGAAGGAAAACTGATAGTAAAAACTGAGTTAGAAGAAAATTTAAAGGCCAAAGATTTGAATATTCAAAAGCATGCTGAAATTAATTTACTAATAAACACAAAACTAGTTAGTATCCTCTAAGGCAATAAACTATAACGTTTGGGGTTTCCTTTTCTATCTGATGGAAATCAATAGCATGCATCTTAAGCCAAATTAATTTATCGCAATAGGCAGAAATCATTCACATTTCTCTCAGTCAAGAAACACTTGCCTTAATATCCGTTCTTTTCTACTAATTAATGGCTACCCCTACTGAGTTATAAGATAGCCTAATCAATAAAAATTCAGTCAAAGATGCATATTCCTATAGAATTATGTAATATCCAGATGAGCCTGACAATCATTAACACTCTACTACAGGAAACCCGATAATCTCTTTTGTCTATTTCCAAATTTTGATTAATTTTCTTAACAGTGCTCTCATCATAGGAGAACTCAAAGTATACATTGCATTTAGCAATATGGAGATTGCTGGCGACTTTCTCAATAGTGGTAGTTGAATGACAGTGGGGTAGAAGACAAACTGGATATGCTTACGGACACATGAAAGTTAGCTTCCTAAACATGGCCAATGTAGATCATTTTTTCAAGGCTATGGAGAAAAAAAATAAACAGTAGTTGGAAACATGAAGCTTCCTAAACATGGCCAATGTAGATCATTTTTTCAAGGCTTATGGAGAAAAAAATAAACAGTAGTTGGAAACATGAAATGTCATGGTTTTGTTTTTCTTTTTTAAGATTGGAATGACTGGAGTATGTAAGTCAGCCTCTTTCTTAAACTAGTTCAACATTTTCTGATTTTTTCTATTTCATCTGTGATTTCAAATGTTCTGAAAAGTTCTATGATTTTTTTTTCAACTCCCATAGTAAATGCGGTAGAGGAATTGACATGAGTTTATATTGCTCTAAATGGCTCTCATGCCACAAATCCCTTAAGAAAAGTGACTATATGACCCTGTCGCCTTAGGCACTGCTAGAACAAGAGTGAGCTGCTAACTCAAGAAGAGACTATTTGTAGATTGGCCAATAACCAATTGAGCCTGACCTAAGGGCTGTCCCCACCAAGGATAATACCAACCACCAGAACTGAAAGATCTTCTCTCGTGGAGATTGAAAATGAGACATACAGAAGCCATCAGCAATTGAAAATGCGGAAAGAAACTAAAAGAAACAAAGAAAGGAGGAAAGAAACAGCTATGAAAAAGTGATTCTCTAAAAGAAGAAAAAAGAGTTTAGGGAGCAGCGAAAGTTGTGCAGAGAGACAGTAGTGGCAAAGAAAGAGATCAACTGTGTAACAAATATGGCAAAGTTATGAGGAAGGACAATAGGCATGAGATTCTGGGAATTTCCCCTATGTCTCTAGAGTGGTTGTTGGAAATGTTTTTGTGAGAGGTGCCAGAATATACATGGAGATGTCAGAAAGTTGATGGGAAAATGAAATTAAAGTACGAGTTTATTTGAGTGCAAAACCTCTCTGAAACCTATGCATACGTTTTTCTAAATATACTTTTTGAAGACCCCACATAGACATTTTTAACAGGAAGATATCTTAAAATCTTTTGACTACTCTTTCTGACTAAGAATTCAACTATATGAATATATATAAAATATGCCCATAGGCCTAAATATCTGAAAGGAGAACTCTTCAGGGAGCCTACCAGCATGCATGGTGGCAGGCATGGAGTTAACTTTCTGTATAATACTGAGTAAGTACACACTGTATTTACTCATTATGTCCTATTTTAACATTTTAGAATGTTTTGCAAACTAAACTCTTGACTGGGAATTATGGACACTCTTGATTTACAAACATCTTTATCTCCCTAAATTCACGTTCTTATTTATGATACTTACTTTAAATGGGAAATTAGGGAGATAGTACTTAGTTTCTTTAAAAATTATAATTTTTCCGAAACTATAGAGAATGTTTCTTTTGTGAAAAAAAAGTATTTACACTGTCTTTCTTTCCCCTACGGCTATTAAACACTGTGTGGTAGTCCTTTATCATCAGTGTTTATACTGCATGATTTTGTTTATTTAGATACTTGAAGAGTGTAAAATTATAGGTTTGATGGTTTGTAACCAAAATTTGCTTCTCCACTTCTATCCCCCTTTTACTAGGACCTAAGAGTTTTTCTTGCATATTTTAATTTTTCTCTGTAAAGCAGATAAAGAGGTTATAAAATCTCCAAAATCTCCAAGAAAAACTTCATAGATGGATAAATAGATCATTTCTCTTCATAATGGAGCTGAATAATTTTGAAGCCAACTCATATAGAAAGACAACAGCTTAAATCAGGCAGTGGGTAAGATTGACAGCATCTGCAGCTTTTCCAACCCATTAGATTGCCCTAGCTCATCTGAATTTTGTGATTTCTACAGTACACTTAAATTTCATGGACTCTCAGGAGAGAAAGTCAATCTATGGTTCATGTGTCTACATGAAATTATAACTTGTTGAATTTACCTAGCACCAATTATGTTAGTATTTATTTATTTATTTATTTATTTATTTATTTATGGTTTTGGAGAGTTGGGAATATCTGTTGTTGACTTTTTTTGTTATTGTTGTTGCAAATAAAAATTCAACTATTTCAGGCAACCAAAATAAGCAAAAAAGATTTATTCATGGTTGGATTAAGGATTAAGGAAATAGGAAGAATATGAATGCATCTGAATTTTAGGTCAAGCAGAAACCTTGACCTGAATTTTACAAAGTGTCTCTGTCACTCTCCCACCCCAACTTACTTTGCTCTTCTCAGAGGGTTGGCTTCATTCCTTTTTACTAAAGACTTCCCTTCTCCATGGGACCAGCTGAGGACCGGATGGGAGCTGACAGCTCTCATATCGTGTGTTGTAGTTCCTGTGTACCTGAGAAGTATTGAGTCTTTTCTCTACTTGGGAGTTAAAATCACTCAGGAAAGAGCTTTGCATGGCTTATTCAGAGGGAAGTGTTCATTCTTGGACCAGTCAAAAACTAGTCAACAGTACTGCATTGGAAGAACTTCGTGGCTTCTATGGAAACCGTAGAAACCACAGGTCGATTTGGGGAATGGAGGTAAAAGGGGAAGAGGTTCCAGAAGAATGGAAGGAGCAAGGGTGTTTTGTATTTACAGAAAGAAGAAACAACTCGTACCCTCTAAAAACATATGGCATAGCTATACGAGTACAAGAATATTCTTTATCTTTATTTGAGTGAGCGAATCAATATATGCTAGGTTGTCACTGCCCACATCCACACCCAAGATCTTTTTTCCTCCTGTTAAATATATAGAAAATTAGACTTACGGTATATACTTATTATTAATTCAGGTGTTTTTGTTGTTTTATAAAATGTTATCCGATACAAGTTAATTCCTCTTTTATTTATTTGTTTGTTGATTCCACAAGAAGTTGGTTCCACGAGAAGTTTGAAGTTGTTTGAAAGAAATACATTGAGACTCCTTCCATTATTTGGGATAGGCTAAAAGTAAAACAAATCTTTCTCATAGTCAGTGCCGAAAGTAAACTATGGTTTCAGTCACAGAATCAAAGCATCATCCTGAAACCCACCCTGCAGAAGTCTCATAAAGCTGCCATTTGAGTCACTTTATTTTTTTTTCAGACTTTATTCTAAAGGTTATGTAAGCATTGGGCAGCCCAAGGTTCATCCGAATAATGGATAAAGGAAAACTTCAAAACTCTCCCAGGAATTTCCTCTGGTTATAAATTAATAGAAAGGGTGGAATTTTTGACAGTCAGTGGATAAATTTGACAAATGATTACTCATTAAAAACATAAACAAAAAGAAACCAAAGCCACCACGGCTTTGAGAATTGACCTCACTGGCAAGATTATGTTTTCCTTTTCCCTTCTCTTTTGCCCTGTTTTAGATGGCTCTTAAGCAAAGTGCACTGTTCAAAAGTTGAGCAGTCTGGTTATCTCAAAACACCATTCTGTCTTTCCGTTCTCCAGGACCCATCTTTTCCTTTCTGACGGATTCTGAAGGACAATTTCAGAATACAGTTTTTTTTCCTTAAAATTTTTTTTCTGTATTCATGATAAAGTGTGTGTGCATGCATGTGAATGAGAGAGTAAGAATAGAGAGAGAGAGAGGAGCACCCTCCACAGGGTCTCGTGGTGACCTTTACCCTCCAGCCCTCCAGCTCATCAGATCTTGAGTACTCATGAGTGGGCCCAGTGTGTGTCAGGATCACAGAACCAGGGATTTGAACCACAGCCATCATGTGGCTTTCAGCCCTGCAATTTAGCATGCTACAGTCTATGCCTCCACAACAGGCTATTTTATAAGTACTTTGTCCATGTAGTCTGAATACACTTTGGAGCATTTCGTAAGCCAGCTACAGCACTCGATGCTCAGGTTACCGTGTTGAATGTGCAGAACAAAACCCAATTCTTACTTGGTTTCTAATATTCTCTGACTGCTCCTCTTCTTTCTCCTGTCAAAATTCTACCCTTGGACTTTTTTGCTCACAGGAACTCATTTGGTCATCACATACAACATTCTAAATCTATTGTTTCTTGTATTAAATAGAGTCCCAGAGGTCTAATGGCATGTAAAACATGTCTAAATTTCTGGGTACCATTTCAAATTCAAAATGTCCTAAAAATAAATCACCACCTCTTGCCTCAGTTTCTCCTCCTGTCATATTACCTATGTTTGATAATTATGGTTTCTCTAGCCTTGCCATATCATTAGCTTAAAATCTCAGACACCATTTCAATGATTTCAAATAGATCTTTGTAACTCCAGTATTTCCTCTCTGTGATCCAGATAAAATATTAGTGCCTAAAAAGTTTATGACAAAAACCAATATCAAAATAAGAACACACATGGGAAAAAAACATTGAAAACTGTGACCCATGTTGGAACAGTCAAGAAGGACTGTGTCTTGATTGTGTCCCAGTCTCTTTTATTTCAGTTATCATGTCACTACCCAACTGAGGAGTTTTTAGTGACTACCTACACTTCCCAAATAAATCCCAGACATTTGAGCCTCTACAGGACCTATGTTTTGTCTACATTTTATATTTATTTGCCTTCCAATTTTCTATGCATTAGACATCATGAATTACTCATGGTTTCCTTCACAGTCACAGTGGAAGAATCTTCTCATTTAGATTCTGCTCTTTCTTTGTCTGGAACACACAACGCCTGGTCCATTTCTTCATAGCTCTCCTCTTGCCAGCAACATTCCAAATCTGCCAGGACGTGAGACAATGTGGTGGGAGTAATGGAAGTTCACAAGGCATGGGATTACTGTGGCTTCAACAGCCAGTTAGCATAAACCTTTACTTGAAAAACTAAGGTAGATCTCAAGAAAGCCAGCAAAAGCTCTTGGAAAGATTGCCTGGCACCATAATCATTTCTGCCTGGCAGAGAGGATTAGAGAAGCCATATGAAAGATTCATACCATAAAATAACCTGGACTTATCCAGTACAAGCAGAGGAATATCTTGAGGAAGACTTTGAAGGAAGAAAAAGAGACTGATCTTTGTTAGCAGATGGTATACCACAGAATACTTTGCAGGCGAGGCTATACTGGGAAAGTTCATGTGTGAATTGTGTGCTAGGTGGTTGCTTTTCAACAGTTTAAATAGTTGATAAGTAAATATGTTCTCAAAAACATTTAAAACCATACTGTCTTGGGACCAGCAGGTGGCATAGTGGTTAAGATGCTGGACACTCCCACATAGCCAACCACTGTTCAAATCCCAGACCTGGTGGCTTGTTTTCTCACTTTCCCTCTCTCTCTCTATGCATGTGTCTCTCTTTGGTCAAATTAAAATAAAGTGAATGTATAAATAATTTTTTTGTGGAGAGATTTTCGCTGTAGGGCGCATGCATTCGCCAAACAAACAGAGAGAGACAGAGAAACAGAAAGCGAGAAATCACCCCCCCACCCCACCCCCCCAGTGGGGATGGCCACGCCACAATCCCTTCTCCATTCTCCTCTCGGGATCTTGGGCACGCACCACATACGTGCCCAGGGTGAGTTTTAGCCACCGGGTCTGGGACACGAACTGTGGTCGACTATGTGGGAGTTCAGCGACAGCCATTAAGCCAACTGCTGGTCCCAATAAAATTAAATAAATAATTCTTCAAAAACAAAAACAAAAGTAAACATACTCTCTCTGTTGTTATAGAGTCACAAACAAAAATTCTACAAATATTTTGAAAGTTATCTTTAAAATTCGGTTTTTTAAAATTTTGAAACCTGTTTATTAACTATCAAAAACTATGAAGTGTGAGCAAAAATTGCTTTGATATGTAAAGTAAATGTGGGAAAATGTAAAAAAATAAATTAATTTTCAAAATAAACTAAAAATAAAAATTAACAGTTAAAGCACATGCTGAGTGTGAGAAAGAAGGCTGTGGAGGAGTGTTCTAATCAAAGAAGGGCAAGTTTCAAAGATCTTGAATAGTAGGGGCCAGAAGACTATACTATGAAAGTTTCAGAAATGGAAATAAAGGAACTGATTTTGCAGTCTGTGTATTTGGACACCATGAATTTTCTTGAGCGTGGAGAGGATGAGTGAAGAGTTAAAGTCACTGTTAGGAGGCGAGTGGGAGAAATAATTGCGGGGAATGAGGACTTGGGCAGTCTGTGGTAGAAAATTCTCAAGCTTCAAATCCTTCAAGATGTCTCAGTGTGGACTCCTATCTCTAGGGTGGCTATGCCCTACAGCAGAGTTAACAAGGCCCCTTCAGAACCACAAAAACAGGCTATAAAATTTTTAGTAAACAAACAAAAAAATGAGTGAATTAAATTAGTCTGCCTTTTAAAATATTTTGTGGTTCACACAACTTGCACAGACAAAGAACGACTGAAATCTGGACATTTCCCAAGGCTATATTGTTCGTGCTTGTCAGCACACCTGAGTAAAATCAAACTCTTGAGAATGAGCTAATCTAACTTTACAGATGACTTCAGAGAGAAATAAATATCTAAATGCTTAGGGCCAAGTCAAGTGTTAAATATGCTTTGTGAAAATACCTGATGAATTTTGACATGATTTGTTTTATTATAACAATGTATGATCTGATAGTAAAGGCCCTCGGGCTTTTAAAGCTCATTGGTGTCAATTTTGAGAACAAGGGTAAAAGATTTTTATCACCAAGCTTTACTATTGTGCTTTATTTTGACTATCTTTACAGAAATGTTCTTAACAGTTATTCAGTAAAAACAACAAAATGCAGATCTGTCATAGCATTCTTATGTGTAAGATCTAAGATTATTATCAAGCTATAAATTTATTTTGTGATATTTAGTCTGTATGAACTGTTTCTTGGAGGGAATATAAAAATTCTAGTTTATTTCTTGGTTACTCATATAAACTTTCCTTTGTATGTGTATCGGGCTCTCAATTTTGGTATGTATTACGCTGAACTCCTGCTCTCTCTACAACCCGAAGACATTTCATCTCTGGAGATGGCAACTCCATTCTCCCAGTTGCTCAGGTCATGGCCTTGGAGCTATCCTTGACTTCTCTTTTTCCCGTACACCCAGATGTTCAAATGACCAGCATATTCTACTGGTCCTATCTTCAATCACCTCTCATTCCTTCTACCCTTCCCTTCTTGGTCTCAGCAAATATAATCAGACCTGGCATGCTGTAATGGTGTTTTGTCTTCTCTTTCAGTTGTACTCCATATAGTCTACTCTCTTAAGAGCAGTTAGAATGATCCTTTAAAAACCTCATCTCCTTCTGCTTACAACTTTTCAATTATCCCTCTTTCCTCCCTGATTAGAGGTCCTTCGAAACCACCCAAGGTTGAAAATCCTTCCCTTACCAAATCCACAGACCTCTGCGACCTCACCTCCTGGTGCTCTGTCTCTCTCTCTTTGCAGGCTTCAGCCAAATTGTCTTCCTTGCTCTTCTTCCTTTCTGAAGATACTGGTGTGATGGCCTTTCTGGTTTCTTTCTCCAACCTGAGTTTCCTGCTCCTAACACTGTAGGACCCAGCATAAGAACTTCCAGCCTTGAAGCTAGCAGTGGAAGGACCAGTAGTTGGCATAACGGCTATGCCACTGGATTCCCATGTAGTTGACCACAATTCGAGTCCTGGATGCGGTGGCTTAAACTCATGCCAGGCGCATGTGCATGTGTGGCCAAGATCCTGAGAGGAAAATGGAGGAGAAGGGATTGTGGCATGGTCATCTCCTCTGGAGGGTGATAACGGAGGAGAAGGGGTTATGGTGGAGCCATCTCTCCTGGGCAGCCACATGTCCTATAGAAAAAAAAACTAAAAAAAAAAAAAAAAAAGGAAAGAAAGAAAGAAAAAAAAGAAAAGAAGCTAGCAGTGAACAGTCACCAGGAGAGAGCAATTCCTATCATATTTGTTTCAAGTCTCCTTGTGAAGGTATGTTTTCTCTTAGCATGAAGATCAGCTAAATACTATCTGGTGGAGAGAAAAGAAAGGGACCATGATGATTCTGAATGTAGCTGTAAAGAAATAGGGATGGAGTCATCAGCTACTGATGACTTCCAAAAGTACCTCATATTTATATTTTATGATCTTGCCTCTCATTAAATCTCATGTGAGCCTTCCTGTATCATTTGGAACAGAGATGTGAGATTTTCAGCAGACACCATTTCTTAGTCAACCTCTTGGAACACATACTTATGAAGGATCTGGTTCATAGGCGTCTACTAAACCTGCCAGGGTGAGGTTTCCTTCCAGTTTCTGAGAAACTCTGGCTAGCTTTGATAGAAGTGTTCTCATCACTGACACCTCCAGCCTATGCCAACGACCAAACAGGATTATGAATTTTAAAGTCCTAGAATCTAACCAAAGAATAAAGGAAATTGAATAGCCAAACAACATGCTTTGTGAAGCCCACATTAAAAAACAGCAATGAAATTGATCAAAAAAGCAAGCATTGCTATCTTAAATATGTATCATACTTTTCTTAATTTTGAAAAAAGAGTGAAAGTCCATATGACCCATCTCTAGTGGCTTTTTTCCATGAATTCAAGATAAAGATCAAGTTTCTAGAACTGCATACATGCCCATCCTTTGGGAACCCAGGAAAGGAACTCTAAGGATGTAGAACTATTAATAGATAACAGACAAGAAAGAAAGAGACCAGAGGAGGAGAAAAGACTGGTCAGTAAAACCTACCCCAAGGAGCTTGAAGTCTGTAGTTAACACCGCCCCCTGCAAAGCTCAGTGATTTTAAGAGAAGAAGATGTGAAAGAATGATGTGATGCCTCATTTGTTTTTCAGATGCACTGTGATTTTTGTTTGATTTCATCAATAAAAGTAAACATTATTTCTGTCTCTTGTGGTCAAATACTAGATTCGTTTTAAATGGTCAGATATCATCCAGAAATTGGCATTTCTTTGCTATCATTTTCATTTGTTCCAAACTCTTTGAACTACCTGAAATTTTCAGCAAGAATTCCAGAAAACTTAATATTATATCCTGTTTAAAATATTTATTTTTTCATGAAAGTAATGCATGCACTTGCTTAGGACATAACAGGGGCGGGTTCAGTGGCACAGCAACAACGTGCAACTCAAGTGATGCTGCATCCAGCTGGATCCATATGAAAGATCCTGGGTCCCGTGGTCTGCCTATACACATGGGGTAGAAATGCCCACAATACCGGCTGTCTGGGAGGGTTGGGGGACGACCGTAGCGTGAGACCCAGTTTGATGTGTTTGTCATCGCTGCCTCTCACAAGAAAGGTAAACTATAATCAATCCATATAGACACAGATAAAAAACAGTACAATAGGACTTAAAATAAAATGCAGAGCAACCTTTTTCCCACCTCCCACTTTGAACCTTCCTTGAGCCTGAGAGAGAACCACTTTTATTTCTTTCAGTTTCGTTCTGTCCCTATATTATAAGTTTGCATGCCAGCAAGCTTATCAGTCAAGCTTGCATGACTTATAATTATAGACTTAATCTATTATTATCTTCTTGCTAAGATGAACCATATTTTACCTCATTTGCAAATTTGCACGCCTAATTTTTGTTTTATTAGTTTCCCTTGTTAGATTCAATTTTTATCAACTAAAAACAGTGTCATTTGACTTGGGTTCATTATTCTTCCCCACGTTCATTCAGTTATATTTACATAATTCTATTGTCAAATGTATTTATTTATTCCATGAGAGAGCGAGATGGAGAGAGAGAGAGAAGGAGATAGGGAGTGGGGAGACATCACAAACAGGGTTCTCATCCTTCCACCCACCACCATTCTCAGTTGTCCCAAACAATGACACCATGCAGAGGGAAGCCCTGGTTGCAAACCAAGGGTCTTGCCCATATGGGTCCAGTTGCATTACCTCTGTGCCATGGCCCAGTCCATATATTTGATAATATTTATTTTTGCTTTGCATCAATAAATACTTGCATTTTTAAATGTACTTTGTCTTAATTTTTGTTGATCCCTAACGTACTCCCAAGTAATAGCCTAGAAAATGGTGACAGAAAATGTCTTCTAGGGGTCTTATTATTATTTTTTTTTGAGAGGTTTTTCTCACCAGAAAGACAAAGAGAGACAGAAAGCTAGAAATTACCCCCCTAGGGGTGATGGCCACGCCACAATCCCTTCCCCTCCATTCTTCTCTCAGGATCTTGGGCACGCACGCACTTGTGCCCCACATGAGTTTGAGTCAACGGGTCTGGGACTCGAACCACCATCGACTACATGGGAGTCCAGTGACATAGTCATTGCGCCAATTGCTAGTCCCAGGTCCTTGCACTCTTGAAGGTTTTGAAAATGTACCCCTCTGTGAACAGATAGTTATCTGCTTATAGAATTGTTAAGTTAAAAATAGTTTTGACTCAAAATTTTTATAACATTGCTTTATCGCTTTTTAGCATTCGAAACTGTTGAATGGATGACAACGCCAAACTTACACTAGTTATTTTATTGACATCCCCTTTCCTCTTCCTAAAAGCTATTAGGATAATTTTTTCTTGATATTTTGAAATTTTATGACAATATGATAGACATTATGAGTGGGGCTCTGATATTCAGTGTATTGGGATTTACATTTTTTTTTTTTTAGTCTGAAGAGGTTTACTTTGAACCTTAAGAAGGCTTTTTTATTTCCTCCTCTCTATTTTCTCTGTTCTCTTTCTAAGCTTTTGACAGGTAGATGACGGACCTCTTGAGTAAACATATATTATGTAATATGTGTCTTAACTTTGTCTCATATTTTCTTTCTACATGTGTGTTTAGACAACATCTTGCTATGTCATGATCCTTCTGCCTCAGCCTCCTGAGCAGCTGGGACCGCAGGTACACGCCACCACGCTTGACAGTTAGGATAGACCAAAAATCAAACTTGGGCCTCCCAAGTGGCCTCAGCCTTCCAAGT
Source organism: Tupaia belangeri chinensis (assembly GCF_000334495.1). Lineage (NCBI taxonomy): Eukaryota > Metazoa > Chordata > Mammalia > Scandentia > Tupaiidae > Tupaia > Tupaia belangeri. The sequence goes on along the minus strand of NW_006159563.1, from coordinate 1,697,096 downwards.
AGAAGCATCAATCAGCACTTGCTACTATGCCTGAGACCTTCTGATCTTTATTATAGTTTTACTCAACAATGTTTTCCAATCATCCTGTTTTTCTTAAGTTTCAGAAGACTTTTTTTTTCTTATTTTTTAATCTTTTTTTGAGAGCATGTGCATGAGAGGGAGGGAGAGAGAGAAAGACAGAAAACACATTCTTAATATATAAAATTATGAATGTACAGATTTTTTTCTGATCTCTAATATTAACTAGAAGGATGCTTTCTCCTAAATTCTGAATTAACTATGTTTCCTTTAGAATCGTTTTTTTCCTCTTCATTAATTTTTATCATTTTCTTGGTCGACTCCAGGTTCAG
>NW_006159563.1:1692266-1696724 GCF_000334495.1 Tupaia belangeri chinensis | reverse complement strand
TTTGTTTATATTTCAGCACAGGCCATAGAGGAGTCTATGAGAGACAGAGCTCTATGAGAGCAGGTAGGAAATAGGAAAGTGTCCCTCCAGGGTGAGTGGCCAGGGAGCTAGCTCTCACACGAGGGGACTCCAAATGACACTATACAGAAGGCATTTGCTCTAGTGCCCTGCCCTTGGTTCTCCTCAGATTGTTCATTTGATACCATGAGTAAAGATCCTCCTACTTTTTTTTATTTGTTGAAGTATCTGCCAGGCTGCCAAGAATGCTTCATGTTGGGGGAAGGAAGGCCATGTGAGGTAGGCTGAGTGATTTGCAGGATTCCCACTGACTTTCTGTCCTGTGTCTCCTGCTTCTCTCTGACTCTCGGCTGAGCTTAGGTTCTGAGAGCCAACCAGCCTAGTGTTTATTAGACTGATGGGTTTCCTTCTCGTCCACAGTCTTCCCCCTCACATTCCCAGCTTAGGCTTCTTCTCTTCCTCATTAACTAACAAATGTGAATCACTTTTGTACTTCTAGAACAGTGTTGAAATCTCTGTTTTATAATGGCTTCCTTACTTCTCTCTCTTTCCTTTTTGTGAAAGATTTTTACTATAGAGTGCAGGGTACATGCATTCTCCAGAGAGACAGAGAAACAGAAAGCAATAAATTACTCCCCAGAGGGGATGGCCACACAACAATTCCTTCTCCTTAATTCTCCTCTTGGGATTTTGGGCACACATGCACACATTCTGGGCATGAGTTTCAAGCCTCCGAGTCTAGGACCCGAACTGTGGTCAGCCACATGGAAGTTTAGCACTTTAAACACCACATCACCTGCTGGCACCACTTCTCTCTTTATGCTAAGAAGTTTACACCTTTTCTATTAATGTTCAGACAATATAATATTCACTTATTTTATTATTATTTTTTTTTTTGGAGAGGTTTTTGCTATAGGGTGCATGCACTCACCAGAGAGACAGAAAACAAGAAATCACCCCCACAGGGGGGATGGCCACTGCACAATCCCTTTTCCTCCATTCTCCTCTTGGAATCCTGGGCATCCACACACAAGCACCTGTTGAGTTCAAGCCACTGGCTCTGGGACTTGAACCACAGTCAACTACGTGGGAGTCAACCATGGTCAACTATATGGGAGTCCAGCAATGTAGTCATTATGCCAACTGCTGGTCCTGATAATCTTCACTTATAGAATGTGCTGAATATTGTCATTTGACTATTAGACATTTATGTTTTCCCTTTTTTGTCAATGTTTACATTTCCTCAGCCTTCCAAGATTGAGGGTATTCCTTTTCAGTTCCTCCACCTTGGCATAATTAAATCAGAATTTCTGGAGTGATGCTTTTTATTTGGGTATGAGTCTTTTCATTTTCCCCCCGAGTGATTATGACATGGATCTGGGAGCTGAGAACAATTACCCTTGCTGTGATCATGGAAAAAGCAAGTTGCAGTCTATCTTAGGGGTGGTGTTTATCCCTTACATGAACTAAATCACATTTCCCAACTTGGTAGATCGTTTTCAAAAGAATTACTTGATTGTATATTAATAGTCATTAACTGACATTTATACACTGCCCTATCAAGTTACCAATGTGGAATTGTCAGGGTCTATAACTTGGCAAATACAAGCACTGTGTGTTTAATGGTCACAGGATGAGGATGCCACTGAGTTCTGCGTTTCCATAGTGTGATGGGGCAGAAAAACCTGTGATACATATGCACAGGAATGCAGATCTCTGTGGATAGACATGCAATGAAGTGATGCTGTGTCAACTTTCAACTCTACGTAAGGAAAAGTATATATTCCCTAAGGTAAGCATATAGTTGATGAAGCCCAGTCAATTCTGAAAAATTTTCTGTATGACGGTTTCCCCTATGACACTATTGTAAATATGCATTTTAAGTGCAAGTTTATAAAACTTCTACTCGAGGGATGATTGGGTTCCCTTAGCTAGAAAGCACCCAGTTTTCTGTCCATGCCTCTTTACTAACCAAAGCTGCTATTCCCCAGAACATAAGTGTTCCTGGGGTCAGGAGATGGTATAGTGGCTATGTCGCTGGACTCCCACATATTTAACCATAGTTTAAGTCCTGAACCTGGTGGCTTGAAATTCATGCCAGGCACATGTGCATGCCTACCCAAGATCCTGGGGGGGAAAATGAAGGAGATGGGATTGCTACATGGCCATCCTTCACCCACCCGTCCACCCCAGGGAGTGATTTCTCACTTTCCCTCTCACTAATTCTGTTCTCTCCGGCAAGCCCAAGTGCCCGAAAGTGAAAACCTCTAATAAATAAATAAATAAGTAAGTAAATAAATAAATAAATAAATAAGTGTTCCTCCCATGAAATAATTCTGGAATTCTAGGTGAGCTTGTTGAAACATACAAAATCCTGGGCCTTAACCTAAGAAAGTTAGATTCATACAATCTGGATTAAGGCCCAGAGTCTGCATTGTAATAAGTTGTCAAATTATTCAGATGCAGAGGATATTTGGACTTTCTCTTAAGAATCTCAGTCTAAGACACTGAGGAGAAAGAGGCAGAGTAATAAATAAGTGCGTGCCATCTGATAAATACCTCAAGAGCAAATAGAGCAGAGAAAATCAGTACGTGAAGGTCTTTAAAGTGCTTGAGTCTCATCAGAACTAAAGAGACAGTAATTTTTCACATTATACATGTAATTGAACCAAAAGGGGTAGATGTCATTATCAGGTTAATTTCAATTTTTAAAGAAAAACTCATTTACTTAGGTTTTTTAAAAAAAACCTTTAATTATTAAAATGTCAACCTTTGGAATGACAGTACTTTTATTTGGTATGTAAATACTAATTCTATGGAACAATGTATCTTTTGCACATTGGATTGACTTATCTCTCCCAAATACAAATGGTACAACCTCAATCTGACCTTTAAAATAAATAGCAGACTTTTTTTCTTTATAATATGCCAGAAGGCACTTATATTACACTTGCTGGAGAGAGACACTGAAAGGGAGAGAGATAGACGGAAAGTAAGAAGGCACCCCTCCATGGGGAATGATCATACTGTAATCACTTCTCCATTTCTCCCTCCTTTTGAGATTTTTGGATATGTAAGCACATGTACCTGGCATATTTATCAAACCGCCAGGTCCAGACTCAAATTATGGAGCTGGCCATGAGGGGTCTGGCTGCCTTAACCACCTTGCCACTGGCTGCTCCAATAGCACTTTTTAAACATGTCTTTTTTCCAATAATATTTCTGATCCTTTGAACTTCTATGTATTAATTCATTGTGTTAGGGCAAACTGCAGACTCAAAGACAAAACTAAGCAGATAAACATGTTGAAACTGGACGTTTTTGCTGACAACTATTTCACTGACAGTCAAGATTACCAAAAGGAGCTATTGGGTTGAGTGTGAATATTCAAATAAAGGCAAGATTGTATTCAAGGTATTTTGCTAAATTTTTTTAATGCTGTTTCAACAGCCTTGTGATAAGTGTAGACAGGTAGAAACACGCAAACTCAAACTGTCAGGCAAGTGAAGGTGACAGAAGTCTTTGTTATATTTTTGAAGGAGATCGGCCCATCTTTTTCTCATGTCCATGCGCCAGACAAGTAGTTACGATCGCTTTACAGACACTAATTTCTGCAGGGGAGCTACTCAACCTGATTGAAAAGTGTAATGTGATTGGGCCCCAGTAACCATGGCTAGATGCCAAATGAGATTTTCCCTAGATATGAGGCCTTGCCTGTTTCCGCAATCCTAGACAGGGTTGCTTCAAATCCATTCCCTATCCACTTGGTCCTTCTAGTCAGAGCGAAAGCTTTCACCTTCACTTCCATTAGTTAAATGGCTGAAATGTAGATGGATTTAGCAGAGCTTAGATTTGCTTTGCTTGCAGTTTTAAAGATTTTTAATCCAAACATAATTCACTTCTTTGGATACATAAAAGTTGCCCCACTATTTGGTTAGTCATTCAGGAAAAAGAAAAAACAGGAGGCAAAGGGAAAAGGAGAAGGTACTTGGAAGATGTCCACCATGAGGCCAACTCTAGTTGTCTTTGAACCCTTTACCCTTAACCTAACAGCTCTTTTTCCCTGAGCTTGGAAATGGGTTTAAGTCTCTCTGCATCATTTATCATGTGACTTATCAAAAAAAAAAAAAAGAATCAATTTACCTGTAACATATTGTGAACAAGAATAAGGCTAAAATCAAGAGAAGAACAGTTTGATAATACACATGTATATATTTAAAATGATTGAGAGTATGCTAAATCTTGAGCCAGTGTATTATTAGTATATCAAACATTTTCATTCATTAAAAATACATATACTGATTATCCACTTTATGCCAGTCAATGTGTTAAAATAAAGAGCCTACTGATTATTATATTCCTCTCTCCCAAACTTAGAAAGAAAACATAATTTTAATTTCTGCCTGCTACATATATATAATATAAAAAGTTTTTGTAAGA
>NW_006159563.1:1659613-1692127 GCF_000334495.1 Tupaia belangeri chinensis | reverse complement strand
TATATAATATATAAGATATATATATAAGATATATATTATATATATAAGATATATTATATATATTATATATATATCTTATATATATAATATATATATCTTACAAAACCTTTTTATTTTCCTGTTCCAGTCCATTCCCTGTTGTTTACTACCTGAATACCACAGATCAGGTCACCTGTAAAGAGTATAAGTTGATTTAGTTCACCATTCTAGAGGTCCAAGGTCAAGAAGCAATTTGGTTCTTGATGCTGGGACTCTGCAGAGTCCCAGGGTGGCAAAGGACATCACATGGCAATAGGCTAGAAGTATGTGTCTATATTCATGAGCCTATGTGTCTCTCTTCTCATAAATCCACTTGAATTTAATCATGGGGGCCCTACCCTGACAACTTGATGTATTTTCAGTCACCTCCCAAAGGCTCCACCTCTCAGTCTCGTAGTTAGATTAATACCCTCTTTATACTGTTACAATAGCTCAGCAAATTCCAACACATGAATCTGGAGGAATATATTCAAATCATAGAATTCCCTTTACTGTTGCAAAAGAATATCTTCTATGTTTTAAAAAATTCATATAATGGTTCATTATGTAATCAGCTCTCAGACTATGCCACTGATTGGAATGGGACTGCCGTCCATGGGTTTAATGTCTACTTTGACAGTAGACTAGTCAAAACATTGTGGTCTAGCATTGTAATCATGTTTGTGAATTCAAGGTGAGTTTCTTTTTGCTTGTTTGTTTTGTTTGTTTGTTTGTTTTAACCTAACAGACTACAGTTTCAACTATTTCCTAATTATTTTGCTGGGTAATGCATTAACATTAAAAAGTATAATATTAGTACAGATAACACAAAATACTGATCATCAAAATATTTCCATTTAATTTTTTCTTTTAATTACAGTAGAACATAAATTTCAGTACCTCTATTTTATAGTACATCAAAATGACAATACTTCAAATTTATTAAAGCAGCTGGTTCCCAGGTCCTGGACAAGGAGCAGGCCACTCTGTCACACACTACTAGAAGCACCATAGCAAGCAAAGCTGGACTGGAGAACAGTCAATGAGGATCTAAGGCCTGTGAGTGTGGGCAGAGAGTCAAACAAATTATTTAATTCTACTCCTTTTTGTTAATATTCGAAAAGTAAGTGATGGGAAGTTTTTGGCTGTTTCTTTCTGGTACCCATAAATGACAAGAGTAGCATTCAAAATTTCTGTTGTCAGCCTAGGTTTACAAAGTAATTCAGGAGTTAGATTAGCAATAAAAGGTTGAAGACTATTCACTAAGATTTTTAGTCCTAATCAAATATTCTTTCCACCACAATACAATATCCTGATCTTTTGCAAGAAATATTTTGCTGAAAGAGAACATTTTGTAGATCGTAGAGGGAAATAACAGGATCTATTACTGAATCCCCAATAGAATCCTTTGGCTTTTAGTCTTAAGATCCAAGTGTAAGCAACTGACATGAGCTGCAAGTTTTCAGTAGATACGTGTATGAACACAGGGGCAAGAAAGAGGCTGAAAGGAGCATACACTGTCTCTCTCTCCTCCCATTTCAAAATCAGTTCTGAAGGCAGAAGCTATAACTGCAGAGTGACCAGATACTCATGAAAGCATTGCTCTTCCCTTTACAAGCTCCCCAATTGAAGTCCAGCTGGAATCCTAGTCTCTGGACTAAACTACAAGGTTTAGAAACAGCTTTAAATAATTTTCTAGCCTATTCCAGAATCATAACACAAAATCTGACACAATTTAAATGCAACTTAAAATGTGTTTTCAGATGTTTACTATAAAATATGTCAATAATTTGTTAAGGAAACTGATCATGTAATAGTGAGACCAGATATTGAATTTTTACAATTAATAATAGAAATCACAGAAAATATTCCATCCATTAAAAATGTTTAACACATTTTTCTTTTTTTTTTTCTTGGAGTGATGGATGACAATACAAGAACTTTAAGAAGAGAAGATAATTCTATGAAAAAAAAATCAATTAGGTCAGATTATGCCATCAATCATTTTATATCTAGATATCCCATTAATATTTACAATCTGATACAAGTTTTGACTCTCCACTCTCCAGCTGAGCTCTACAAATTATATTCACAACACCCAAATTCTATATAGGCATTCAGGCTCAAATTAAAATAATTCGAAATTTGGGACCAGTAGATGGTGGAGGTTAAGGCAGAGATAATTATGTTGTACATATAATTTTATGTATCAATTCAGCTGGGCTATGCTGTGAGATCCCACAGGTGGATCTCACAGCTTATTTGAGTCCTGCACCTGGCAATTGAAAAACACATCTGGCTTGTGTGCATGCAAGCCCAAAATCCTGAGAGGAGAATGCATTGTCGAGGTAGGGGAGATTTCTCTCTCTCTCTCTCTCTTTCTCTCTCATGCATGTGCTGTGTGTCTCTTTCAGTGAGTGCATGAACACACATATCCTATACCAAAAATTAACTAACTAAATAGAGTTTAATTCAAATTAAATTGGCAAGGATGTGGTAAGTGTAGACTGAAATGCAAAGCATACTGGCCAGAGAGTAACAAAGTTTGAACCAGAGCCACAACATCTTGTAAATATGCTTAAAGTTTGAAGTCTTTGCCTTTACCAAATAGTAAAAGAAGCTGTGGAAATTTTAGGGGGGGTAACTAAAATAAAGAAAAATGCAAAAATATCCTTTGATTAAGCTGTTTAGAAATGTATGGAATGATTTTTGATTTGCCTTTGTTTTGAATTATCTACATATAATTGCTCATTAAGATTCTGGGCCCATGTGCATACATTTCCAGTGTATTTTAGGCCTACTAAGCCAGAGATTCAAACCGTGGTTGCCATGTGGCTTCTAGCACTGCAGTGCAAAATGCTATCAACTGTGCCACAGAGGCTGGTCTTCTCTTAGAATTCTTTCAGAGATATTCTGTCTGTGGCAAAGTCTATAAACCTTTGTAGACCTTAATATTAGTTTACATTTTTGATTCAAAATTATTTTCCCACAGTCATTTTGAAGACATTCTTTTACTGCCTTATATTTATTGGTGCTGATGGAAATCAATAAAACTTATCAGTGTAGTACAAGGCAGTAGATTTTGAGTTTAAAGAGTGGAACTGGTTCTCTTTCCGCCATCTTGGAGCCTGTGGAGGCCTGCTGGGAACAGGACTTCTAAAAGGCAACTATGTCTGGAAAGCTGTGGTCCAAGGCCATTCTTGATGGCTATAAGCGGGGTCTCAGGAACCAAAGGGAGCACACAGCTCTTCTTAAAATTGAAGGTGTTTATGCACAAGATGAAACGGAATTCTATTTAGGCAAGAGGTGTGCCTATGTATACAAAGCAAAAAACAACACAGTGACTCCTGGTGGCAAACCAAATAAAACTAGAGTAATCAGGGGAAAGGTTACCCGAGACCATGGAAACAGTGCCATGGTTCGAGCCAAATTCTAAAGCAACCTTCCTGCTAAGGCTATTGGACACAGAATCTGTGTGATGCTGTACACCTCAAGGATTTAAAATAATGAAATGTAAATGAATAAAAATGGATTTGTGTTGAAAAAAAAAAAGAGTGGAATTGGTAAAGCAGTTCAAAGTGTTTGCAGTGACTAATCTGGGCAAGGAGAGAGGAATGGACAAAAGGGGGTGATTGAGAGCTTGAAAGTAGTAGGAACAATGGGTTGGACTTTCCAACAAGCTCAAAACATAGTTGGAGTGGGGACAGAAAATAGGAGTGATAGCTAATTTTATGTATCAATTCAGCTGGGCTATGCTGCCTAGATGTTTGGTCAAACATCATTCTAGATGTTTCTATAAGGGTGTTTTGGGATTATATTAATATTTAAAATAGGTATACTCTAATGAATACTCATCCAATCAACTAAAGGCCTGAATAGAACAAAACACTGACCTCTCCTAGGAAAAAAGGGATGTGGCCAGTAGGTTTGCCTTTGGGCGTGAGTGCTAACATTGGCTCTTCCCAGATCTTCAGCCTGTCTAGCTGTTCTGCAGATTATGGACTTACCGGCTTCCATTATTACATGAGTCAATTCTTTAAAATCTCTCCCTCTCCCTCTTTCTCAACCTCTCCAACATACACACACACACACACACACACACACAGACACACACAGAGACACACATTCTGTTGGTTCCATTTCCCTAGAAAAAACTGACCAGTACATAGGTGAGTTGGAAGCATAGGAGAATTTTAAATGGAATTATCTGGATGAATATACACAATGTCAGTAAGTTGAAAGTATTGTCGACAATTTTCTAAAATGTTAACCCACTCATTGAGTGTAATAAAGATAGGAAGAATATAGACATGTACAATAGCTTCATTCTTTAGCATATATGTAAAGTTAAGTCCTGTTCTTAAAGATATACTCTAAATGATAAAAAAAAATAATAATGGAAACAATGCTAATAATGATGACATTGGTAGCAATAATGAGATCTAAAGCAACAACGACAAGTTTGTGTCAGACTCTGCATTAACTGCTTCGTATACATGACCTCAACTTACACAGCTGCTATAAGACAAGTAAATTGCATTTTAAGATAAGGAAATTAAAACTTATAAAAATTAATTAAACAAATTGTGTAAGACCATACAGCAATTAAGTGGCAGTGTGGTGCTTGTCTTCAGATCTGTTTTATTATGCATTATAAAATTTAAATAATTTATTATATTATCTGTTTTTTATTACATCCTTTTATTTTAACATAGACATTACTTAATGTAATCTAGAATCACTACCTTATTCTTTATTTCACTCTTTTTTTAAAAAAAAAATTTTAGAGGGCATGAGTACTCACCAGACAGAGACAGAAAGAGAGTAGCAAGAAAGCACCCCTCCACACACTCAAGATATGGTCGTGCTAAAATCCGTTCTCTATCTCTTCCTCTTTTCAGGATTTTGGGAATACGTGCACATGTGCCTGGCCTATTTCTCAAGCCACTGGATCTGGGACTCGAGCCATGCAGTGACCATATAGGATCCAGCCACCTTAACTACCAGGCTACATGCTGGCCTGTGTCTCATTCTTTCAAATAATACCTTGCCCACATGTTATTCTATTCCTCAGTCTTCTTTTCAGACTCTAGTGGCCGGGTCATGGCTTCGTTTTCACTGTGTTCCCTAAAATTTCAAGTGTTAGAAACTTAATCTTTAAATTCATATGTTAGTGGTATTTTGAGGTAGGTCTTTGAAGGAAATTAGAATTAGATGAGGTCATGAGGGTCATGCCCCCATGATGGCCTTAGTGGCTTTATGAGAAGAGGAGCAGAGACCCACGCTTGCTCTGTCCCATGTGCACACTTGCCTTGCTACCATGTTATGTCACAGTGAGAAGGCTCTCACAGTAGACTGAGCCAGTACCACAAATTTGGACTTCCTATTCTCTACAGCTATGAGCCAAATCAATTCCATTTCTCCATAATTACACGGTCTGTGTATTTATACACACACACACACACACAAATATTTCCTATATGAAGGGTTTTCGAAAAGTTCATAATAAATCTGTATAATAGAAATACTGCATGAATTTCATAATTTTTTGCAATAAATGAACTTATCCTGTAATCCTACATTTTCATAAACTTTTTGAAATCCCCTGATCTCTAGGGGAGAGAGAGGGAGAAAGAGAGTTATTTTAAGGACTCAGCACACACTCTTTGTGAGGCTGGCAAGTGCAAAACCTACAGGCAGATTAACTAGAGATAGGAAGAGTTGATACTGCAGCGCTGAGTTCAAAGGTAGTCTGGAGATACAATTCTTTTCTTTTTGGAGGATCTCAGTCTGTTTTCCTTAAAGCTTTCAACTGATTACATGAAGCCTACCACATTATGGAAGGTGATCTGCTTTACTCAAAATCTACTGGTTTACATATTACTCTCGTTTTCTAAAATACCTTTATATCAATAGCAACATTATTGGCTAAGCATCTGGGGTTCACAGTTTAGCCAAGTTATCATGTAAAATTAACCATCACAGCCTGTATGCAAAAAAAAAAAAAAAAAAAAAAGGCACAGTCACATTAAATTCTAGACAATTGAATAACTTGCGAAAACAGAGGCCCAGCATTACATGACTTTAATTATTGAACACACCAGTCCCTCACTGATGGGTCATAGTAATAGTGCTCTTTTCTTTTCTTAAAACCATATTTTTTTTAATAAGCAAGCAAATATAGAGACTAATCTGTCAGATATCTTGTATTTCTACCATTCAGCTCTACTGATGGCTAAAAGCAAGTGAGTCACACTTTAGGTTTCTGGGTTTTTTTTAAAGAAATGAACCATTATAGATACTGTTGAAGGCAGCAATGTATGCTAATCGTTACTGTGACTCTGGTGAATCTGTGATCGTTCCCATTCATGTTTTTATGTTATTAATATAGATGTGTATTAACAATATACAGCTCTGATTTTATAGATTTTTAAGCTTTACACAAATATATTATATCATATGAATCTATGTCACTTGACTATTACCATAATGATGCTATATGACAAACCATCTCAAAACTGGATTTTTTTATAATTATTCTTATTCTGCTGAGTCTTCAGGTCAACTGCAGTTCAGCTAATCTCAGAAAGGCTCAGCCAGGTAGCTATACAGAGTAAGCTGTATGTCTTCTGAGTGTGGCAGTGTTCACATCTGCTTCATGTATGTTCGTTTAGGGCTGGGTTGAAGAAGTGAAGGCTGCCTGGTCTTGCTCGTCTCACTGAAGACCACCAGAATACAAGAGGGTGGGGAGAAAGATGCCCAGCTTTTTGTGAACTCCCCTAGAATTGACACTCTGTCACTTCTTACTTTCTGTCAAAAGTCAATGACAGAAACAAAGCCAAAACAAACAACAAACAAAAAGCAATTTCAGTGTGGGTAGCAAAAAAAAAAAAAAAAAAAAGAAAGAAAAGAAATATGTGAAGAAGTACAAAATCATTCAATATATAACAGTGTCATCTTGCAACTTGATTTTCCCAAGTGTTACAATTTAGAAGCCTATCTATTATAATAGATCCTGTTCTTGTTCATTCACTTCTTAGACAAGGTCTCACTATATATATTAAGATCCTCTTGCCTCAGCCTTCCAGCTGGGACTACAGGTATGTACCGCCACACCCACCTCTTTCTTAGACAAGGTCTCACTATGTTGCCCAAGTGACCCTTGAGTTCACAATCTTCCTGTGTCAGTGCCTTCTGAATCACTGTTATTATAGTGCCTGCTACCATATCTGGCCGTTGGATTGGACCAGGGATCAATCATTGGCATCTCATTAGGTCCTAGCCTGTAGAGTAGCAGTGTCTGGCAGTATGTGTTACCACAGACGAGGATGCTCATTCATATTTCATTGTTTTACTGTCCTCCATTGTACTAACACACCGGTCATCCTACAGCTCTGAGTTGAGACATTTCCTCAGGAAAGAGTCTTCTGAATATTTTCTGACAGCTCCCCACGATACCTCCCTGCCCTATGTAAATCAGGTCCCCTCAAGATATGTTCTCATAGCAGCCAGCACTATTCTCTGGAATGCCTTCATTATTTTAAATTGCATATTTCTTTAATTATTTGTTTAAGCTTGTTCCTCCCTATCAGACTATAAGCCCCAGGAAGGAAGTGCTTGCATTTATTGGGCTCACGTTGTGTCCTCAGTCCCTCACACAAAGGAGATCACCACGTAGTTGTCCAACGAAGAATGTTCCTGTGCAAAGATCTCTACCAGCAAAATTGTAATAGAATTATGCAGCTGTATGCATTGCAGAAACCTGGGGGAGGAAGAATTTCAAAGCCAAATCCCCTGTCAGGAAAAGCAGGAAACAAGAGGTTGGTGCACACACAGCGGCATCTGACCTTGGCGCTTCCATGAAGCTAGAGTCCCTCAGCCAGTGGCAGCTGTTGCTTCTCTTCTTTCTGTCAATAAAGAATCAAGTGTGTGTGTTTATTGGGTTTAAGGTTATTTTTCTTTGAGAGAGTTAACTGATGGAAGGTTAAATAAAGCCACAAGTTTTTACTTAAAGAAAACAGAGAAAATGAAGAATTACTTTAATTATGAGCAATGTGTCAAAAGAAATGTTTTCCAAATTAATCTTTTCTGGGAGTGAAACAAATCCCACTGTAATTCATTTTAACTCCTCTGGAAAAAAGGTAAAGGACATTCTACCTGATCCTTCTCCAACACACACAGACACACACACACACACACATGCACACACGCACACTACTCAAGTCAGCTCCTACTTAGATTACAATAAACAACACAAATTAATTACAGGCATTAAAGCTTTTCTTCCCAAGGCATTTGCTTTCAGAAGATTAGTCTTCCTGTGTTAGGGGTGGGAGGCACCTCTTTCCTGGTTTTTTTTTAAAAAAAAAAGAGGCTTATTCTAGACCCCACATCCCAGAGGTGAAGGGACAGAGGTGTTATATATTTAATTGTGTATTTTAAAGGGAACATACTGAAATGCCCCTGGAGAAAGAAAGCAGAATTTTCTTGGAATGACTGACTGTCCATGTTCATTCCTAATTCTCCTATCCATGTTCACAGAATTCCTGGATATCTTTTGAAGCCTCTGCAGAGTTAGAAATTAGTTCAATCTATGGGAACCAGCAGTTAGCGTAATGGCTATGTCGCTGGACTCCCATGTAGTCGACTGCGGTTCGAGTCCCGGACCCGGTGGCTTAAAACTCACACCGGGCGTGTGTGCGTACGTGCCCAAGATCCCGAGAGGAGAACGGAGGAGAAGGGATTGTGGCATGACCATCCCCCCTGGGGGGTGATTTCTCGCTTTCTGTCTCTATGTCTCTCTCTGTCTGTCTGGCGAGCGCACGCGCCCTATAGCAAAAACCTCTCAAAAAAAAAAAAAAAGAAATTAGTTCAATCTCAGTAGTAAAGTGGAATTGAAAAGGATCAAGGAGGTACTCTATAGATTCTTTTTCCTTTCAATGTCAACAAGAAAACCCCTTTCTTCTTAGAGGTCAGTAATCCCCCCACACACTCTGATGACCCTAGGGACAATGTTTCCAGGGAGAGAGAGTAGAAAACAACAGGAGGGAGAAAAGGAAGTTTAGGGAGAGGGACTGGGATCTAAGATTGAGGATGGTAAATGTAGGGTGAAGCTGTCAGGATTTAAGTAGCTTCCTTTAACTAACTGCCCTGAGCTCTGTGTGGTGACACTCAAGTGATCCAGTAATCTGAAACTCCAGAAATGCAAGCACAAGCAGTGAGGAGAGAAATTTGAGGTTTCCCATACAATAGACTTTTCATGGCCACAGGCCAAACATCTTTCAGGATTTTGTAGTCATTTTCAGACTGGCCATGTTTTTTGCTTGTTTGTTCACTTTTAACTTCACATACTTAACCAGACTTTCCAGAAGTTAAAGAAGAGAGTTCACCATGTGTTGGCCTTGCCTTTTGTGATTTATGTAATGGTAACCCACTGTGGTGTTTAATGACTGCTGGACAAAGCACACTGGTATGACTACAACACAACTTCATGTAGTACTAGGGAGTCATCCAAGAACTATTAAGTCTACAGGCAAGGTGGGGTGGAGTTGCAGTAGTCACTGAGCATGCGGCTGTTCCTGAAGCTGTGTCTAAGGCAGGAGTCAGGGGATAAAATGACAAAGAAGTAGGTCACATATCTCTGTCTCACTGAGGAGGTCAACCAGATGCATGAAAACTGACTGAGGATCCAAAAAGAGAACACTGGGCCCTTTCTTCCCTCCCACAGGCATGGGAAACAGGCATAATCTTAGAAATGAGTGAGGGATGGATACTCTGTGCTTGTCACATACTGCCCCTTTGAGTGACTCTGAACATGGTTATCATGATTTGCTCAGGGGCAAATTAACCTATAGAGGCTCGTAGCATTGGAAATATCATGGGGTTCTCCCCAGTGGTAATTCAGAAAAATACCTAAAGAGTGAAATTTGCATGTATACTGATCTTAAAATAACTTCTTTTTAATGATCAATTCCTAAATGAGTGCATTGGAGCTTGCCTTTTCTTATTGGGGTAGAGTTGGTGTCTCTGTTTAGCTGTTGCCCTGGACAGACCAAGTGCCTGCTGGCTTATCTACCACTGGACTCCTCCTGATCTAGGTAGAGGCTGGAGAGGACATAGGCAGAGGAGCAGGAAGCCAGACACAACTTGCATTGGATGACTGCTGAAAACCTTTCCAAATTGCTTCCCTTGGAAGAGGCCTCCCATCACGAGACTTGTACCTCTGGGCAGTGAGGAGGGGGCGAGCACCCTTCTTCCTCACTGCGGGTCACTGCATCTGTGGAAGGGTGGGCGAAGGTGGAGTCAGGGTGGTGCCGAGGTGGTCACTCTGCAGTTTAACTTCCAGGTTGCACAGTAACACCACTGAAGGGAAAATATCTGTAGTTGAAGTAATCATAGGCTTCCTCCTCTAATACCAGCCTGCCCTGCCAAAGTGTCAGCAGCACAAAGGGCCCAGTATTCTCCCTCCAGCACAGAGTAAGTGGCTCATCCCCTGCCGCTTGGATCTCCGCTCCTGTCTGGACAGGACACAGCTGGGCTTTCATCTAAGAAGGGTGGATTCAAGCTAATTACTTTTGTTTGGCCTCCATTGAAGATAACAGAGCAGGAGGTACTTTACATGTGTCTTGTGCTAGAAGTCTCAATGAGAGAGAACTCAGGAAGATTTTCTTCTCAGAGCAAATGCTAATTGGTAGTTTAAAAAAAATTACAAACAATTTTTGAATGACTATTAAGAAAATTAACCAGAATTTTGTGCATAAAGAATCTATTACTTACAGAATCAGAAAACTAAGAGGGCATTAGCTACTATTTGAAGTAATTATCTTAAGGATAGATTGGTTTCCTCTCCTTGCTCTCTCCTTGGTAATTTCCTTGGGTGTCACCTATAGACTAATGGTTCCTAAAATCTATTGGGGTTGTTAGAAAAGTCATGATGCATTTTTGCAAAAAAAAACATAGAAAAAGTACGTCATAACTTTTCCGATAACCTAATACATCCTCAGCCCAGTATTTCATGAGCCTCAAACTTTATGTACCCACTACTAATCATCTATCTCCCTCCCTCTCTCTTGATATATATATATATATATATATATATATACATATATATATATTAGCTTTCACAGACTTAACAGCTCAAACTCTGAAATCCTTTCTTCTTTCGTGGCCTTTCCTAAATTCTCACCGCCTTCCAGATTTTTTTTTCCTCATTAAGCATGCAATGGTTCATTCCAATTGTTCAGGTTATCCTATGTTTCTCTTTGTTCTCTTCCCTCCTTATCCTATCAATTTTATCATTCCAGTATTATAATAGCTAACTTTTACTGGGTGTGTATTCTAGTCTATTTACTGGGCCAGACTCTATTCTAATTGTTTTATATGTGCTATTTCATTTAATCCCCACAACTCTAAGAAGTGCTATCATAACTTTCGCTTTACAGATGAAAAAACTGTGGTTCAGAGATGTTTTATAACTTGCCATATAACATTGTACAATAGGTTAGTAAAAGATCAAGAATGCAGACCCATGCTAATTAACTCCAGACCCTAAGCTCTTAAAGCCAATGCCATATTGCTTATTCAAATTATATATTTATACATATGTATTTACACACACACTGCTCTCCATAGACAGGTATTATTTAAAATTCTAAACAATAATGTATCTAAATGACCCACCCTTCAAACTAAGTTACTAATGTACAAATGTTTCCTCATTACCTTCTAGCTTTATTTTAATTGATTCCTAGCAATAATTTTCAAATGATGCTTTTCTCAGTTGGCCATTTTAAGACGTGTTGCCAAATTTCGAGCAACGTGTACATGTTTTGTTTTGTTAACTCTAGCAAAAAAATAATACTCTACCACAGATGATGGAGGAAAGGTGCGGGTCGTTGCAGGTAAGCTAACTGGCATGGAGACATGTCATTTTGGTCCACAGAAAACACATGCCCTCAAAACATGAGAGAATTTTTCATTCTTTGTGGAATTAAGGCAGGATGTAGTTCTATTCAACCTGTGACCAAAAAAGCTATGTAGTAACTACAGATCCAATTTACACCTTTAGTGTGCTACTAGAAATCCCATATGCAAATTACATAAGAAACATACGTATTAGGAAAGATGGATCCAGAGGATTAGGTTTGGTCCTTCTCACACCAGCAGTGTCCTTTATCAATTCTCTGATCCATCTACTGCCCTACTTACCTTCAGCTCCACACTCTGCTCCAGCTCTGATGGCCTTATGGTATGAGCACACATTCCCTCTTCCATGCCTCTTTAGCCACACATTCTTTTAAAAATGTATTATTATTAGTACTATTATTATAATTTAATTTGCCAGAGGGCATGTTTTTAAGGGTTCAGTTTAATGACCATCTCTCATGCCCCACCTACCCTTTGCACTGGGTAGACAAGTTGCTATTCTTTACTCACCTAAGGCACATCTTATCATAGTGTAATACATAATCATACATAGTGTAATTAATATTTCCTTCTTCTGTCTCCCTCACTAGACTGTGAGCTCTTTGAAAGTAGAGTCCTTGCCCAGTGATCTTTCAGTGTTCATTCTGAACGCACTGTGTTACATCTCGTAGGTGCTCCGTAAGTGTTGGTATAAGGGAAAACTATGAACAGTCTTCAGTTTATGGAAAATGCATATTGTGAAAAAAGTTATGCATGAATTTTAAATTGCTTGCATCAAAATAAGCTTTTACTTTCGTTCCATTTCCATGAGCTTTTTGAACTCCCCTTCATATGATTTCTAAACTATCCAGATCACAAATGTGGTTTTGTTTTGGCTGAATTACCTGGACAACAAATTATTTTTTACTCTATCATCTTTTGCTACAAAGGACAAGCTACTAGAAAGCTTTGTTTCAGTGAGTTGTTTTCTTTCCTCAAACAAATGGAAATACCTATTATAAGTACTTCTTATAAGTACTTGCAGTAAAGGTTTAATACCTTTTAGCTGAGATGCTTTAATGGAATCCCAGGATGAAGGAAAGGAGTTCTTGGTGCCAACAAACTTAATGTTTTCCTGTTTCAGCTCTCCTGCCAGGGATTATAATTCAGGAACCGATCTCAAGCTGAGCAGAGGGGGAAAAAATGAGATGCTTCATGAAAATGGCTAAATGTCATCACCAGCTACTTTGTAAGAGGAACAGTGTCAGGAGCCATCACACGTAAATGGACTTTTGCTGAATTCCAGACATCTGCTGGTCATGAAAACTCACCACACTGATGTCTCCTGAGGGAGCCTTTTCACTTTTGTGCTTTTTCTGGCACTAAGAAACACAGACACTTGTGATTTACTACGGGGCACTTACAGGGATGGAGTCAACTATTTCCTAGGAAGCTCAAAGACTGAAATGAGAAAATCAGAAAATGAGACTATTTTCTACGTTAGAAAAATATATATCAGAAACTTATAGAGTAGAAAAAAATGAGTAACTGATTAACAAAAGGTTGTCGATGAATAACCTCAAGACAGTTTGGCTTCTAATCTATTGTTTGGAATTTCTAAACCTACTAATTCCCTTTATTGCCCTAGAATTATAGTATAGTGACAATGGAAAAGAGTGTAAGTCTCTAACAATATTTATTTCATTGAACATATCTTTGACGATTTAATGTTTTCATGTTTGAGGTCACAGCCCTATAACAGAGAAGCCATGTAGCGTAGCATAGAAAAAGAACTGAGATAGGAATGCTGAAGTTGAGCTTCATCGTTTATCAGTTTTGTGCCCTTGAGCAAGTGACCTAACCTTCCAAAATTCTAGGAGCTTTATCTATAAAATAATTAGGGAAGGATAGCCTACCATTTTATTGCCTGTTTCTACTTCGACTCATAAAATAGGAAATTATACTTCTCACCTTATAGACAAGTCTTTGGGACTAAGCATCAGTGATTCTCTCTGCCTCTCACGGCTCCCCTCAGGAGAACGGAGTGACTTAATTGATTGATGCAATTAGAGAGAGTCGAACATCTATTAGTCTTGGTTCCTTTTTTGAAAGGGGTAATGCATCAATTGTCACTGTTTTTTTTTTTTTTTTTTGGAGAGGTTTCGCTATAGAGCACATGCACTCGCCAGACAGGCAGAGAGAGACATAGAGACAGAAAGCAAGAAATCACCCCCCCAGAGGGGATGGTCACGCCGCAATCCCTTCTCCTCCATTCTCCTCCTGGGATCTTGGGCACGCATGCACACACACCCGGCAGGAGTTCTAAGCCACCGGGTCCGGGACGCAAACCACGGTCGACTACGTGGGAGTCCAGCGACATAGCCACTACGCTAACTGCTGGTTCCCAGTTTTCTATGAATTTTTGAAGTCCCTCATAATGTGAATGACCATCACTGAAAAAGTAGTTGAATATATGTCACAGTCTACATCACAGACTGGTATGTAGTCATTAAAGAGAAAGAATCAAAGTTCAGATGAGACCATTCTCAGTGGATACTGCCGAGCTACAAAAGCCAAATGCAAACAAATGTATTTAATGTACTATATAAAGCACAGGCCAAAATAAAAGGAACTTTTATACACACACACACACACACACACACACACACGTTGAGATCATATGTCTTATGCATACACATACACACACACACACACACACACACACATGAGATCATACGTCTTATGTAACTTCTCTTATTCCACTATTCTAGGGGCACCATTCATGTATGTAAGGCTGTGCAATATGTTGTATATGTTTTTGTGTTTTGTTATAGAAACAAATACAGATATGGATATTATGACTGTGGATGTAGAATTTAATGTAGCTATATATAGAGATAAAGATAAATTTAAATATGACCATATTACATTAAAATATATAACAATGAATTCTAGGTTGTAGCATGAGTTTCTCTGGATAGAAAAGAGAATATATCATTTAGGGTAACTTTCAGCTGGGCAGGCGCTGGGTGGCAGTGAGCCCGCTTTTGGGGACAAGGCGCCCCGTCGCTATGAGCACGCTCCAGGCCTTCACCTGGGACGACCTGTTCCGCTTCAACAACATTAACTTGGATCCACTTACAGAAACTGATGGGACTCCATTTTACTTGCAGTACCTCGCCCACTGGCCTGAGTATTTCATCGTTGCAGAGGCGTTGGGTGGAGAATTCATGAGTTATACCATGGGCAAAGCAGAAGGCTCAGCTGCTAGGGAAGAATGGCACAGGCACATCACAGCGCTGTCTGTTGCCCCAGAATTTCGACAACTTGGTTTGGCTGCTAAACTTATGGAATTATTAGTACCTCATGGGGTGGAGCCTGAAGACATTGAATAACCATGGGCAGTGGTTCTTAGGCAGATGCTCCGGATATTTTATGGACAGTATTTTTTTCACTGGATGATCTTGGAGCTCGTTAGGAGAAAAGTCATCATTTAAAACCTAAAAGTATAGGTTATAAATTTTAAGTCTCATTGTTTCCAGTTAACAACGTCCTACCTGCGAAAGCTGCACTGTAATAAAATTCAGTCAAGACGCTGCTAGGTGGAAGTCAGCGTTCTACTGTCATGGCTCAGCATACTCACTAAGCGCTACGGAGAGGACTTGCCCCAACCTCCTAAATTCTGTGCCTGAGAACCACTGCTGCATACTATATATATATATATATATACATATATATATTTTGGCTTTCACAGACTTAACAGCTCAAACTCTGAAATCCTTTCTTCTTTCGTGGCCTTTCCTAAATTCTCACCGCCTTCCAGATTTTTTTTTCCTCATTAAGCATGCAATGGTTCATTCCAATTGTTCAGGTTATCCTATGTTTCTCTTTGTTCTCTTCCCTCCTTATCCTATCAATTTTATCATTCCAGTATTATAATAGCTAACTTTTACTGGGTGTGTATTCTAGTCTATTTACTGGGCCAGACTCTATTCTAATTGTTTTATATGTGCTATTTCATTTAATCCCCACAACTCTAAGAAGTGCTATCATAACTTTCGCTTTACAGATGAAAAAACTGTGGTTCAGAGATGTTTTATAACTTGCCATATAACATTGTACAATAGGTTAATAAAAGATCAAGAATGCAGACCCATGCTAATTAACTCCAGACCCTAAGCTCTTAAAGCCAATGCCATATTGCTTATTCAGATTATATATTTATACATATGTATTTACACACACACTGCTCTCCATAGACAGGTATTATTTAAAATTCTAAACAATAATGTATCTAAATGACCCACCCTTCAAACTAAGTTACTAATGTACAAATGTTTCCTCATTACCTTCTAGCTTTATTTTAATTGATTCCTAGCAATAATTTTCAAATGATGCTTTTCTCAGTTGGCCATTTTAAGACGTGTTGCCAAATTTCGAGCAACGTGTACATGTTTTGTTTTGTTAACTCTAGCAAAAAAATAATACTCTACCACAGATGATGGAGGAAAGGTGCGGGTCGTTGCAGGTAAGCTAACTGGCATGGAGACATGTCATTTTGGTCCACAGAAAACACATGCCCTCAAAACATGAGAGAATTTTTCATTCTTTGTGGAATTAAGGCAGGATGTAGTTCTATTCAACCTGTGACCAAAAAAGCTATGTAGTAACTACAGATCCAATTTACACCTTTAGTGTGCTACTAGAAATCCCATATGCAAATTACATAAGAAACATACGTATTAGGAAAGATGGATCCAGAGGATTAGGTTTGGTCCTTCTCACACCAGCAGTGTCCTTTATCAATTCTCTGATCCATCTACTGCCCTACTTACCTTCAGCTCCACACTCTGCTCCAGCTCTGATGGCCTTATGGTATGAGCACACATTCCCTCTTCCATGCCTCTTTAGCCACACATTCTTTTAAAAATGTATTATTATTAGTACTATTATTATAATTTAATTTGCCAGAGGGCATGTTTTTAAGGGTTCAGTTTAATGACCATCTCTCATGCCCCACCTACCCTTTGCACTGGGTAGACAAGTTGCTATTCTTTACTCACCTAAGGCACATCTTATCATAGTGTAATACATAATCATACATAGTGTAATTAATATTTCCTTCTTCTGTCTCCCTCACTAGACTGTGAGCTCTTTGAAAGTAGAGTCCTTGCCCAGTGATCTTTCAGTGTTCATTCTGAACGCACTGTGTTACATCTCGTAGGTGCTCCGTAAGTGTTGGTATAAGGGAAAACTATGAACAGTCTTCAGTTTATGGAAAATGCATATTGTGAAAAAAGTTATGCATGAATTTTAAATTGCTTGCATCAAAATAAGCTTTTACTTTCGTTCCATTTCCATGAGCTTTTTGAACTCCCCTTCATATGATTTCTAAACTATCCAGATCACAAATGTGGTTTTGTTTTGGCTGAATTACCTGGACAACAAATTATTTTTTACTCTATCATCTTTTGCTACAAAGGACAAGCTACTAGAAAGCTTTGTTTCAGTGAGTTGTTTTCTTTCCTCAAACAAATGGAAATACCTATTATAAGTACTTCTTATAAGTACTTGCAGTAAAGGTTTAATACCTTTTAGCTGAGATGCTTTAATGGAATCCCAGGATGAAGGAAAGGAGTTCTTGGTGCCAGCAAACTTAATGTTTTCCTGTTTCAGCTCTCCTGCCAGGGATTATAATTCAGGAACCGATCTCAAGCTGAGCAGAGGGGGAAAAAATGAGATGCTTCATGAAAATGGCTAAATGTCATCACCAGCTACTTTGTAAGAGGAACAGTGTCAGGAGCCATCACACGTAAATGGACTTTTGCTGAATTCCAGACATCTGCTGGTCATGAAAACTCACCACACTGATGTCTCCTGAGGGAGCCTTTTCACTTTTGTGCTTTTTCTGGCACTAAGAAACACAGACACTTGTGATTTACTACGGGGCACTTACAGGGATGGAGTCAACTATTTCCTAGGAAGCTCAAAGACTGAAATGAGAAAATCAGAAAATGAGACTATTTTCTACGTTAGAAAAATATATATCAGAAACTTATAGAGTAGAAAAAAATGAGTAACTGATTAACAAAAGGTTGTCGATGAATAACCTCAAGACAGTTTGGCTTCTAATCTATTGTTTGGAATTTCTAAACCTACTAATTCCCTTTATTGCCCTAGAATTATAGTATAGTGACAATGGAAAAGAGTGTAAGTCTCTAACAATATTTATTTCATTGAACATATCTTTGAAGATTTAATGTTTTCATGTTTGAGGTCACAGCCCTATAACAGAGAAGCCATGTAGCGTAGCATAGAAAAAGAACTGAGATAGGAATGCTGAAGTTGAGCTTCATCGTTTATCAGTTTTGTGCCCTTGAGCAAGTGACCTAACCTTCCAAAATTCTAGGAGCTTTATCTATAAAATAATTAGGGAAGGATAGCCTACCATTTTATTGCCTGTTTCTACTTCGACTCATAAAATAGGAAATTATACTTCTCACCTTATAGACAAGTCTTTGGGACTAAGCATCAGTGATTCTCTCTGCCTCTCACGGCTCCCCTCAGGAGAACGGAGTGACTTAATTGATTGATGCAATTAGAGAGAGTCGAACATCTATTAGTCTTGGTTCCTTTTTTGAAAGGGGTAATGCATCAATTGTCACTGTTTACATGTGGCCTTTATTTTTTAAGGTGGAAATTTCTATCTTCGCCGTGAATTGTTACAGAATCAAGAAGAGGGGATGCGTGATTGACTGGCAATCTCCAATGATCTCAACATAGTAACTGTGATGTTTGTTCCAGATCAGGAAAGCAGAAGAGTAACAAACCTCCCATCGATCTTAGGACTTTAGGGGCATTCTAATGATTCTAAAATGTCATAAAAGTATTCCTCCCAAGTTAATTTCATTAACAAAGAAAAATGGAGGGTTAACTTCTGAACAGAAATTCTAACACATTTTTGAAGGACAGGAAGAAGATAAAAGCCCATTGATACAGGAACTAGAGCAGAGCAAAGTTTAAGTCCAAAATCACCAAGAACAGGCCGGCAGCAGAGATGGAGGTAGGAGTTGGTCTTCCCATTAGAGGTGCCAAACTGGATTCGGAAAATAAAGCAGATGGTGGAAATGAGAAATGGAACAAACGGGAGGTGAGCAGGAGGCTAATAAACCAATGGCTGCCCAAATCCTCTCATCTCTTCTTCCCCACACCAGCAAATAGAGAGTCTTTTGATAAAGTTGCTGAACTGCTAAGGCTTCTATTGGGGTTTAGAATTTTTAAATATCTTTGTTGTAGCATTAAGGGAACCTTCAACCTGTCTGCTGATGTTCATACCGCTAACCCTGAAATCAAGCAAGTCACTTCACATACCCTTCCCCCCACACACAACTGCTAGTAAGTTTTAATTCAGTGCAGGGGATAGTTTGAAGGAAAAGAATATTAGCTGTACAGTGTAGCAGAGGAAACGTACATGAATCATGTAGAATAATGAGCCTCTTCTTTATTCATAAAAGTGATTGGACAATCAGAAGCACAAAGACAAAGACTAAAATAATTAAACAAGAAGAAATCGACTGTGCAGAAAATATAGGAGAACTTAACAATAATATTTATATAGCACTTACTTGATAATAGGCATCATTCCAAGGATGCTATACAGGTTAACTTCTTTTCTCTTCTCAACTACTTTATGAAGAATGTATTACTGCTATGTCCATTTGTAAATAAGGAAACAAAGGCACAGACAAGTACATTGAGTTACTCAAAGACAAGTACAATGAGTTACTCAAGGGCACAAAACTGTTCAGAGGTGAAGCCACAATTCTATCATGGGCAGGCTGGACCCAGAGTTTATTTTCTTAATCTGCCAGTTCTAACTGGTGTCCTGAACATGACATGAGATGCTATGACATTCATGTAATAAGAATAGAATGCAGGGACCAGTAGATGGTGTAATAGTTATGTCACTGGACTTCCATGTAGTCAACCATGGTTTGATTCCTGGATCTGGCGGCTTAAAACTCATGCTGGGTGCATGTGCGTGCAAGCCCAAAATCACAAGAGGAGAGTGAAGGAGAAAAGACTGTGGCATGGTCAACCACCCAGGGGGTGATTTCTTGCTTTCTCTTTCTGGTGAGTGCACATGCCCTGTAGCAGTCTCTCTCTCTCTAAAAAAAAAAAAAAAAAAAGCAATGAAAAAAGAAGAAATCCAGATACAACAAAGAAATTCTAGAAATTAAAAGTATGATAGCTAAAATAAGAAAATTCAAGGCAGCTGGTGGCATGGTGGTTAAGGTACTGGACTCCCACATGGCTGACTACGGTTCAAATCCTGGACCTGGTGTCTGAAATCAAGCTGGGAGCATGTGCTTGCCCAGAATTTCAAAAAGAGAATGGAAGAGAAGGCATTGATGTGTGGCCATCCTCACTGGAAGAGAGTGATTTCTCACTTCCCTCTCTCTGTCCTTCTCCAGTAAAAACAAGCACCCAATGGCAAAACTTAAACTAAAAGGAAAAAGATTTTTTGTGTGAGATTTTTGCTTTAAGACATGTGCACTCACCTTGAGAGACAGAGACAGAAAGTGAGAAATCACCTCCTGAGGGAATAATCACACCACAGTCCCTTCTCCCTGTCTCCTCTCAGGATTTTGGGCATCCAAGCACATGCACCCAGTGTGAGTTGTAAGCCACTGGGACCAGGACTTGAACTGCAGTAACTACCATATGACCATTATGCTATCTGCTTGTCCTTAATAAAGAAGATTTAATAGAAGTTCAAAGAATGGAAGATAAAAGTGAAGAAACCGCAAGTGGAGTAAAAGAAATATGAAATATAAGGGAAAAACAAAAATGAGAGATATAAAAGGCCAATTCAGGAGGTTCAATACCTAACTTAAAAGAGCCCCAGAAAGAAGAGAATAAAATGAAGGAAAAGAAGTAACAAAAGAAATACTAGGAGAAAATATTCCTGAGCAAAAATATTCTCATTTGGGTAATGAAATATCACTTTGTATTAAAGATGGTGGGGGGCAGAGAGAAGTGTTTTAACACCTGCCATTATGTGGTTGAATTTCAGAACCCAAGAAAGCCTAACAGTTTTTTAAGAAAAAGCAGTTTACTTATAAAGAAACAGAGATCAGACTAGCCTCTTGCCTTTTAACACAAGGAGCTAAATATTCAAAGACAATAGAAGACAAGACTTTGAAGGAAAATAGTTTCTAACCTAGAATTCTGTACTCAGTCAAAGTATAAACTTACATTAAAAAAGAAAAAAAGACATTTGGAAACATGAAACATCAAGATCTAAGAATATTAATTTATCATGCTTAAGACTATACTTACACATACGCTGGCTAGATTGTTAGAATGAAGATGTGCAATCCAGGAAACAGAAAGCCCAGCTGCAGGTCCAGACTGACGCAGAGAGCTGAGTTCTCAGGAGCTGGAAAGGGTGGGAGTAGCTGCATCTAATATGACTCAAAGCTTGATCATAGAAATTGATTAAAAACCCCTGCAATCCAATTATCTTTGTAACTTTATGGCAGCACAGAGGTAACAATGCTCTGCAAGGCTGACCCACATGGAAAGGTCTAGGTTTTATCTAGAGACTCTCCTGAACACACCAGGTGTGTGTATGCACACAGTCCTGGCTGCCTGAGGTTGGGGAATGAATCAAGATGGGATGACCCTATGGAGAGTCTCGGTCTCTCTGTCTCTCTCTTGAACGTGGGAGAAAGAAAAAAAGAAACTTTTTAACAAACAAATAGTATTGCTCTAAATATGTTCCCTGAATATGACACGATTTTTAATCATTGATACTGTGAATGAAAATCTACTTGATCTTGATTCCAAGAAGAGTTTTATTCCAGTAGCCCAAACAATGGTCATGATTTAAATGTACAGAAAATGACATACAGTGAAAAATATGTATACTGTCATAATGTATATGACGATGACTTCTGATAGTCAATCTATAGACCAAACACAGAGAACTTAATTTCTTTATTTAATTGTCAGAGGACATGTGCATTTGTCAAGATAGAAAGACAGAGAGAAAGACAGAGAGAGAAAAAACACTCTCCAGGTGCCTGGTGTGTTTTTCAAGCTGTTTGGGTCAGGATTTGAACTATGGCTGACCATGTGGGAACCAGCTCCCTTAACCACTAGGTTATGGGGCCAGCTCTAGGGCTTACTTCTGATTATATAACATAATATGAACATTAACTGCTCTGATGATAAAAATTTATACATATATATAAAAGTTATATATATATATAAGTTATATATATATAAAAAAGTTTTATATATATATGTTCAGCAGAAATGAAGAGAGAGAAAGTGATGAGGAAAATTGAAAATGTAGTATACTAACCTCCCCTCCCCACTTAGAAGTGACAGCAAATACAGATGAAACAAAAAAAAAAGAAGATTAGATATATGTATTTTAAATTTACAAAGATGATTTCTCTTCAAAAAAGTAAAAATACTAATATAATTTAATAAACATTGTAAGAAACAGAAGACTCAATTCTCATTATTTGTAGCAGACAGCCAATAGATAGTGTCTCAACTTCATAAATCAAGAAATAAGATGCAAAAGTCTACGCTTCATAGTTATAAATGTAATCGTATGAATAACTGAAAAAAAATTTAAATAGGTTGCTTTTGGAAAGTAGAACTGAATTGATGGATTTGCTTTTCAATGTCCATTCTGTATTACTCTGTAACCGCGGGTTCCCCATCCAAGGATTCAGACATCAACCGGAAACTGTTAGTATACTCGTTACTGGTGAGCATTATGCAGCTAGGCCTACAATAATTGCATCTTTAAGGAATGTGTGCGGATTTGTTTTCTTGTCATTCATTCCTAAACTGCCAGGACCAGCTCGGCATGAACACATTTCTCTGAGTGAGGAAGGCTGTGGATTAGAAAGATGCAATAACAAACACACAGACACACAAGTATAGAAAAGCAAGGATCGGGTGGGCATAGCTTCTCTGATGGAGAAGTTGCGACCAGAACCAGCCTCAGGTTTATTCTTTTAGAGGGCAGAAAATGGGGGAAGAGGAAAATGGGATGCAAAAGGCATGGGGAAGAAGGAAGTGGAATGCAAATAGAATAAGGAAGGAAAAATCAGAATGCAAAGCCAGTTGGTTTTGGATGTAAATCGTCTGAAGATGTGAAAATGACTGGCACCATATAATTTCTCTGATCTTTTTTGGGGGACAATCTGATAAACGCATGTGACTTCCTTTAGCCCAGTAACAGTAAGGGGTATTGGGTATCAACAACAGGAAGACCACCATTGACAATAGGCAGATACTGCTTTCGTATGTAGATGCTTCTCAATAGCCCTGCTAGAGTGAAGCGCATTTCCACATGTGTCTACAGGCCACATGTTTTAATCACATGTTTTCAGACTGGCAGCTCTCCACACTAAACCATGCAATATAATAACAATTTGCATTGTTTGGGGAATAAGTAATCTACAATAGTAATGATTTAAAGTATTTGGGAGGATATGTATAAATTATATACAAGTATTGCACCATTTTATCTAAGGGGCGTGAGCATCCACGAGGGCCCTGGAACTAACCCCTTATGAATACCAAAGGATGACCCCCTATGGATCAAAGGATGACTATGCTTTTTTTAATGTTTAAAGGTATTACTTTGATTGTAAAATGTAACTTATATT
Organism: Tupaia belangeri chinensis; assembly: GCF_000334495.1. Lineage (NCBI taxonomy): Eukaryota > Metazoa > Chordata > Mammalia > Scandentia > Tupaiidae > Tupaia > Tupaia belangeri. Next base: position 1,668,506 of record NW_006159563.1, on the reverse strand, counting down.
TTAAAATAACAATTCTGTCTCTCTTACAGGGCTAGTATGAAGACTCGATGGCATAATGAACAGCATACACTTACAGCAATGTACAGGGTCCAGCAGGTGGCGTGGTTGTGGTGAAGGCAATGGACTCCCACATGGTCAACTGCAGTTTGAGTCCCAGACCTGGTGACTTGCTTGGGAAGAGGAAAATGGGATGCAAAAGGCATGGGGAAGAAGGAAGTGGAATGCAAATAGAATAAGGAAGGAAAAATCAGAATGCAAAGCCAGTTGGTTTTGGATGTAAATCGTCTGAAGATGTGAAAATGACTGGCACCATATAATTTCTCTGATCTTTTTTGGGGGACAATCTGATAAACGCATGTGACTTCCTTTAGCCCAGTAACAGTAAGGGGTATTGGGTATCAACAACAGGAAGACCACCATTGACAATAGGCAGATACTGCTTTCGTATGTAGATGCTTCTCAATAGCCCTGCTAGAGTGAAGCGCATTTCCACATGTGTCTACAGGCCACATGTTTTAATCACATGTTTTCAGACTGGCAGCTCTCCACACTAAACCATGCAATATAATAACAATTTGCATTGTTTGGGGAATAAGTAATCTACAATAGTAATGATTTAAAGTATTTGGGAGGATATGTATAAATTATATACAAGTATTGCACCATTTTATCTAAGGGGCGTGAGCATCCACGAGGGCCCTGGAACTAACCCCTTATGAATACCAAAGGATGACCCCCTATGGATCAAAGGATGACTATGCTTTTTTTAATGTTTAAAGGTATTACTTTGATTGTAAAATGTAACTTATATTTTAAAATAACAATTCTGTCTCTCTTACAGGGCTAGTATGAAGACTCGATGGCATAATGAACAGCATACACTTACAGCAATGTACAGGGTCCAGCAGGTGGCGTGGTTGTGGTGAAGGCAATGGACTCCCACATGGTCAACTGCAGTTTGAGTCCCAGACCTGGTGACTTGCTTTCTCACTTTTTCACTCTCTCTGTCTCTCTCTCTCCCTCTCATCTCTCTTTGGTGCATGCATGTGCCTATAGCAAAAATTAAAATAATAATAAGCAATAAAAAATAATTATTTTTTAAAAAGCAATGTACAAACAAAGCATAGCAATAAAGTTGCAGTAATATGTAAGATATTGGAAAATGTTACCACTGAGAAGTAAGGCATAAAATAAAATCACAGAATTTACAATGCACCTATTCTGAGCCCTGGCTCTATCAGTTACGGTGAAGTCACTAAAATCCCTGTACCACCCCTGTGTTTCCGATTCTTTAACTGTAAAATATAGTCTGCATAGGGATTAGGAGCACAGACTCTAGAATCAGACTGCCTAAGTGTAAATGCCACCTCTACTATTTAGTAGCTGTGTGACTTTAAGTAAATCACTAACCCTCTCTGTGCCTTAATTTTCTCATGTCTAAAGCAAGAACAATGTGAAGATAAAATAGTGTGTATAAAGCCACAGGAACAATCTCAATGTAATATTTATTATTACAATTTCATAATAGTTTAAAAGTTTTTCCCCCATTCATCATATTATTATTTGTGCGTATGTGTGTGGAGGTAGGTACTAGGAAATGCTAACACATGATAATTGAGAAAACTCCCTAGATCATTGGCAAACCATGAAATGCAAAAACACAAAGCATAGTTAATGAAACAAAACTACCACTATTTAGAAGGAATTGTGAGCCAGACACATACACAAGTTCGTGTCTATACAGGTTGGCTAGGAACTGAACATTTATTAAGTACTTTCCCACGTTGGGACCATGTTAAAGACTGTGACAGCTACAAGTATGTGGAAGACCTGGCTAAGAAAGAGCTCACAGACATCCTTTCCCACACGACATAAGTTCTCACCTCCTTAGGTCAGTGGAAAGGGAAACTGCTTCTTGGATGAGGGTAGCTTTTAAGATCCCAAGTAGAGGAGACCTGCCTTGTGCGTGTGGAAGTGGTACCACAAAATTCTGTCAAGGAAAGTAGCTCAGAACATCTCTAAGAAGAAGGCGTAGACCTTCTTATGTCCCTGTATAGTGCCCACTTCAAAATCCTATGCCTCTTTACTCCCAACCACTAACACACACACACACACACACAGAGCCATACAAAGGTATCATGGCAAGCTTTGGGGAAAAATCTCATATCAGTTACCTGGTTCCCAAGGCTCAAGTCACTTCATTCCCTTCATCTATCTATTGGGGAAGTCAATATAGGGAGACAATGGCTCCTACACTGGTCAGAGTTCTTAAAAGCAGGAGACAACAGAATCCATTCTAGCTGGTAGAAGCAGGAAGGGCTTTAGTAGAGCACATTGAGTAGTTTCTAGATTTGCAGGAAGACCAGAAGCACAGTTTGAGCTGAGCTTCCAGCTCCTCAGCTCTCCAGAAGACTAGACTGAAAAAGTGCCTATTTTGCTCCAGTTTTATAAACCTTCTCTGCACAATGAAGAAGCTTCCCCCAACCCATCAATCACAGGACCATGCTCCCCCAACCTGGTACCATCAGTAGCCTCTGTCATCCTGCCTCAACCATATGTATGCCACTTGCCTGCCTGCTTCTTCAATCACTTGTATCTGAATCCAGGACTCCCATAGGCAAGCCTGATTGAAAGAGAAGATCCCATATCTACCTAACTGGTGAAAGGGATGAAACATACCCTGCTTTACATTGGGAGGATGGAGGTCATTTTGTGAGTAGCCATCAAAACTTAAACTCAAAATCAGAACGTAGAATAGTGTAGGGACTGTGAGGAGAGGTAATGGGGAATTACTGCACAATGAGTACAGAGTTCCAACTTAGGATGATGAGAAAGTTCTGGAAGTGGATAGTGCTGATGGTTAGACAGCAATGTGAATGTACTATATATTACACACCTACGGTGGTTAAAATGGCAAATTGTATGTTATATGCATTCTTCCATGATTTTTTTTAAAGAAAAAAGTAAAAAAAAAAAAAGAACTCCTAAAATTCGTTTTAATTTAGAAGTAGTCATGAGTGAGAAATATCTACTACAGCTACGATACAGAGTTCCAACTTAGGATGATGAGAAAGTTCTGGAAGTGGATAGTGCTGATGGTTAGACAGCAATGTGAATGTACTATATATTACACACCTACGGTGGTTAAAATGGCAAATTGTATGTTATATGCATTCTTCCATGATTTTTTTTAAAGAAAAAAGTAAAAAAAAAAAAAAGAACTCCTAAAATTCGTTTTAATTTAGAAGTAGTCATGAGTGAGAAATATCTACTACAGCTACGATCTATTTGTCAAATTGCCAAAGTGAATGTATAGACATTTTGGGAAAATTGTAAATATTTGTACTACTCGACACAGGTGGAATCCATCTTACTATGTAAAGATTGCCGCAGAAGGAAATTCCCCACATTTTCTTTGTAAGCCATTCCAGTGTTTAATAACTCACATTATTAAGGAATTCTTCCTTATGTCTAACCTCAATCCCTCTTGCTATATCTAAAAACATCTCCTTGTTGCCTGTTTGATGGAGATGGAGAACAGCTGGCCTGCATTTTGCAGATGGTTATTGTAACCCGGAAAGCCTTCCTGGAAGTCTGTGTTCTCTGTCCCTGGACTTTGTCTTCTTATACCTCTTCTGAATCCCATCTTCCCTGCAAGTCCCTTTCACAGATGGGGCTTGTCTGGAGGCTGAGCAGTGTAAAAAAAATAGACACCATCCTTATTTAACTTAGTCAACATCAATTCCTAATTCATAAACAATGTTGTTGGAAGTACTTATTGAGTCATAGTGAGTAAATTACATCCTGAGAACACTGATAATGAAAGGAAAATTACACCGAAGCCTCCAAGACATGGGAACACGATTGAGGAACAACAGGGACAAGGAAGCAATAGTGAAGAGCAACCCGTGGGTGTAGTGTGTGGACTCAGGATGTGTTGGGCATGAGCGTAGGGGGAGCAAAGCTACTCTCCTGTGTGGGCTCTGGGAGAACAGCTCTGCGTGTGGTGACACAACATCCCTAGAGTGGTGGCTTCTGCCCATAGCAAATGGGAGTTGGAGGAGATGAGATGAATGAGCTATTTGAATGGAAAACACTAGCTCTGAGCATGATTCTGTCTCCTGGCTGCCAAGGAGCCCCTGCTGTTCTGATCCAGGGGAGACTCAAGATACTGATGCAGGCAGTGTGGTGAGGCTCGGATCAGTTAGGGCAGGGCCTCGATGAAATCAAATACTGGTAATGCTTTATATGCCCAGCATATTGTGGCCTACTAAGCACTTGCACAATCTTGACCTTGTTTATGTCACACATTGCCCTATGCCGTTGGCAGACCGATCACCACCTTATGGAGAAGGGATCCATGCATGCTCATACAACCAGTAGAAGAATTAAGACAGACATATTGCCCTTTAGACTCCTATTTTGGTGCTCCATGTTCCTCGCCACTTTCTGGGAGATTAATCAAGGCAGGATTTAGTGGGCATTGTGTTGGGATTCTTCTGCCAGTACTAGGGTATTGCTTAATTTAGCTAAAGCCTTCCACTACTTGAACCTAAGACACACATAAAACATGAGCCATATATATTAACAGGAGGTGGTAGTTAATATGAAGAAATAATAGAAGCAGTAAAAGTTGTGTCCATGGGCACATTGAACGTAAGCCTGTGGTCTGCCCAGATAACTGATTACCCTCAGCAAATATTGTCTGCTCTGGTTTAGGGTTAGTATAACCATTGTTATACTGCTTGATAAATAAACACTGAAAAGAAAAAAGAAAATCTCTTTAATTATGTGCATTCTTTAATAGTCTATATTAAAAAATTATAAATGTTATTTCTTATTAGCCATACTGTAAAACCAAAGTTTATAGCAAACTGAGTAGGCTGTGAACATTGAATTGTTCATGAGCCAAATAAGAAATGAATACTTTATTGAAACCAAAGCAAAATTATTTGTTTTCGCCCCCCAGTAAGAGAAGGCTCTTTCTTACCACCCCCAGAGTTTTCACACAGATTAGGTAATGGCCTATTTCATTTTAACAAAGATTTTGGCAAAATGTTGACAAGCCACAAATGTGGCCTCTGAGCCCAAGGACCAAAAGAACTAATACTGTTCCTTTGAAAAATATGTAGTTTGAACAACAGAGCAGAAAAATAGGAAACTAGACTTTGTATTCAACCTTCACAAGTTAGTATTCCAACTATCCTAATTATAGTGTGAAATTTCTCATAATCCAGCTACCATTAAGTCAAATAGCACAATATCAATTTTTATTTTTATCATATTTGCAAAGGCCCTCAATATAAGTTCATGACTCACTTCAGGTTTTCGGTTATTCACTCATTCATCATTCTTATGGGAACATGGAAACATTTGGCCTCTGCAATTCAGTCAGTTCATATGGAACCACCATAAATAATAAGACAGTTACATCTGGTTCCTGCTCCACAGGATAGTCATATAACTGGCTAGAGCCAAATCTGTCTGACCAATCAGAAAGAACAGAAACTAAACATCTTGTACTCAGCCATGGAATAGAAAACCCATTATAGATCTCATGAGGCTTTCAATAGAAAAGTAGAGAAAATGTATTTTATGTTTGACTTAGTAGTTACATCACTTAAACCAAAATGTTATTCTTGATCCAAAGAAGATAAGATCTCTTAATGATACTCATCATCTTAATCAGATTTTCTATATATATCCAGATAACTGTAGGCTTAAACTTTCAGTCATCAGATGATAGTATTTATGACCATTGGTAGGCTTACATCCCCCATCTCGTATCTGTCTGGAGAACTTTGGAGCTCTGTGCAGTCTCTGAAATAACAGCCCATTTTACATGGACAGTGCACATACAACAGAAAGCTTGTGAAGCCTCGGGGAGTCAGTCTGGGTCCAGAGCTTCCCCTGAGAACCATCCATACTGGCTTCACCACTGCTCTGCCCTGGCCCTGGCTGGCCACCCTCTTTTGGACTTATTCTGAGATAGCAAAACTTCTCATTCCCTGTGATTGTGATTCTACAAGGTTTTTATTAACCCAGCAGACAGAGTGATCAACTGATACTAGAGCCAAACTAACATATGGTAGAAATTCTCTAAGGATATTAAACTGAGCCTGCTGTCCTCTTCCTGTGAGAGAGAATGGCAGGGGAGTGACAAATCTGCGTTCTGCCTCATTACACAAAATATACAATCCCTCAGGTATTTACCTGAAAAGAATAAGAGAACTGCTAAGAAGTTCCACACTCTAAATGGAGAAACTGATAAACTAAGAAGTGAAAGTGTCAAGGCCAATGGTGGCACAGTGGTAGAGAACAAGGCTGAGAGGAACCCACATGGGAAGGCTCCAGGACTGCATGGAAAACTCCCTGAGTATGTCCTGTGCATGCAAGCCCATGGCTGGGGCTGGCTGGAGCTGGGGGTGGATCGCAGTGTTAGGAATATATTTGAGGTGCTGTCTCACTCTTTGTCTCAGTCACAGAGGAAATTAATAGACAATGCAAACTTTAAAAAGAGAGAGAAGTATTTTTTAAAAAGAAGTAATAAATTGATTTCTAGAGGTTGGTCATAGAATATTGTTTTATTTTACCATTGCTGCTACCACAAGTTTAAAATACACAAATATACTAAGTTTGAGTTCTGGAGATCAGAATTCTAAACTGAGTTGTCAGGGCTGCATTCTTTCTGGAGGCTCTAGAGGATAACCCATTACCATACCCTTTTCAGCTTCTAGCTGTTACTGGCACTCCTTGGCTCATGGCCCCGTTGTCCATCTTCAAAGCCAGCCCTGTAGCATCATTACATTTCTTTCCTCAAGGCCCTTTGTTTCTGTTGCCACATCTCTTCCTGCGACTCAGACTCTGCTGCCTTCCTGTTACAAGGACTCTAATGATTACATTAGGCATACTTAGATAAGCCAGGGTAACCTCATCTCAAGAAACTGGATTTAATAACACATTCAAGCCTTCTTTTTCCATATTCACAGGTTTCAACAATGAGAACATGGACATTTTTGGAGTGGGAGGATTAACGGGAGTGCCTCCCATAAATGACAACCAACAGGTCTAAACTTCATCATTAACTAAGGATCTAGAAAAGGGCTCTTAGTAATTACTTATGTGATAGCAGATTCTATGATTGATTAATATGGCAAAGTAAATAAACCTAAAATGCTCTTTAATTAATTTCCAAAAACATCTTTTAAATGTAATTCACAAATAGGGAAAACCTCTTAAGGTCCTTTAGAAAGGAAAAAAAAACCTATGCTAATATAAAATACTTTGTGTTCCCAATATTAAAAAAAAATATATAAAAATCTAAAAAGATACTACGAACAACCCAATAGGAAAAAGAGGCAAAAATAAGCTTTTTATATAAGGCCTATGAGTGAGTAATGAGTAAGGCAAAATCTTTTACTTCTCAGGTTAATATATGCTAACGACTGAATGTGTCCCCGTCTCTCACCCCCACCCCTAACGTTTATATGTTAAAACACTAATTTCCAAGATGGTAGTACTTAAAGGTGGGTCCTTTGGGAGGTAATTAGGGGGTGTATTAACATTATGGTATGAAGGAGAAGTTCCTCTAATGGAATTAGTGCCTTCATAGAGATAAGAAGGCAAAAGACCCTGCTTTTTAAACCAGGTGAAGATAGGATAAGATGACCCTCTGCAAACCTGGAAGAGGGCCTTCCTATAGTGCAAGATCTGCCAGCACCTTGAACTTGGACTTGCCAGCCTCCAGAACAGTGAGAAATAAGCACTTCTTGTTGAAGGCACTTGATCTATGGTTTTCTCTTTTAGCAGCCTGACCTGACTAGAAACAGCAAGATGTAAAAGATAATGATAGTGTTTACGATGGCCTCTATTCTTTTTTTTTTCCAGAGGTTTTTGCTATAGAGTGTGTGCGCTCGCCAGACAGATGGAGAGAGACAGAGAGACAGAAAGCGAGAAATCACCCCCCAGGGAGGATGACCACGCCGCAATCCCTTTTCCTCCATTCTCCTCTCGGGATCTTGGGCATGCACGTACACGCGCCCAGCGTGAATTTAAAGCCACTGGATCCGGGATGCGGGAGATCAGTGACATAGCCATTACGCTAACTGTTGGTCCCACGATGGCCTCTACTCTGCAGATAAAACCTGCAGGATCTGGCTCTTCTGTCCCTTTCTGCCTCTCTGATTTAATCTCCTTGTTTCCCCACCTCACTTGTTGTTCTAGCCAGAAAAATGACCTCTCACACATTTTATGTCATATATGTTTGTGTATATATGCACAGAAAATCTTGCAATGCCACTTACAGGAATTTAACTTTTGAAAAATATTTATGTGATGAGAAAGCCTATATGTACAAAAGTATAACTGGACACACATTTGGAAGCAACCTTAATGTTCCTAAGTAGAAATTTGTTTAAATCAATTATTACACTTTCATAAAATTAAATATTATACAGCAACTAATTTAATTAAGTATTTTGCTTTAAGTTTAATACTTTTGACATATACTAACCTGAGAAGACTTCTGAAGACTTTTGTATGCTTATATATTATGCATTTATTAATTATATTGTATATTATTTATAAAATAAATGTATCTTCACACATGTCCCCTTCAAAGTATCTGAAAATAACTGGAGGAGGAATGAAAATTATTTTCTATTTAGCTGATGTATATAACCCCAGAGGAAACATTTCTTCAAATTATTAAAAAAAGAAATTTCTTTCAAATTAAAAGAAAATATTTCTCCCACCATCTTAGCAACAACTAGGTTTGTCAAATCATTAGAAAAATGTTGGCATCCCAACCCCTGCAGGTTTGCCTTCAGAACCTGGGGCCCTCCAGCCATACCCCGCTGCCTGCTTCCTGACCCTTGCCTGCTGGGCAGCTGAC
>NW_006159563.1:1617649-1659461 GCF_000334495.1 Tupaia belangeri chinensis | reverse complement strand
ATATATATATATATATATAATTTTTTTAATTCACCAGGGAGAGGCAGAGAGAGAGAGAGAAAGTGAGAAAGCAGTTCACCAGATCCAGAGTTACACATAAAACATAATGAAAAGAAGCAAAAAGAGTCACAACATGAGCCCATAGCAGCAATTTCCAGAAAAATACACTCCTGGAAGGAAAGAGGTTATCTGAAAGATATAGAAGCTGTATCCACATTGGCAACAGTGAATGTAGGATTGATATAAGCAGGGTTGGTTACAGGAGCTTTTATGGATCCAGTGAATTTCAGAGAAGCAGAGATGCAGGACTGCATACACACAGATAAACCACATTGGAAGGAAGAAATTCATCTTTGAGGAAGAAGGGTAGAGAGAGGTTTTTGCACTGTAAAGCTTGAAAAGCTACGGTTTCTGGAAGTTCTCCTACACAAACTTTCGGCAAAAAATTACTCAGAAAATCAAAACTGTCCATTAATAAAAGGAACTGGCACATTACGGTGCCAAGATTATACAAGAGAAGATATGGAAAAACGGCAATAAGCCCTCCAAACATGAAGAACATTCACCAAAATAATGTGAACACAAACATACGAAAACTGGAGCCAAATATTGTAAGTTGAAAATTTTAATAAATCAATTGTCATTAAATAGAAAAATAATAAAACAGAAGTAAAAGAAGAAAAAAAATGAAACACAGGAAGAACAGATAATGCAAAACGCCAAGTTGTGTAACGTAAAGGATGGGGGAGAGGCTAGGTGTGAAAATAGGTAAAGAGATTCAACATAGTCCTTAAAAGCCCCAAGAAGCAAAATAAACTAGCACAAGCACTCCTCAGTTAAGGACCATTCTTTTGATTAGTTCATTATGCCAATTGATTAGGTTGTTAAGCTAATTGGTTGATAAGCAAGGAGCTTAAAGGCAGAGGTCTGTGGCCTGTTGTGGTGCAATAGGGTATGTATTTTTCAATAGATACCCCGGGAGACTACACTGGAATAATGTAATTCTCTCCATGCAAACAGTACACATTAGATAAGCACCAAACAGCAACAAGACACACAACACCATGATATAAATTGAGTGTAACTATTTTAATTTATTCTGAATACTACTATGTGTGTACAAGAAAGCACAAATTTATAAATGAAATGTGTATTCTTGTGTGATTGTGAATGTTTCAGGTAGTGAGTACTAACTGCAGGAATTAAAAAACAACTGAGAAACAGGATTCTGGAGACTTGCACAGACTGAGAAAGATTCTTCCAAGACTCACAGGCTGAGAAAGGAGGTTCCCTGCACTGGAGAACAGGGTCTAAGTCCAACCAGGTAGGTTGTTAAGTGGGGACTGCCTATAAAACTGAACAGACTGTTAGAGTTACAAATGAAGAAAAATTTCCTAATATAAAATATTACTTAAAACTATATAGGGTGCCAGTGGATATTAATCCATAAGTGTCAACACCAAGATCCATCTAATAAATATTGGGGTGTTGGGAACGACATGAAGCATTTTTGCATAGAAAAATATGTCATCATTTTTTCAGAGAACCTAATATATTCAATTAAAGTAAGGAAAAATTGGAGGCAAAATAGGCGGTATTTGTAACAGGAAAAAAACATTAGGGGTCCTCAGACATTTCTACACCTTCACCCAATGCCAGAAGTACTAAAACAATACCTGTAAGATTGTCAAGGAAAGAAGTTGTGAATTTAAGATTTTATATACAGCCGAACTATCCTTCTTCTTGTACAAAGGACAAATGCAGTTTTTGAATATCGGGAACCCAGAAAATATTGCTCTCTCAAGTTTTGTTGATAAAGGATTTACTTCAGCTAACTAAAGTCCAGGAATTATGACAAAAGAATAGATGGTGATCATTATGCAATGTATTTAAATACAACTCAAAATAAAAAAAAATAAATATGGGCTGAATATGACAAAATGGAATATAAATTTTGTAAGTGCTAACAATCTAATCCAGACAATGGACTATTATTTACAGCTAAAAATAAATAAGTTTTCAACCAATGCAAAGATATGGGTAAATGTAAGTGTGTATTACTAACTGAAGGAAGCGTTAGGTAAGTCTACATAGAGCCAGCCAGTGGTCTGGCGACTAACTGTGCAGCTAACTCCAAGTCCCGGACCTAGTGGCTTGAAAAACACGCCAGAGCTAGTGTTTGTTTGCCCTAAATCCCAAAGGGGGAAATGAAAGAGAAAGAACTGTGGCATGATTATCCCTCATGGAAGGTGCTTTCTCACTTTCCCTTTCTCTATCCCCACTTCTGTCTCTGTCCAGCAAGTGCTCACTTTCTCTGGCAAAGGAATTACTATTTTTAAAAGTGTCTACCCACTGTATAATTCTAACAAAATGACGTCTGAAGAAGGCAAACTTACAGACACCATAAAAAAATTTAATGGTTGTCAGGAGTTAAGATGGAGAAATGAACAGGCAGAGCCTAGAAAATTTTAAAGCAGTGAAACTAATATAATACTGTAATGAGAGATACTTTCATTACACATTTGTCCAACATAGAATATATAACACCAAGAACGAAGCTCAATACAAACTATGAACTTGGAGTGCTAACCATGTGCTGATGTAGTTTATTAGTTGTAACAAATATACCACTGTGGTGAGGGGCGTCAATACTGGGAAAGGTGTGTATATGAAGGGCAGGTGATATTTGGAAACTCTATAATTTTCACTTGATTTTGCTATAAACCTAAAACTACTCTAAAAATTATTGATTTGCACAATAAAAAATTGAGTGGTAGAGGAAAGGAAGGGAAAGAAAGAGGATAATGACCTCTGCCTTGCTTATAGGAGAGACATTGTCATTGTTATTACTCTCCAGATGACAGCCTAGATTTCCATCCTTCATACTCTGTCCCAGAAAAGAGCCCTTCAGGACTGAGTACAAATAAAATCACATATACCAATGAGTTAAATGTTGATTTGTGCAATTAACCAGCCCTGAGAACTCTCGGTAAAAACTGCTTTGATTTTTCACTTTTAGAAAGTTCTTCTACCAGAGGATTATTATAGCAATTGAAATTAGAAATGGAATTATGGTGTAACCCTAAATAACATGATGTAGATGCTAAGCTGCTATTTAACTGCTACACTGGACAATTTGGAACAATGGAAGGGACAGGGTGTACTTGGGAGAGCACTAATTTTAATTTGGGGATTGCCAATTTGTTGGCCTTTCACTGTTTCCTTAAAGGAAATACAGGGTCTGAAATAACTTGCCTAAGGCCTATATTCAAGTAGAAAATTAGGAGCTTCACTTTCTAAGGAGGAGATATTTAACTTCTTCTTTGAGGGTGGTATGGGCTTCACATTCACAGGTCTCAAAATTTGTGCTACAAAATGAGAGATTCCCTAGGAAGGATCATTTGTAACCGCTAATTACTTTGAGAATGACCTTTCCCTTCATGGGTGTTTGCATAGCTTATTATTTTTCTGAAAAAAAAGGGGGGGGGAATATGGAAGGGTTTGTCTGTAAAGACATGACCTATAGCCATAATGCATCATAGACCAGGATTAAAGGTAGTTTGTTGTAAAGCATAATTCTGATGGTTAGTTTGCTCTTATCTTTGTCTACTAAGACATTAGCAGACATTTAATGAGTGGATATCAATGGCAAACACTCATTATATCCGTTCATTAGATGACTGAGAGGATTATTGTGGTAATTGAATCAAGAGTCACAAAAAGGGGTAAATTCAAAATTTGAGAGTTACAGGAAGCTAATCAGTGAAAAGTAGAAAGCACATTATTATTTTTTTAAAGTAGGAATGATCTGTCTTCCTATTTTTTCCAAATTGATAGTGCATTTTGCTTTTTGCTTTTTGTTCCTATATTTAAAAAATACCTGCATGGGGGGGAATATGGAAGGGTTTGTCTGTAAAGACATGACCTATAGCCATAATGCATCATAGACCAGGATTAAAGGTAGTTTGTTGTAAAGCATAATTCTGATGGTTAGTTTGCTCTTATCTTTGTCTACTAAGACATTAGCAGACATTTAATGAGTGGATATCAATGGCAAACACTCATTATATCCGTTCATTAGATGACTGAGAGGATTATTGTGGTAATTGAATCAAGAGTCACAAAAAGAGTAAATTCAAAATTTGAGAGTTACAAGAAGCTAATCAGTGAAAAGTAGAAAGCACATTATTATTTTTTTAAAGTAGGAATGATCTGTCTTCCTATTTTTTCCAAATTGATAGTGCATTTTGCTTTTTGCTTTTTGTTCCTATATTTAAAAAATACCTGCATAGTGCAATGGTCAAACACACAAAGCCAGGTGGGAGTCCTTATTATCATCAGCCCCCAAGAAACATCACCATTAATAGTGTGATATGCTACTGTTTCCAATTTATTCTATGTATATACTAACATGTTACTATTGTTATAACAAAGGATACATATAGCAGCATATTGTTCTGCAATATTTCTTAATTAAACATATTATAGGTAATTGTCATTTTATGAGATAGAAGTGTATTAATCATATACATATGCTAATAAATGAATTAATTTTTTTCAACAGAAAAGAAACTATGAACTGTCTTTGTTCCTCAAAGTGGGAATACAAATAAGGATCGTGATTAGAGGACTTCCAACTCTCAATTTTATATTCCTCTGAATGATTTAAATTATACCCATAATCATGTATTATTTTTATGATAGATGGTTAGAGAAAGCAAGCGAACAAGAGCAAGAGAAAGAGACAGGCTTCATTTTTTAAAATAGGGTACAAAAATAACTAAGGTTACCAGGTTGTGATTTTTGCCATAAAATTGTTTTATGAAAGATCAACTACAAAGATCAACTACTTAAATACTAAATTTTTGGCTATTTGTAGAAAAATCTATAAACACTGACCCATACTTTTTTCCAAATTCCCAAGAGAATTACTCTGATACAAATCAAAACAACCCAGGACTCATCGCTGGAGGTGAGTGTTTGTTCTTAGCAACCTGATTTTGTTTGTTCTTTTTGTGCACATGCTGTTACCGCCAGGGTGATTTTTGATTCAGAGCGTTTTGTGTGGTCAACCTGACTAAGCACTCTAAAAAACACAAGGACCAGTAAATTCCCAAGAAGTTTAATTTTTACTTTTTGTTATTTTTTACTCTTAGGTAATGCCTGGACCTCATAGAAGGAAAGCTTTGTTTGTTTACTTTGATTTTTTACTAAGAGCTAATCCAAAGCAAAGGTCCTAGTTGAGGAACTGCATGTGAGGACAAATATACTAAAAAGTGTGATTGAACGGCATTGTGTTCTGGTACATCACACAGAATCTGCTCTATGAAGACATTCTGGGAGAACTTTCTTTTTGGTCTCAAATAAAGGTGAAAGTAACTGAACAATTAATTTGTTTTAACATTATAGGTGATGGGGATTTTCCATCAAAACCTGTTTCTGGTTTTATAGTAATTAAAATGTGTAACCTAGATGTCTCCAGATCCCAGAAGGTAGGGGGCACAAATGAGTTAAATTAATTCTCAAATGCTATTGGCTGATGGGCCCAAACTCCGAAGATGGAAGACCTCTTTCTCAACACTTAGGTATATCCCTCAGGGTTTTTCATGTGTGCTTACATTCATAGGTTGTAAGTAGCAGAAACCAATTGTTTCAGCTTAAGCAAAGAAGAAGGAGTTTGTTATAACAATTAGGAGATGACCTGTAGAACTTAAGTGTAGGGAGGCACTGTCATCTCAGAAAAGTCTGGAACCAGAAATGCAAGTGTGATCAGGAAGCTCACTCTGTCTTTCATCTCTGCTTATTGGCACATAATTCTCTTCTCTCTCTTTGTTGCTCTTCTATCAATCTCTGTGGCTTCAAATCAGTAACAGAATAATGAAGGGAACTGAGAACTCCAAGTTTACATGACACAGATCCAGCTATCCAAGAGAAGGATTGAAAATATTTTTCGTCCCTATTTCTTAATTTCTGGGGAAGGGATGATGTATAGTTACATCTTGAGCAGAACTTCCACCTTTGCTCTAGCCCACTAAGGAGAGAATGGCAAAGATATGTGGCCCTTGCATGTCTAGGTGGCCAGGTGGGTAGGAATGAGCAGATCCCAGAAAAGGGGACAAGCAGGACCAGGCTGACAGCCTGTGACAGCTCAGTGTAGAAGTGTGTATCCTATGGGTACCGCCATCCGTCTCATGGGACAGTGTCATCATTTCTCAAGGGCACTCCACCCATGCCACGTGCCCTGCCCTGCCCTGCCCTGCCCTGTCTTAATGCCTTTACAGTAACACTCAAAGTTGCAAACCCTCTGGATGCTGCAACAATACAAGTGCGTTCAGTCCTGTCTCTCCGGAGCCATCAGTGCACTGCACAAAAGTGAGAAGACTATATTTCAGACAACTGATCTCATCCCCAAGTCTAGGCTAGGTTTATTTTGCCCAAATTTACCCAAGGTAAACAGTAGAAATTGTAGTTGACTTCAATCTGTCTGATTCTGACATTTCTCAGCTTTTTACCATCAAGGTAAAGATGAAAAAGAAAACAAAGAACCTTAACAAAAATCACGGTGGGGACCAGCAGTTGGCATAATGGCTCTGTCGCTGGACTCCAATGTAGTCGACCGCGCTTCAAGTCCCGGACCCGGTGGCTTAAAACTCACGCTGGGCCCGGGTGCGTGCGTGCACAAGATCTGGAGAGGAGAAAGGAAGAGAAGGGATTGCGGTGTGGACATCCCCCCTGGGGGGTGATTTCTTGTTTCCTGTCTCTCTGTCTCTCTCCGTCTTCCTGGCAAGCACACATGCCTTACAGCAGAAATCTCTCCAAAAAAAAAATCACGATGCATATAGTTTACTTTAACCAAATTTTACAAGGACGTTCAACATATAGAAGGGACCAAAACCAAGCTGCTTGGGTAGAACTATGGTACAGAAGGGTAAAAGTCACCTGTACCCTTATGCGTCCCATTTCTAACACAGAGAGCGGGAGAATTCTTTGGAACTTGTGGGCTCTGCTTCCTTCCAGACTAGGTAGGAAGATAAAACTAAAGTTTAAATTTTTACTTGAAATTCTCTGCGTGAGAAAACACAGAAGAAGTCAGAGCATTTTCTAAAGAAATGACTGTCTCTTTTCTGAGAATAAGGCAATGAATTGATTCTTTTAGCCCCTTGAAACAACCACCCTTTTTCTTTTCTGAAGAGTAATGGGCTGCCTCGTAGCAAAACTGTGAAAAAGGAAAACTATATCCCAAAGCCTTTAAAAAGAAATGCCCCAAATCCCTTAGACCTTAGTTTTCCCGGAATTTATTTCCCTAGGGTGAAGCTCTCTGCAAGTAACACCAGGTACTGAGTTAATCAAGTAAATCATTTATGCTCAATTGTTGGCTATCTAATGCTACCGCAGGCATAAAAACAGGGTGTGCTAACATTATGTGTGCCTCTAGAAGAGTATTAAAAAGAGAATCCCATTTAGACCTTTTGTTAAACAGTGAGAAATACCACCATAAATTTTTTTTCTTACCACTCCAATCAACTCACAGAGAAATCTGGTTCTACATGTTAGTTTGAACTTACTTTCCCACAAAGTCCCATTAACATAAACAATAATAAATACATAATAAAAAAATTGAAATTAAAAGGAAATGTCCTAATGATAGAAAAGAGAGATGAGAACTGTCAATAAGCCAAATACTTTGAGGAATTTCTTTTTTAAAAAATAATTGCTTATTTAATTTTATTTATTATTATTTTTTAATTTGCTATAGTGCTTGTGTGTTCAACAGAGAGAGAGAAAGAGACAACCAGCTGCCAGGTCCAGGACTCAAACTGCAGTCAGCACCTTAACCACCATGTCACTCGCTGGTGCCACTTTGAGGAATTTCTGACAAATAAATACACATAAGGCTCCATTGTAAGGTATAGTAAATTGCTAGCAATTCAATAACTACGAAGAAAAAAAATTTTATGGCCCAGTTAGATTTAGAGGTAAATTGCATTCAATTATTCCTGAAATGGGATTCCAGTGACACTTAAACAATATATACTGTTTCAACAATATATAAAAAAGAAAAAAAAAAAGAAGAAGAAATGAGACTTCCCAACCCATTCTATCAAGAGTAGAAAACTGTATAAGATATTTAAAGTTTTGTGGTTAACTAAACTAGGAGGTTGGAGTATAAAAAAAAAATTTTTTTTAATTAAAAAAAGTAAGGTACATATAAACTTGAGAATTCAGATTTTCTATTCAAATATTCTCCTTTCCCCCTCGGAAAGAAACAAGTGAAAGGCTCTCCTGGTGTGTCTAGGCTTTGATTCAGTGAATATGTTCCTTTAACATTCCATGAATAAAATGAATAAAAGATAACTTGAAACATTTCAAGTCAGGGTCTAAAAGAGATCCTGACAATCATACCTGCTACAAGAGACATTCATTCTGGGAAAAGTGTGTTTCCTGTCTCCAGGCCAAGGGTGACAAAGTAAGGAAATGGGCTATTTGCTTCTACTTCCTATTTTCTTTTTGGTCTAAAACAAAAAATAAATTGCATTCTTTTCTTTTTATAAGTTTGTAAATTCTTTTCTTTTTATAATTGTTTGTAAATATGCTTAGTTTAATTAAGGCATACAAATTTAAGAAGTTGAAAAAAATATCTACAATTATCAGGATAACCTAAGAGCTATTCTCCAACATCAGGACAGAATACCAAATAGGACCTAATACTGAATCAAACAAAAATATGCAGAAACAAAACTAGTAGTTAAGCTCAGTTATTTATAGGTGCAAAAATTCCTAAATTAATATTAGTAAGTCATATACCCCATCTTCTACATTATGTATAAAACAGAAATTGGTCTAGAAAAATGCCCGTCAATGTAAAGATAGTTTACTATTTTTAAATCTATTAATATATCAAAGAGATCTTACCTTTATAGAAACTGGAAAGACATTTGGAGAAATATCCTGATTAAAATTAAAGTTTTATTAAAACATGGAGAAAATATCATTGTTTTGTTTTGTTTTTAGTTTTGCTGTAGGGCATGTACACTCACTGGACAGAGGCAGAGAGAAGGAGAGGGAAAGTGAGACATCATCTACACCCATGAGGAGGGGTGGTGATGGCCATGCCACAGTCCCTTCTCCTCTATTCTCCTCTTGGGATTTTGCACATGTATGCAAATGTTTGTTTTTCAAACGGTGGAGTCCAGAGCTTAAACTGCGTAGTCACCAAGGTGGGATACAGGCACCTTAACACCATGCCACCTAGCTGACTCAAGCAACAAATTTTTTCTTAACATAATAAATAGCTGATTCAGTCATCATTACCTGCAAAATACCAGAGATTATTACTAAAGCTTATAACAAGATAAAGATTGCAACCATTTTTATTTAATATTGTTTTAGATATTCTAGCCAATACAATTAGGCAAAAGCAATTAATTAAATAAAATAGAAAGAAGGTAGCAAAATTCTAGATAATGAAATAATTTGGTAGTACCAAGTGAATTCGTTTTAAAACAAACTATTTTAAAAAATGGGTATAAGGCTAAAGTTGAATAGCGAATAAATTACAATATATTCATATCATGGCATACATGAATGCTCGCCTGAGCATATGGTGTGAGTATTTATTGACCTGGAAAGATGGTTGTGTTTAATAGGTTTGAAACAGAAAGGCCATAGAGCAGTGCTAACTGGTCCTCCCTAGTTGAGAAATTATGGTTGATTTCCATTTTCTCCAGATTGGTTTTTTTATGTTTTCTAATTTGTCCTCCATGATTGTGTGTGTTACTTGTATAAGAATTTGTTAAAACTTTTGAGAATTCACTCCAGTGATATAAATTATTTCTATTTATAAAGGTTATCCCTGCATTAGAGATAAATATGTTTATATTCCCTTAATTATTTAAAAAGAAAAATAATGGCTCCCATAATTATATACTTTTCTGAAGGCATAATTGTACCCTCTATATATTAATTCCAGTCAGTATACAAAAACAAGTGAAGGAAAAGAGATAAAGGAAAAATGAACACAAAGCTCACCAAAAAGTGCCCTGTTTAGCACCTTTTAGCCATTGTTCATCCTTCATGGATCTCAAGGAGGGATGGCTCCTCCTCAATATCTGTTTGGAAATTCTGGGCAAAGGACCATTTTTGGCCCTGAGTGAATGCCAGGTTTTGTTCTTTTGTATCCTCCTAAGCAGATTTTTTATTTGTTTGTTTATTTGGTTTGTTGTTGGTTGGGTTTTTTTTTGTTTTTTTTTTTTGTTTGTTTGTTTGTTTGTTTTTGGTTTTAGCTATAGGGGCATGCATTTGCCAGATAAAGAGAAAAAGTAAGAAATCACCCTCCAGGTGAGATGGCCAAGTGGTAATCCCTTCTCTTCCATTCTCTTCTCAGGATCTTGGGCACCTATGTGCACGCACACGCACTCAGTATGACTTTTAAGCCACTCAGTCCGGCACTCGAACAGCAGTCAGCCATATGGGAGTCTAGCACCTTGATCACTTCACAACCTCTCTTCTAACCAGTTTTATCTCTAACTCTATATTTTAATAAAACAAGCACATATAAAATAGTCAAGATGCATGGTCATGATCTATTTCACCACCTGGGTACAGGGGTCAAATTTAACATGAGATCCTTCTCCACAGATGCAGCCCAATTCCAGGTGGGAAAAAGAAAATATAACTGATTTGTCTGAGGTATGGCAGAGATTGGAGTTTTTTGGAAACAAATCTGTCTCAGTTGAGAGTGGAGCATCAGAAACACATCAGGAGGTCCAAAATGAAGAGGGAAAAAAAAGAGAGCTTAACTGCAAAGAAAAGAGGAGCAAAATAAGAGGAAAAGGAAGAAGGAGATGACATCAGATGGTATTGCTCAAGAAGAAGACACTATTATACAGTGAATATCATCTATGGAAGCAAAGATTGAAGATAAAAAAGGTTAGATTAACCTCAAGAAAATCAGAACATTTCAGACAGGAGAAGATAAACTTCATCTGGAATGAACACTAAATTTTTGTCTGAGGAACTGATCTTCCTAACCCAATTGCTACAACTTGTCAGGAATATAAAATCAATTCTGGACAGCTTTGGAACATTCTAGATACCTATTTCCAAATGCCTATGCCCATCTAAATGTAGACCATTCTAGTTATGCTACACAGTTGGGAATTTCTGGCTTCTGTACCTGCTAGATCTGGAGAAACTTTGGCCTTTAGCATTCTTATTTTAATGCAGCTGAAACAACCCATAAATAAAGACTTCAGAGCCCTGATTATATCACCAACATGAGAACTTGCTAGCCAGACTCACCAGGAGTTAATAAAAATCTCTGAGGGAACAGGATTCAGGATACATATGATCTACAAAGCAGTAGTGGCAGCCAAGAAATTTGGACCTAAATCATCCAATAAATTCTTGACTACTCCAAAATGATCAATCTATTTACTAAAGCAAGATCCACCAGGAATAGACCTAAAGAGTGTTGAGTGGCTGGTGGTAGATGAAGCAGACAAACTGTTTGAAGATGGCAAAACTAGCTTCAGAGACCGGCTGGCTTCCATTTTCCTGGCAGACAAGGTCAGAGGAGCTATGTTCAGAGCAACTTTTGCATATGATGTTGAATAGTGGTGCAAGCTCAACCTGGACAATGCCCTTACTGTATCCATTGATGCAAAGAATTCTGCAGTAGAAATTGTAGAACAAGAGCTTCTCTCTGTTGGATCTGAGACTAGAAAATGTCTAGCCATGAGACAACTTCTCAAAAAGGGCTAAGAGCTTCCTGTGATTGTTTTTGTTCAGTTCATTGAGAAAGCTAAAGAGCCTTTTTTTGAGCTCATATACAAAGGGATTAATGTGGGTGTTAGTCATGCAGAGAGAACACAGCAAGAGAGAGGTAACACAGACCACAGCTTCGAAGCAGGAAAAGATCTGGGTTCTTACTTGTATAGCCTTGCTAGCAAGAGGGATCAATTTTAAAGGTGTGAACTTGGTGAACAGCTATGACTTTTCAACCCCCCAGTGGACTATTTCAAAGGATAGGTCGAACTGAAAGAAGAGGATGTAAAAGGAAAGCTGTTACAATTTTCACTGAAGATGATACACCATTATTAAGAAGTACGGCCAATGTTTTACAGCAGGTGAGGTGCCTTATAACAGAATATGTCAAAGGTTTCCAAAAATTACTAACAAAAAAGGATGATGAAGAAAGCATTGGAAAGATAGCATTAGTACAACTTCAAAATATTTCTTAGGGAAAGCTAAAGATGGATGGAAAAAGGTTACTTGTCAGAATAACAAGAAGAAAGTAGCTTTTCATTATAAAATTAAAAAAAAAGATTATAACTATCCTAGAAATGGAGTTTTATGATCCCAGAGTAAATGTTTTCATGGAATAACATCAAGTCAAGTCGCCTGTACCAAATATTTGACATCAATTACAAGCATATGGGTCAGTGAAAGCAATCCTGAAGTATCAACAAGCCCTAGTTTCAATTTATCAGTGACTTTTAAGTGATTTAGTGGAAATAGCATAACCTAGTAACCTACATTATTGATATTTAATATTGATGATTGATTTCTATACTTTTAATCCAGGTACTTCTTATCAGAGAACAAAAGCTTATGCTAAAAATAACAACATCCACATATGTGATCTCCTAAGGATTATCCCTTCAAGTATGAAAATGTAGTATGTGCTATGGAAAGGCATATGGGACAGAATTTCAGAATAAAGTCTTTGTTTTTTCATTTTTTATTTCTTTGGTGTGGTTTTTGCCATAGGGCACAAGTGCTCGCCAGAAAGACAGAGAGAGACAGAGAGACAGAAAGTGAGAAATCACCCCCAGGAAGGATGGCCATGCCACATTCCCTTCTCATCCATTCTCCTCTTGGGATCTTGGGCATGCATGCACATGCGCCCGGCATGAGTTTAAGCTACCGGGTCCAGGATTTGAACCATGGTGACTACATGGGAGTCCAGCGACATAGCCATTACACCAACTGCTGGTCCCCCAAAAATAAAGTCTTTAGATCAAAAAAGAAAAAGTAAATAAACATTACTGACCCAGATGTCAGGCTCAGAAGACAAAGATATTATAATTAGTGTAATTACTTCATATGCTCAAAAAGCTGAATACTGATATAGGTGATATTAAAAAGGCATAAAACAACCAAACTTTTAGAGATGACTTTAAATTCTGATATAAAAAGTGTACTGGATGGGCCAGTAGGTGGCATGGTGATTAAGGCACTGGACTCTCATATGACCCATCATAGAGTCAACAACTTGAAAATAAACCTGGGTGTATGTGTGTGTGTACCCAAAATCCTAGGAGGAGAATGGAAGAAAAAAGATTGTGGCATAACCACTTCCCTTGGAGGGGGTGATCTCTCACATTTACTCACATTGTCTCTCTCTATGTCTCTCTTTTCTCCAGTGAGTACACATGCCTTATTGCAAAAACCTAAAAAACAAACAAAAAAACAAAAAGTACTGAGTAGAATGATTATACACTGCAGACGAAAAGATTAATGCTATGGCTTAGATAATGACTTGGCCACCAAAGGTTCTTATTTTAGAATTTGGTCCCTAGCATAATGGCATCAGGAGCTGGTGAGACCTTTAAGAGATGAGGCTTGGTGGTTTGAGATTGGATCATGGAGGTATCACCCTCATGGGTAGATTAAGACTCTCAAAATACTGAGGAAGTTTTAGCACTCATCAGAAGGGATAATTTCAATGAGAGCAGGTTGTTATAAAAGGAAGTTTGCTTTCCCCACATCCCTCTTCTTCTGTACGCACCCACCATGCTTTCTTCTTTTGTCAGCCATGTTATGATGTAGCCAGCCTGATACCAGTGCCGTGCCTTCGAACTTTCTAGCTACCAAAATTATGAGCCAAAAAACACTTCTATTCTTTATAAATAACCCAAACACAGGCATTCCTATTAGCAGAACAATAGAGGATTCAGACATAGCCATGGAAACTACCCAAAATGATACATAGGAATACAAAGAAAAGAAAATTGTACATTTTTGAACTATAGGACAACTTCATGGGGCCTAACGTGTTTAATTATAGGCCTCAAAGGAGAGGAGTAAGAAGAGGAGATAAAATAATATTTAAAGAAATAATAACTGAAAATTTTCCAACTTTGGCAAAAACTAGAAGACTACAGATACAAGAGTATTGATGAACCTCGAACATTAGAAACATGGAAAAAAACTACACATTGTAATCAACTTATTCAAAACCATTGACAGTAGGAAAGTTCTAGAAGTAACCGAAGAAAAAAGACATGTTACATACTGAAGATCAAAGATAAATTTGACTGTATATTTCTTTTTAAAAACAATGCAACTGAAAAAAACAAAGAAGTGGCATCTTTAAAATATTAAAAGAAGAAAAATTATAATCCCAGAATTTGTTGCCAGCAAAATTATATTCCAAAACTGAATATAAGTGTCAGATATACAAAAACTGAGAGAATTAATTGCCATCAGAGCTGCACTACAAGAAATGTTAAAGAAGCGGGGCCAGTAGGTGGCATGGTGGTAAATGCGCTAAACACTCCCACATGGCCTACCACAGTTCAAGTCTTGGACCTGGTGGCTTGTTTTCTCACTTTCTCTCTCTCTCTGTCTCTTTCTGGTGAAATTAAAATAAATTTTAAAAAAAGAAACATTAAAGAAACAAGATGACAAGACCTTATCAATTGTCTTTCTCACGACTTGTGTATATATGCTATCATAAAAATAAATAAAAAGTAAATGATAAAATCTTTCAAGCGGAGAGTGATACTGGGTGGAGCTGTGAATCTACACAAAGGAAAGAAGAGCACTGGAAAGGGTAACATGTGGGTGATATGTAATATTGTAGGGTTTTTTCTTATTATTAAAAACTCTTTAAGAGGTCATTTTTTTTGTTTAAACAAAAATAGTAACAACAGGGTGAGCAGTAGCATGGAGGTTAAGGAATCCGGACTGGCCAGTTGCAGATTTCAAATCCCAGACCCAGTACCTTGAAAAACAGAGTAGGCAAGTGTGCAAATGCGATCAAGGTTTTGAGAGGAGAAGGAAGAAGAGATTGTGGTGTGGCAATCCCACCGAGGGGATAATTTCTCACTTTCTCTTTTTCTCTATCTCTATCTTGCTCTGGTGAGTGGACATGCCCTGTACCAAAAACTAAAAAAAAAAAAAAAGTGTGAGGTCTGTGATAAGTCTAAAAATAAAATACGTAACAGAAGCACCACAAAGACTAAGAAAGGCAAAATGAAAGTGTACTGTTTTTCCCCCATAGGGAATGTGTCCCCAGCAGAGAAAGACAGAGAAAGAGAGAGAGGGGGAAAGGGCAAAAGCACCCCTCCATAGGGAAAGTTCATGCTGCAATCCCTTCTCCTTCATTTGACCAAGAGATACGCATTAGGATATTTATAGAAGCACTCTTTGTAAAAATTGGAAATCACTCAAATGCCCATCATAATTTGAATAAATAAATAAATAGTGGTACAGTCTCACAACAGAATACTGCACAGTGGGGACCAGCAGATGGTGTAATGATTATGTTGCTGGACTCCCATATAGTTGACCATGATTCAAGTTCTAGACCTGGCAGCTTAAAATTCATGCCAGGCACATGTGCATGTGTGCCCAACATCCCAAGAGGAGAATGGAGGAGAAGGGATTGCTGCATGGCCATCCCTCCTGGGAGGGGGGGGGGTGATTTCTTGCTTTCTGTTTTTCTATCTCTCTGTCTTTCCAGTGAACACATGTGCCTTATGGCAAGAGTCTCTCACAAATAAAAAATACTGTACAGTGATTAGAATAATTGACCTGTAACTACACTTAATAATATGGGTGAATAATACCACAAGCATAATGTTGAATGAAAGAAATCAGTCCAGAAAAAAACAAGTGAAACAATCTATGTTGATAGAAGTCGACATTGTTATTACTCTTCGAGGTGGTATGTGGCTGCCAGAGGCCCTTCTGATCTACTAGTATTTTTGTTTAATTAATTATTTATTTATTTAATATAGGGTACGTGCATCGCCAGACAGATAGAGACAGAGAGACAGAAAGTGAGAAATCAGCCCCCAGGGGGGATAGCCATGCCGCAATCTCTTCTCCTCCATTCTCCTCTTGGGATCTTGGGCACGCATGCACATGCGCCTGGCCACCAGGTCCAGGATGTGAACCACGGTCGACTAAATGGGAGTCCAGCAACATAGCCATTACACTAACTGCTGGTCCCAATATTTTGCTTCTTGATCTGGGTACTAGTTATGTGATCTGCTCAATTAATGAATAATATTCAGACAGCTGTAAAATTACATATACTTTTTTGAATTCATAGACTAAATAAATTATTTTTAAGTGAATGTATTGGGTCATCAGAAAAGTCATGAACATTTTTGCATAGGAAAACAGAAAAATACATTTTCCTGATGACCCAATGGTTTGTAACTTTGCTTATATTTCTTTTTTTATAATATTTAATTTATTTTATATTTTTCACATGAGTTTTGCCAGAGAAAGACAGAGAGACAGAGAGAGAGAAAGCAATCCACCAGGTCTGAGACTTGAACCATGGTAGGCCATGTGGAAATTCCAACACATGAACCACCACACAACCTGCTAGCCCCAGCTTTGCTTATATTTCATATTTTTCCTTAAAACAAATTTTTTAAAATGGGAATCCTGGGCAATAGTTCTTTAAAAGTGAAAACTTCTTTTCACTTATTACAAATGTTCTTAGTAATAACAAGTGAAAAATAAATGATAACCAAAGGGAAAATAATAGATGATAAATAAATAAATAATAGATAAATCAGTTCTTAAAATTCTAATGTATCTCCAAACTTTAGGAGAAAATATATCAGTTGACACTCCCCAACATTTACATTACAACCATTTTAAAGTTACAAGAAAAGAAACTTGAAGCAAAAAAAAAAAAAAAAAAAAACTCTCTAAATAAATAAATAAATAAATTCTCCAATCAAAAGACACAGATTGGCTGAATAGATTAAAAACAGAAACCCTCTATCTGTTACCTACAAGAAATGTACCTCATAAATAAAGACATACATAGACTAAAAGTGAAGGGATGGAAAAAGCATTTGATGAAAATGGAAACCAAAGAAGAACTGTAGTCATGATACTGATTTCAGACAAAATAGGCTCTTAGACAAAAACTGTAAGAAGAGACAAAAAAGGGCATTATTTAGTAGTAAAAGGGCTAATTCATTGAGAAGACTTAACACTTATAAATAGCTATGCACCAACTAAGGAGCACCCAAATACATGAAAGAAAGACTGCTAGATCTAAAAGGAGAGATTAGACTACAACACACTAATTGTTGGGAATCTCAACACCCCCCTATCTCTTTTGGACTGATTAAGACAAAAAATAAACAAAGACATACAGAATCTAAAGCATATCATAAATCAAATGGACTTGACAGACATATGGAACCTTCCATCCAAAATACTAAATGTACATTTTTCTCACCCCCACAAGAAACCTTTTCAAAGACTGACCACATGATAGGGCACAAAACAAGCCTTTACAGATTCAAAGGCACAGAAACTGTATCCAGCATCTTCTCCAACCATGATGGAATTAAACATGATATCAATTTCAGGAAAAAAAATGAAAATACACAATCATATGAAAATTAATTAACCTACCCTTGAATGACTTCATAAGAAGAAATTAAGACTGCAATCAAAGATTCATGGAAACTAATGATAATGAGTACACGAGTTTCCATAATCTATGGGACACAGCAAAAGCAGTCATAAGAGGGAGGTTCATAGCAATTAGTACTCATAAAAAATACAAAAAGATGGAAAGGTGGCAAATGGACAACCTAACACCATGTCTCAGAGAATTGGGAAAACAACAACAAAAATAATCCAAACAATGCCAGGAGAAAAGAAATAATAAAGATTCAAACAGAAATAAATGACATAGAAAATAAACTATACAGAAAATAAAAGAAACAAAAATCTGATTCTTTGAAAAGATAAACAAGATTGACACACCATAAGCTAGACTAATTAAGAAGAGAGAAAGGAACCAGATAAATCAAATTTGCAAGGAAACAGACAATGTTACAACAGACAATAGAAATACAAAACATCATTAGCGGATACTATGAGTGACTATACACCAAAAAACAAGAAAACCTAGATGAGATGGACAAATTCCTGGACACATATAATCTACCAAGATTTAATCAGGAGGACACAAAAAGCCTTAATAGACCCATAACAAGCAATGATATTGAATCAGGAATAAATAACCCCCCAACAAAGAAAAGCCCTAGTCCTGGTGGTTTTATTTCTGAATTCTACAAAACTTTTAAAGAAGAGTTAACCCCCATTCTACTGAAGTTATTTTTAAAGATCCAAAAGAAAGGAACTCTCCCAAATTCATTTTATGAAGGCTCTATCACCCCCATCCCCCAAACAGACAATGACATAACAAGGAAGGAAAACACCAGACCAATGTCTCTGATGAATATAGATGCAAAATTCTCAGCAAGATACTAGCAAATTATATCCAACAACATATAAAAAACATTGAACATCATGACCAGGTAGGCTTTATTCCAGGGATGCAAGGGTAGATCAGCATACGCAAAACCCTAAATATAATACACAATATTAACAGAAAGAAAGATAAAAACCATATAATCATATCAATTGCTGCAGATAAAGCATTTGATAAAATGCTACATGCCTTCATGATTAATACTCTCAGCAAAATCGGCATAGAAGGGTCATTTCTCAACACAATAAAAGCTACTTATGAGAAGCCAATATCTAACATCATATTGAATGGGAAAAAGCTGAATGCTTTCCCACTAAAAACTGGTACAATACAAGGCTACCTACTTTCTCCACTCCTTTTCAATACAGTGCTGGAAGTCCCAGCCAAAGCAATCAGAAAAGAGAATAAAATAAAAGGCAGTCAAATAGGAAAAGAAAAGGAGAAATTATCTTTATTTGCAGATAACGTGATTGTATACATAGAAGACCCAACGGTATCCACAAAAAAAAACTCTGGTAAGTAATAAATGAATATAGTAAAGTGGCAGGTTACAAAATCAACATACAAAATTCTATAGCATTTCTATACAAGAAAAACAGGTAGACTGAAGTAGAACTGAAGAAAGTAATCACATTTACCACAGACACAAAAAGTATCTTATACTGTAAGATATTTCTAGGTATATAAGATGCCTAGGGATAAATCTAGCCAAAGAAGTCAAAGACTTCTACAAGGAAAACTATGAAAATCTAAAAAAGAAATAAAAAATGACATACAAAACTGGAAGGACATCCCATGTTCCTGGATTGGAAGAATTAGTATAATGAAAATGGAAATATGGAAATTCTAATGCAATCCCAATCAGAATTTCTTTTTTTTTGGGGGGGGGGGGAGAGGTTTTTGCTATAAGCACATGCGCTCGCCAGACAGACAGAGAGAGACAGACAGAAAACGAGAAATCACCCCCCAGTAGGGGTGGCCATGCCAAAATCCCTTCTTCTCCATTCTCCTCTCGGGATCTTGGGCACATATGCACACGTGCCCAGCGTGAGTTTTAAGCCACCGGGTCCGGGTCTCAAACCGCAGTTGACTACGTGGGAGTCCAGCGACATAGCTATTGCGCTAACTGCTGGTCCCCAGAGATATTATTAACGGATTTAGAAAAGACAATCATAGAATTTTTCTGGAATCATAAAAGACCCTATATTGCCAAAGCAATCCTGCATAAGAAGAATAGAGTAGGAGCCATCTCACTCCCTGATCCCAAAATATGTTACAAAGCTGTGATGATCAAAACAACATGTTATTGCCTTAAAAACAGACAGGTGGACCAATGGAACAGAATAGATAACCCAGAAATAAACCCCAAAACACACAGCTAACTGATTTTTGACAAGGGCTGATCCCAAAATATGTTACAAAGCTGTGATGATCAAAACAACATGTTATTGCCTTAAAAACAGACAGGTGGACCAATGGAACAGAATAGATAACCCAGAAATAAACCCCAAAACACACAGCTAACTGATTTTTGACAAGGGCACCAGTAAATCCAGTGGGAAAAGGAAAACCTCTTTAGCAAATGGTGCTGAAAAAAATGGGTATCCACCTGCAGAAAGATTAATCTGGACCCCCATCTTTCACCATTAACAAAAAATCAACTCAAAGTGGATCAAGGATCTAAACCTAAGACTTCAAACTATAAAACTACTGGTGGAAACCAGTGGGGAAACTGGGGAGACACTGGGGTAGGCAAAGACTTCTTAAATAAGATCCCCAAAGCACAAGCAGTAATACCAGAAATAGACTAGTGGGATTATATCAGATTAAGAAATTTCTGCACAGCAAAAGACACGGTAATTAGTGTGAATCAATAACTCTTGGAATGGGAAATATTTTTGTAAACTATGCCTCAATAAGGGACTGATAACCAGAAGAAACAGGGAACACAAGCAGCTTGCCCTCCACCCTACCCTGCTCCCCCACAGAAAAGAAATGGACTAAGAAGGACGTACAAACAGCCAAAAAGCATATGAAAAAATGCTCAACATTCCTCATCATAAGGAAGATGCAAATCAAAACTACAATGAGATACTACCTAACCCCCATCAGAATGGCTAAGATTTAAAAAAACAAAAAATGATATGTGCTGGTGGGGCTGTGGTGAAAAAGGAGCTTTCATATACTGTTGGTGGGAATGTAAATTGGTCCAGCAACTGCAGGCAATATATCGAGGTTCCTCAAAGACCTACAAATAGAAGTACCATATGATCCAACAATTCCACTCCTGGGCATCTAACCAAAAGGTAGGAGAGCACTCAGTCAGAAAAGTGCTTGCACATCTATGTTTACTATGGCATTATTCATAATTGCTAAAACATGAAATAAACCCAAATAACCACAAGAGGTGAATAAATTGAAAAGATGTGTCATATATACTCTATGGAATACTACTCAGCCATAAAAAAAAGGAAAAGAAAAACGAGGTCCTGGCATTTGATAGAAAGTGGAAAAACGGAAGATTTTCATAGCCAGGCTATGAAAGAGGGACATTGTGCATCTCCATTTAATATATACTGACTATCTGCACTCTATGGTGGAAACTGAAAAATTAGAAGATAAAGAAACATAGAAAATAGTTATGGATACTGGTGACAGTGTGTGAAGAGGACTGGAGAAGGGAGAGAACGTGAGGAAAAAAATAAGGAGAAAAATATAGAGGAAAGACATTTATGGGACACAGAAATGGATTATTTGTTGATGATCTATAGTATCCTCAACAGGACTGGTGTGAAGTGTTGGGTAAATTCATTTTAAAAGCTAAGTGGTGTACAGTAAATGAATGTATAAAATAAATTAAAATAAAAGAAAGAGCGTCTTTCTGCCATCTTGGAGCCTGTGGAGACCTGTGGGGAACAGGATTTCTAAAAGGCAACTATGTCTGGAAAGCTGTGGTCCAAGGCCATTTTAGCTGGATATAAGTAGGGTCTCAGGGAACAAAGGGAGCACACAGTTCTTCTTAAAATTTAAGGTGTTTATGCACAAGATGAAACAGAATTCTATCTAGGCAAGACATGTGCCTATGTGTACAAAGCAAAAAACAACACAGTGACTCCTGGTGGCAAACGAAATAAAACCAGAGTAATCAGGGGAAAGGCTACCCACGCCCATGGAAACAGTGGCATGGTTCGAGCCAAATTCCAAAGCAAGCTTCCTGCTAAGGCCATTGGACACAGAATCCGTGTGATGTTGTACACCTCAAGAATTTAAAATAACAAAACATAAATGAATAAAAACTGAATTTGTGTTGTTAAAAAAAAATAAAAGAATTGAAAATAGATTCTAAGAAACTACGATCTTCATCCTATTTCCATTTGATAATTTGTTGAGAGTCAGTGTGAAGTAGTGGCAGAGTCTGATGGCCTGGGATCACTTCCAAGCTCTGAGACTTGCTGGATAAACTTGTGCAGATTATTTAAATTCTCTGTGTCTCAGTTTTTGCATTCATAAAATTGTGATAATAATAATACATGTTTCATGAAGTTTCTTGAGGATTAAATGAATTAATATGGGTAAAGCTCCTAGAAATGTGGGTTATTCTTATTAGGTGCTAAAAAAATTCCTATTTTAATCTGATCTACTCAATTAAAATAATCATAACTTCCTAGTGATAAGATTTGCACATGCTTCAGTGAAACCATAACTGAAATCATATCTTCTTGGTATGAAGTGCCAAATTATTTTTGAACATATATATTTGTCAGCTTGTCTTACATCTTATTGAAAACAGAAATATCTTTAAGTTTGTAATTTTTAAAAAGGTTAAAAAGTAAAGCAGAGTTATCAAAGAAACTGAAATTTTCCTGCACCAGAAGACAGAAGATGATATCTGAAAACAAAATTACTTATGACCACCATTATTTTTTTAAATTGCTTTTTCCAGTGACAAGCTGAAAATCAATTTTTTCTTTGAATATACTTATGCTTTACTTCAAGAACCTGTGACATTTTACTGTGAATTGAATAAAGAATTGAAGTAGTCAAGCCACATGTGCAAAAATAGGTCCACATTTTCCTCCAGTCTTGAACACTGACCCCTGTCTTCTAACATGCCTAAACATCTCTATCTATATTTGATAGCTTCAAGAAAAGAACATGTTTTGAGCTAAGTTGAAACACAGGTATTCCATTTAAAGCTTATTTTCATCTTTTAAGCTTTATGAGGATGGAAGAAATGGGATATGAATTTCTCAACTAAGTACTTCTTGATTATCAAAATTAGACTTCTCACCCACATTTTGAATTTAACATCAGAGAAAAAGATGAAAGGAGGAAAGGCAATGTTTACACAGAGAAGCAGGGCAGTTGCTTGGCAATGAGTTCCAGATGCTATACCCTTTAAGACCTTGGCTTCTACAGAGTCCTTGTGTCTTTCATAGTCTAAGAAGCTTGAGAGAATAAATTTTCTTCAAAACCAAATGACTTAATCTCTTCAGTAGTTGCAACTTGAAAGAAGAGGATTTACTTACCTTGTCAGGTTATGTCAACTCACCTAACATAACCATCGTGAAGCCAGGACTGTCAGAGAAAGCAGAACATCTCAGAGAAAAATGGGATGCGTGACATAGTAATACATTATAAATTCTGCTGCTATTTTATTCCATTGCTCATTTGCTACCAGTCAAAAAGATAAGTTTTCTATAACATTCCACATGGAAAACAACAAAATTAAAAATTTATTGGATGGCTTGCTTTTTGAGGTCTTTCTTAAAGAGGTGTTTAACAGTTTTATCATCATATATTGGATAAAAGAATGTACTAGACACAAATGCCTGATACAATGTCAAAGACTAAGTCTTCCAAACATATTCTATGAATTCTCTCTCTCCTACCAACTATCCTATGCCTAGTATAATATTTATGTCAAACATTCTTTATGTAATTTCTTTAAAAGGAAGGCTTTCTGTTGTCAGTTTTACGGACCAGTGAAGTCATGGTGAATTTACAGAGCATCAACTGTGTAGAGTACTAACACTCAAACTTGTAGCTCATCCATTGTCTTTCAGCTTCTAGTTTTTCCTCTGTGCAATATATTCTTCAAATAAAAGCTGTCAGAATCGTCTTTTCAAAATGTAAACATCTCATAGCTTTCCTCTGCTCTAGACCCTCCCATATCAATTGCATTCAAAATAAAACCCAGACTCTTTTTCCTGGCTTCAGAAGTTCTTCATCTTCTGGCCCTGCTTACCTCCCTAAGGAGGTTCATCCTCTCCTGCTCGCTCACTCTACTCCAGCCACGTCCAATCACCAGTTCTCTCATCGTACACTGAAGGAATTCCTACTTAACTGCTTATCTCCAGCCTTGCTCCTGCCATGTGGTTATTTTCTTAAAGAAAACATTTTTTATTATATTAATGGAATACTTAAAATATTTATATGGCACCTTATCGCTATTGCGATAAAAAAATCTTAACCCAATTTATGAGGTGTCTCATAACATGGCTGCTTTTTATCTCTGTTACCTGATTCCTCCCCTGATACTTCCATCCTGCCCCACACTACCGTAACAATTGCCACACTTCTGCCATATGTACAATTATCAGTCATGGTTTCAGATCACACTTACAAATGTTCTTCTCTTGGATGGAAACGTCCTTTCCATCTTTCTTTGTCTTAAAATGTTCCTACTCCTGCCCACTATTAATCCCCAAAGCACCTTGCTCTTTTACAGATAATACATTTGTCATCATCTATTGTAATTGTCTTACCTTTTAGACCAGAGATTGACAAACAATGGTCTATGGACTAAATTCCAGTCCACCCCCAGATTTTGTAAGCATTTCATGGGGAAATAGCCATACCCATTTATTTACACATTGTCTAGGGCAGCTCGTTTGCAACAGCAGCAGAGTTGAGTAGTCAAAACAGAGGTTAGATGGCCAGCAAAATCAAAAAGATTTGCTATGTGGTCCTTCACAGAACAAGTTTGCAGCCACTGCATTCATTATACTCTTGAAAGCTATGGATTGTGTCTTTTTCAGAACTTTATCCCAATTACCTAGTGGGATGGCTGAAATATAAAAAATAAAATAAAATAAAAATTCAGTAAGTAATTTAACAAATGTCTAATAATTTTTATATTAATGATTGAGAATATCTACATACTGTACAAAAAAAAAAAAAAAAGGCATGATATTTTGAGTCACATAGAGAATCGAAAGCCAGCTCTGTCACTTTCAACTTTGTGACCAGGGCAAATCACTTACCTTTCTTAATCTCAACTTCTACTTGGAGCCTGTAATGTTTATGCTGCAGGGTTTGAGAGAATATGTAATAAGCCATGTACATTATGTACTTGGAATTCTGCCAGATATCTAACAATGTCTCAATAAATAAGAAATATGCTTTCTGATGATTGAACATTAACAAATATCTATTCTAATGAGGTGGTGACTAAGCTGAGCACAATTCAGTCCTACAAAATCCTGTGGGAAAACCACAGGGAACAGGGAGCACAACCCTGCAGTGAGGATTAGCATGGCCTGTTCAAGAAACTGACAGGAGGGACCAGCACTTGGTATAATGGCTGTGTCGCTGGACTCCCATGTAGTCGACTGCAGTTCGAGTCCAGGACCTGGTGGCTTAAACCCACACCGGGCACATGTGCATGTGTGCCCAAGATCCTGAGAGGAGAATGGAGAGGAAAAGATTGAGTCATAGCCATCCCACCGGGGCGGGAGTGATTTCTCGCTTTCTGTCTCTCTGGCGAGCACATACACCCTATAGCAAATAATCCTCTCCAAAAAAAGAAGAAGAAAAGAAACTGAGGAAGCCAGTGTACCTGGAGCATAGTAGGCAAAAACGAGTATAGAAGTCAAGAAATAGGAAGAGATTAAACCACGTAGGACCTGTAGGCCATAGACAGATGCTTCAACTTAATTATGTATTAAAATGAAAACTACTGGAGGATTTTAAATAAGAATAAAATGATCAGATTCTAGTTACTAAATGAGAAATGGGTAGTAGCAGGGCAAGTGTGGAAACTGGAAGAACAGTTTAGATAGAGGTTACCACAGTAGAAAAAAAACACAACTATGACAGTACTGTGGCCAAGCCTGGAAGTGGTGTAGAGCTGGGAAATAAGTAGGTGGGTGACCTCTGGAAAAGGCTCCTGTTACGTCTGTTTAATAATACAGCTCTCTGCTGAGTGTTCACACACACGCCTGTGACCCAAGATGGCTGACCCTGGGAGTGGGTCACATAAAGACCTTGTTGTTTTCTCTCTCTCTCTCTAAAGAAGTAAATGAATAAACTTTTAAAAAATAGTGCAGTTTTTTCAAAGCATACACACGCAATATTTTTCCTGAGGCATGTCTACAATATAAGGTGTGACCTGATCAGAATAGATACCAACACCAGCAATGGGCTAGCACTACCCTTCTGGCAGCTTACCTCTTTCAACCTCTCACCCTCATACCTGCACCAGACTAGATCACTTTACTCGTAGGTTGAGCTTAACATCATAGATCCTTGGGAACCAGCAGTTAGCGTAATGGCTATGTCGCTGGACTCCCACGTAGTCGACCACAGTTCGCGTCCCGGACCCGGTGGCTTAAAACTCACGCCGGGCACGTGTGTGTGCATGCCCAAGATCCTGAGAGGAGAATGGAGGAGAAGGGATTGCAGCGTGACCATGCCCCCTGGGGGGTGATTTCTCACTTTCGGTCGCTATGTCTCTCTCTGTCTGTCTGGTGAGTGCACGTGCCCTATAGCGAAAACCTCAACAAAAAAAAAAAAAAAAATCATATATCCTTCACTCATTCCTGCAAAACTGATCCCGAACAGAAAAGCTTAGTCACCAGGCAGGCATAACTGATACCCCTGATCCTTGGATCTTTCCTCAACTTTCTTTTTCTTTTTTTTTTTTTTTTTTTTTGGAGAGGTTTTTGCCATAGGGCGTGTGTGCTCACCAGAAAGACAGAGAGAGACAGAGAGACAGAAAGCGAGAAATCACCCCCCAGGGGCGATGGCCACGCCACAATCCCTTCTCCTCCATTCTCCTCTCAGGATCTTGGGCACGCACGCACACGTGCCCAGCGTGAGTTTAAGCCACCGAGTCTGGGACTTGAACGGTGCTTGACTACATGGGAGTCCAATGACATAGCCATTATGCTAACTGCTGGTTCCTCCACATTGTATTTTAATATGGTGTGTTGCTATTTTAAGTTCCCTATATATTGAATAGCAATCACCATTTTTGTCAATTCAGTCTCTACTGCCATTCAGCTATCAAGTATTAAGCGCTTGTTAATGACTAGAAGCTTATCTTCCTGGTTTAAATGTATTAACGGCAAGCATCTCACAGGTATTTTGCAAGACGAAATAAAAACAGCCATTTTACTCTTAAGGAAACAGTGTTTAACTGACTTACTCAAATCTATCTGGTAAATGAACAACTGACAAATTCCAAGTTGGTAAGTATTTGTGACTGGTTAACTCAGTTGGTTAGAAGTTAAAGTACAGTGCTAATGAGGTCAAAGTCATAAACGTGAACTTCAAGTGGGGGCTTTCTTCTGATTCATAATTGAAAGTTCAACACTTAACCTTAGCCAATCAATATGTGCTATTGTTCACAAGGGGAATAGAATAAAAGGGTGAGTGGCTGAATATAAATCCATACCAATACTAGAAGTGGTACTCAGAATTCATGCTTCCTGATAAATAGCCAAAATCATTATCTTTTTCCAGAAAAAAAAATAAGTTATATTTAAGTGAGGAAGCCATCCATAGTCTTTACTCTATAAAGCTTGGCAAGGAGGAAAAGAAAAACAGAATGTTTGAGCTGTATGACAGCAGGTGGATCTCTTACACATCCCATCATTGGACAGAAAAGAGAACAAACCAAAATTTATAAGTAGGGGCGGAGGCAGGGGTTATTAAGTTATCTTCTCAAATTTCTAAGTCAAAGGTGGAGAGTAGAAAATAGAATTTATTTTTTTGACTCCTGAGTTATGACTCCCAAGCTAGGGAAAGGGTTCATTATGGCCCCAAGCTCAAGAGAAATGATTTGCTGGCCACCTTCTGCATATAACTAACTAGGCTCCAGATATGGAAGGAAGAACAGAGTTTATAGTTTCTTTTCCCTTAGGAAATGGCCAGTTCTACTAGACTCCTTTCTTGATTTCCAGTGAAATTCTCTACTTTTTCTTAAACTTACTAAACTTTACATCAAACTTGCTTCATCTTTACCTTATTGGTTTTAACTTTCTTCTCAAAATCCTAAACTATACCATTCTTTATGAACCATAACCCCAAGGCTGTCCTTTGCCTATAATGCACAAACCAACCTCTCCCCACTTGTGAATATTACTTCAAGAATTGTGTATGTCCTTGTAGATTCCTTTGTTCTCTCCCCATAGAAAACTAAAGAAATTTTCTAGAAAGTGTTTGACTTTTATAAAGTACTGAGTGCTAACAGATGTCTCTGGTAGATGAATTCTCCTTTCACCTTTAAATTGGATAACTTGGCAGGAAGTTGACAATGACCAACAATAAACATAGAGACTAGACAGTTGTATAGAAAGAAAAATTAAAATAGGAATCCAAATTTTTACTATTTACAGAGTTTAAACTGTCTTCAGGAAATTAGTACCCCTTTTTTCTTTCCTTAAATGAACTCAAATCAAATAAAAAGAAAGAGATTAGTTGGAGTTGAATTATCATTAATGAAAATAGTTTTGTTGTGCTGGCCTAGTCATGGTAGGACAAATTAGTTGATAAAGTTACCATGTAAGCTGAAGCCACATGGGAACCTCAAGTATGAGTCCCATTCCGTTCCCTAAATATTCTGCATGGCATTCACACCTGTAATCCAGCTACTTGGGAGGCTGAGGCAGGAGGATTGCAACATAGCAAGACCCTATCTAAAAAAACCCAAAACTTAAAAACCTTTAAAAATTGTATTTAAATCAGCATCAAACTTTTGCATTTCACTTTTAAAATTTGATTTTATATCTTCATTATACACAAATAAAAACAGTGAATAATAATTGTGTAGATTCTCTTCATAACATTGTTGCTTTAAGTTATTCGTGTGAAAAAAATAGTAATGGGATCTTAAATCTATTAATACTAGTGTTTCTCAGCTGTAGTGAGCAGCAGGGTCCTCTAGAGGGCCTGATAAAATGTAGATTGCTGGGCCCCTACTCCCAGAGTCTCTGATTCAGTAGATCTAAGTGGGCCTGAGAATCTGCATTTCTAACACATTCCCATATAAGTCTGTCTGTCAGTCCTGAGACCACAATTTGAAAACCATTGATTATACTAATAAGGATATGGATTCTTTCTTGGTGTAGATGCCTTAAATAGGCACCTTAATACAAAAGCAACCTCAGATACTAGCCATTAGGCAAGAATCAGATTTGGGTTTTATAAATTCCTGGAGGAAATTACTGTGGGCAATTTCTTTGTCTCTTTTTCACAAAGTCACGTGGTCCAGGTGAGCTTCTAACTATTCATTCCAGGCCAGATGGTCACATCTAATTTCAAATACTAGGATACTTGGAAAAAGACAATAAAATCTTTTTAAATACAATGGATCTTCAAACATCTAACTTATGTGATAAGTTCCCAGGATGGTCTTGATTGAATGGGATGCAGATTTGTTCAGCTAAGGTGGATAGAGAGTGAGTTGGGAAGAAGCTCTTGACTTGGATTCCTCTCCTGGTAGACAGGGCCACAGTCCACACAAATTCAACATGCCCGTACATGGTGCCCCTGGTGGGAGTGGGCTGGAGTGTTGTGAGAAATCCTGTGGGCTCAGGTGAAGAAGTTTTTTCTTTCATTTACAGGAAAAAAAGTTTCTGAATTGTAAGTATAATTCATGCTCATTTCCTTCCATCATGACAGTGCCTGTTAGAATCATGGAGTCTGCAGAGATTTACCACGCTAGACAATAGTTTTAGATCCACAGAGACTATTGGGTTGTTGGAAAAGTCATGACGTGTTTTTCTATGCATCATGACTTTTCAGATGACTCAATATCTGGGGAGACAGATGAGCACAACCTAACTTGAGAAATGATAAATTCACTTCACTATAGTCTTTATGAATACTTGTTCTTCCTAGGACTATTTCCTGAGTGAAAATAATCTGTTTTACAGTAGATTTTTAGTACCCTTTGTTAGAGACCCTCTATGCTCAAAGCCTTAAGCAAAACCCTCAGGCTTCACTGCATCAAACTCCTCAGAAAGGCCAGTAATAGCTATAAAAGGGCTTTATAATTTAAGGTGAAAAGGCACAATTAGGAGTCTCAAAACCCTAAGTGCCCCAAAGCATTTTAAATAGAAGATTGACAGGCCTGTGGTGGTAATGCATCTGTATTTGCATCTGACCTAAAAGCACTTTCAACATCTGCAAGGACAAAAAAAAAAAATCTGCCATAGAAAGGTTGTCTTGGAATGAAAGATTAATGACGCTGCAAAGTGCCTCGTGCTGGCAGGAAAGCCTTATGCCCCAAACTCTTCAGTTGTCACCCAGAACCAAGCATTCTTCAGAAGGAGTGCTATCTTCAGGGTTATATATTTGTCCAAAGTAAGGGCAAGGAGGACAAAAAAAAAAAAAAACAACATGTATTTCACTTCTTTTTAGCTGCTGTGAATCCATAGGCACTGGTTCAAAAATGAAGAGTGACCCCAGGATCTCAAGAGGAGAAAGAAGGAGAAGGGATTGCGATGTGGCCATTCCCCCAGGGGGAGTGATTTTTCCCTTTCTGTCTCTCTGTCTCTCTCTGTCTTTCTGGAGAGCGCATGCGCCCTATAGCAAAAACCTCTCCAAAAAAAAAAAAAAAATCAAGAGTGAGCTGTCTGTCCAGGTGGGTAGCGTCTCCTTTGTAAACACTTTAGTTACTATATAGCTTCCTTCTAGTCTAGTCAC
The DNA here is from genome assembly GCF_000334495.1 of Tupaia belangeri chinensis. Classification (NCBI taxonomy): domain Eukaryota; kingdom Metazoa; phylum Chordata; class Mammalia; order Scandentia; family Tupaiidae; genus Tupaia; species Tupaia belangeri. The sequence continues at coordinate 1,628,980 of NW_006159563.1, read as the reverse complement.
GGGGGTTGTAATCATTTCTTGGCATAAAGGATGGAGAGTGGGGAGTGTCTGTTTCATTAGATTGACAATAGGCCAAAGTCTGTATTGACAAGGCTTGGACAGTGAAAGCCAAAAATATTTTAACCTTGGACTTTTATTCTTGCTTAGTATAATAAACCTATATGTGAAATTAATGACTAGGGAAATGATATTAAATGTTTCTCTCACAGTTATCTGCCCATTATTCTCAGTTGGCATTCTGTCTGTATCATGATATGGATTCGCAGGTTTTGATTCAAAATTTAAAAGTAATCTTCTTTTACTCTATATTTTAAACATGTTGTAAATTGATCAAATGCATATACTTTTGTAAAAAGGATGTTTTGAAGTAATTTTACAGTATTTTCCAGATATGCCGGAGTCCCGTTTCAACTGTAATTAACCCAGGAGAGTTCTCTTGAAGCTATGTACAGAATGAATTGTCTCTGGGGGTTCGTAAATTGCATGCTCTTAGGTAATTTCCTAAGGAAGAAGCTTTTATACCTTACTAGAAATGTCTTGGACACCTCCTATGGAGCTACAGTTCGCTTTCATAAACAGCATAATGACTGCATGTCAGAGAGAGAGTGATAAACGAGGGGAGTCTTCAAAGAAATAGAAGGAACCTACAAGCTTGATTTCTGTTGACATGTATCACATAAAATTAGCCCACAAAGACATTTGAAAATACAGTTTCTTTTGCCAAGATGGATAATTATTTTAACATTACAAAGCAAATGTGGTTTCCTTGTTTAAACATTCTATTCATTATTGTTTTGTTAGGGAAAAAGAAATTCTTTCTACAAAGTAAGTACTTCAAAAATATACACCTTAATAAAAATCATACTACATCCTGTGAAACAGGTAAAAAAACCAATTATATCTTGGTCAAAGTTCCCAGGAACTTAACAATTATAGGCTATAGAAGGACAAATTTGAGGCAGTTTGTAGCGTGTAGTTGAGGCGGCTGGATCTCACACCATCAATTGCATAGAGTCCTGGACTAGGCAGCTTGAGAAACACGTTAGATGTGTGTGTGTGTGTGTGTGTGTGTGTGTGTGTGTGTGCGCGCGCGTGCGTGTGTTTGCACAAAAAGAAAGAGAGAAAAGGGATTGCAGTGTGACCATGACACATGGGGGGTGGGTGCTTTCTTACTTTCCCTGTCCCTCTCTCTCTCTTTCTTTCTTTTTCTATTTCTCTATGGCAAGTGTATACACCCTCTGGAGAAATTTAAAAACAAAAAGAAAAGGATAAATTCATATATGCAAACCCATACCCTTTACATTAGAACTTAGGAAATCCTAAATGCTCTTTAAGCTTTTAACTAACATTATGTGATGGCCTATCTCTTCTTCTGTTTGCTCTAAGTGCGTATAAATGTGTGTCACTGCTGTTCACAAATGTCCCGTCACCCATGAAGTGGCTTGGTGCAGAAGTTTGTATTACGAGTCTAAACAATTTTCATTTACTGAGCTATTCTAAGTACAACCAAACACTGCAAAACGAGATTTTAAGAAAGAGATTATGTTGCCAAAAGCAATTCATTACAAGAATATAAAATATTTTGAATGAACTAGATTCAATAGTAAATATTTCTATCCATAATAAAAGAAAAGAAATAATAATATTATCTTGGGAATTTAATTCAAGTTAGAATAAGTTTTAGGTTGTTAAAGTGAGAAGAAAAAATAATCCTGTTTAACAACTTTTTCAAGAAATTGGGTGACTTAATAATAATAATATCATGTGAAACTTCTTCAGTGTCTTATGATTTCTTCTAGATTTATTTATTTCCATTTGTTATTATTATTTTTTAATTTAACCAGACAGAGAGAGAAAGAAGGGGAAAGTGAGAAAGCAAGTCACCAGGTCCAGGACTTGAACCGTGGTTGGCCATGTAAAAATCCAGCACCCTTAACCACCACACCATCTGCCAGCCCCATGAGTTTTTAAGTATATTATCTCTTCTAGGCTTTGCAATAGCTTCATAAGGCAGACAAGACTAGTCATCATTTTCCAAACAGGAGTTTGATGCTCAGATGTACTTGTCTAAGTTTATACAACAAAATATGATAAAGCCGAGTCTAGCACCCATAGTACTCAATTTCCAGTTCAATGCTTTTGTTTTTCTGTATGGACTCCTAATACAACAAGACATGAAATGGTCCCAAGGAAACCCATTTCCAAATTCTATATACAAATGGGATTGATTTCCCATGGCCCCTGTACATGTAAAGATCCAGCACTTAAGCCCTCCTCAAAACCCTCTGTTACCCCAACTGCCATAATTTACCCCTTAAGGACTGCAAGAGTACCTTCCCATGATCCAACAACTGACATATTAAGGCCTTGCTAGGTAGGAGGCCTTGTGAACCTTCTTCAAGCCTTTTAGCGGGAGTCTCTTTTGAACAGTCAGTGGCCAAGGCAAACTGGTATTAAACTGTATTTTTTGGTAGAGGTTTTAGCCTGAGGACACATGTGCTCATCAGAGAAAGAGAGATGGAGACAGTGAATGGGAAACTAAGAAATCACCTCCTAGGAGGGATGTGATTCTTCTCCATTCTCCTCCTGGGGTCTTGGTTACACATGCATACGTACCCAGCACGAGTTTCTAGTCACTGGGTCCAGGACTCAAACTGCAGTTGGACAAGTGGGAGTCCAGCAACATAAGTGCTATGCCATCTGCCGGTCCTGGTATTAAACATTTTAAAAATCACCCTTAGGGGCCCAGCAAATGGCTTAATGGTTATGTTGCTGGACTCCCATGTAGTTGACCAAGGTTTGAGTCTGGGACCTGGCGGCTTGAAACTCACGCCAGGTGCATGTGCATGTGTGCCCAAGATCCCAAGAGGAGAATGCAGGAGTAGGGATTGTGATGTGGTCACTGTATTTCTTATTACATGGTGCTTCATAAAAACCTGATTTTTTTTACGTTTTTTATTTATAGTAAAAATTGCTTTAGGATACAGGGTAAAAAGGAAGAGAAATACATTTTTTGGTAATTGACAAAGAACATATGAAATCTGTGGTACATTAGACAGGGGAGGGGTGTATACTATCAAGTACTGGACACATGAATTAAGATATATTATTTAATGTTTGCACTAAATAGTTGCCATTACTAATAAGCTGTTTAAAGACAGATAATGACCAATGTCTCTAAGAGAGAATAAGACACAATTTTAAAAACTTAATTCAATCAAATGAATATGTTTTGAGGATCTCCAAAATGTAGGCATTACACTAGGTATCAACTACTTATTTTTTATTTAGTTATTTATTTTTCTTGAGAGATTTTTGCTATAGGGCATGTGCACTTGCCAGAAAGACAGAGAGAGACAGAGAGATAGAAAGCAAGAAATCACACCCCAGGGGGGGGATGGCCATGCCACAATCCCTTATCCTCTTGGGCAAGCATGCACACGCGCCCGGCATGAGTTTAAGCCACCGGCTCCGGGACTCGAACCACAGTCAACTACATGGGAGTCCAGAAACCTAGCCATTACTCTAACTGTTGGTCCCAATATCAACTATTTAAATGTGGAAAAGAGGGTCACAATTTAGTGAAGTAGAGGCAAACTGTAAAAAGTGAATAAGGCTTTAGATGCACCATTCTCAACTAACCATTTGTCTTTCCTCTAGTTCAATGATTATTATACATATACTGAATGGCAAGCAATACAGAGCAGTAGGAGACAAATCTGGAGTCCTAAGACCAGCTGAGTCTTAGTTCTGCCATTCTCTGGCTTCTTAGTGTGCCCAAGATAATGATAATGATAATGATAATGATAATGATGATAATAATTTAATAGACTAAATGTCTTCCATCTTTATCCACCAGTTTCCATTTCTGAACTATGTATGGTCCATATAGAAATGTTATAGATTTAAGTATAGTAACTGGACTAACTGGTTGAATTGAGGATAAAAGGAGTCTAGATTTGAAGACACCCATGAGATAAATTATCAGCATTTTGTCATCATTTGGATGTGGAAGATTGAGGAAATGGGAATAAAGACGACTTCTAGTTTCCACTCCAAGGGGGGTTATCCATAAGAAAATAATAGAGGGCAGCCATTGAGTAAGTCCTGCTTTCATTCCTGTGTAGACAATCCTGAGGCGTCTTTTAGAAAGCTCCTGAGAATGGGAACAGCAGATGGCATAATGGCTACATCACTAGATCCCCACATAGTCGACTGCACTTTGAGTCCCAGACCCGTGGGGTGCTGAAAACATGCCTGGTGTGTGTGTGTGTGTGTATGTGTGTGTGTGCACACATTCCCAAGATCCAGAGAGGAAAATGGAGAAGGGATTGCATTGTGGCCATCCTCCTTGGGGGGAGGGGGATGATTTCTTGTTTTTATCTTTCTCCTGCGAGCATATACGCCTTATAGCACAAATCTCTCTCTCAAGAGAAAAAGAAAGAAGAAAGAAAGAGAAAGAAAGAAAGAAAGAAAGAAAGAAAGAAAGAAAGAAAGAAAGAAAGAAAGAAAGAAAGAAAGAGAGAGAGAGAGAAAGAGAGAAAGAGAGAAAAAGAGAAAGAAAAAAAGCTCCTGAGGACATCAATGCCACACCTTTAGAACTGCCATCCTGGAACCAGTAGATAGTGTAATGGTTGCATCGCTTGATTTCCATGTAGTCAGCTGCAGTCGTGTCCCAGACCTGGCAGCTTAAATTCATGCCAGATGCATGATCATGTGTGCCCCAAATCCAGAGAGGAGAATGGAGGAGTGACTATCCCCCTGTGGCATGATTTCTTGCTTTCTCTCTCTCCGTCCCTCTCTGCCTTCCCATTTTTCCAGGGAGTACATACATGTACCCTATGGCAAACACCTCTTCAAAATAAAGAACTGCAATCCTTTTTTTTTCTGTTTTTCACTCTTCTTGGTTTCCAACTCTTGTTCTCTGTATCATGATCATGGTCCCAAAATCAACAACCTTCATTTACACTCTAGTTCTGGGAAGAATTCAAGTTAAAATAGGTAAAGATCCCCAGCAATCAGAAGTGCAGCTTAAAAGATACATAGACATTTGAGATATATATCTGGAAATATGTTTAAAAGTAGTATTTGAAACTTTAAAGTAGGTGGTAGGAGGGAAAAAATATTGATGAGGAAGAAAACAGGAAAAAAAGAGAAGAGTTACACCGAAAACCAAAGGAAAGAGCATTATTAAGGGACATAGAAGATCTAGAAAAACAGAAACAAACAAACAAAAAGAGCCGGAGAGGTAAAAGAAAATCAGACAGTACTCATGACCAAGAAAGCAGTCTCTATAAGAAGCAATTTTCCACCTGTGTCAGGACCACGTTCTTAGATGTAGAGCATAAAAAAATTGAAGATAAGCAGAAAACAGCAGGGAAAATCCGGAAAGGGGAAAGGGCGTACTACACTAGACACGTATTTGTTCATCATGCGTGTCATGTGCGTGCGTGCGCATGCACTTAGAGAGGGTTTTGTTATTTTATGACCCTTCTGCCTCAGCCTCCCAGTAATTAGGACTACAGGTGCACACCGCCAACCCTGGCTTTTTAGGATGGGGTGAGAATTGACCAGGGGGCTCCCAAGTGGCCTCAGCCTGCTGAGTAGCAGGTCAACCAGCCCAGGCTAACTGTTGCTGGGCCCACATGTTTGCTTCTGTTGTGCTGGAGTACGAAAGAAGAACACATCCACTAGTTGGCACTTCTTCCAGGGGGAAGTGGCCAGTTTGACCTCCTTTAGCCTCAAGTTGGGAAGCACAATTCACAGTGGGCATCTTAGGATATCTCTCTATTTCCTAAGCATAACTGATCAAATAAAATGCCAGTTACCTGGGAAGATTATCATCCTCAGCTGATAACCACAAAATAATTTAGAGTATCAGAGCAAGCTGATTTTTCAAATGATTACTTTTCTTCTTAAAAGTGCTTGCTGTGCTTGCTTCGGCAGCACATATACTAAAAAGTGCTTGCCGTAATTCTGTATTTGCAAAGATGTGTGTATGTGTGTGTGTGTGTGCACATGTGCACATGAGTGTGAGTGTATGTACTTAAAAATTTGGAAGAATATCTGCCAACAAAACAGTCTCTATCTTGGGTGTTGAGATTAGTGGAAATGTTTACTTTTTAAACTTATTTTGAGGTATTTTCTGATATTTTGGAAAGGGCATGTTTTTCATGTAAAATGAGTATAAAAACTATAGCAATTTTAAAAGGAGAAAACTCAATTGAATTATGTAAAAAATATTTTCTTTACAAATCGTTTGTTGCTTAAGACATCTTATCACCCATGAATTGTCCCCAATTTGCCAAGTCTACTATCTCTAGTCCAGATAAACAAGTTTTTATTCTAAGAAAGTTCCCTGTAAACAGAGGTAAAGTTGGTACAGAAACGTCTCCTTGTGCTTAGTGCAAATAGATCTGGGCTGAAAAACTGCACACAGAAGGAGCTTCTATTGTCCAAGGAGTAAATGTACTTGTTTTTACCATAAATATATGGGACATCAGCTGTGGATTCACTTTCCCTCTAGGCAAAGGTGTGAAAAGAAACTAATAAGAGATCCTAAAATTATCTGATTTTGAATCCTAGGCATTCTCTTCAGAAGGGGATGGGTGGGTTGATTTGTTTTGTTCTGTTTTCTATTAATTTCATTTACTTGGGATAAAAAGTGTGTCAACTTTTATGCTGCCATCCGGGATGCAAAACATCAAATGCTTCCCACAGAAGATAGTTGATTTCCTCGAATAAGAATCTGAAATATTTTCTTTTTCAAAGATTTGATGTATTCATAGAGTTTGGTGTAAGAAGTGAAATACTTTGACAAAGGGCTTTGATTTACAAGAGACAATTTGTGCTTTCAAAGATACAACTTCGAACCCTGCTAAAGACTTAGTGGTAGGTGAACCCTGGCAGGTAATAGTAGAAGTCTCTTCGGTTTACTGCGGAGGCTACCACATCTCTTCCATTAGTGGTTACCTACTTTTCAACACTAAGAATGCTTTCTAAAAAAGAATGTTTTTAAAATCAGAACCCTGCATAATAGTTGTTGATTAAAGAAATACATAATGTCCGAGAGCTATTATACTATAACTTCATTATGACTTTGATGTAAATGTTTTATTTAAAGATTACAACATCATCCTCATGTATTTCAAGATATAGGTCATTTAACTGAGAGTCTCAACAATGAAAGCATCAAAAAAGGAACTTTCCAATTTTTCTATTTGACCACACATTTTTTTTTCCTGGCCCAGGGCAATTGCACTTGCTAGAGTGAGACAGAGAGAATAAGAAAGTGAGAAAGCACCTCCTACCCCCAGGGATGGGGTGGGGATGGCCACATCACAATTTCTTCTCCTAAGCTCTCCTCTTAAGATTTTGGGAATGCACATGTATGCGCCCGGCTTGCTTCTCAAGCCACCAGGTCTGCTGGCTTGCTTCTCAAACCATGCAACTCAACCAGTTGGCCATATGGGATCCAGCTGCCTCGACCACTACACTACTGGTAGGCCCTATGACCATCCATTTATTAAAATACAACACTATAATAATTGGAGGGCAATTTGTTTTAACACTTAATAAAATTATATCAAATATCACACAAATATTATATAAAAAATAAGAACAAAAATATACAGTATAGTATACAATAAAGACATTGTACCGCAAGAGCAAAAATAAAACAAACAAAAAAATCAAGAGATAGCAGGAGTTGCAGTAGATTTGTAGATTTTATACTGTAAAATGAGGAAATGTTTTAAACTGTACATGTGAGCTAATTTAACATAAGTTGATAAGTTGTTTGATTCTGAAGACAAATCACTGAAACAGAGTGATCCAGAAGTCATGTAATTTGTGCAAATATTATGCAAACTAATCAAGGTTTTAAGGATTATTTGATGTCTCCAGGTTCCCAAAACGTTAATCATTACACATTATACTTTTGTAGTGAAAAATAAAATGTGTCTGGTCTGGAAATCAAATACATTCCTAAACATGCCTAGTTCTCCATCATTTCTATGAAATAGTGAGCATTCACAGTTAAGAAACAAACATGGGTTCTGTAGTTAGACTTGCCAGAGTTCAAATCTCCACCTTAAAAGCACAAACAGAAAATAACATTTTTCTACTTTCTACTTGTGTGGTCTTGACAAGGCGAAATAACATTTATGAGTCTTTGCTTCTCAGCTTTAAAATGAAAATAAAAGCACCTACCTCACAGGTTGTTGTAAGGATTAAAAAGCTATTGCTTATAACATGTTAACATAATTGACATATAGTAATTGCTCAATGAATATCAGATGCTACCATGAATCCTTAAGAAATTATGAAAGGATCAGTGTTATCTATCAGCACCTTTCAAACACGAGTGCAAAATTCTTAGCCTAAGGACCTGCAGGTGCAGTGGATGAATTATTGAAGAACAGATTTGCTAAGCAGTGGAGAAAAGATGTAGTGCTTATTTTGTTTGTATTTACTACAACTCAGTTGTCTACTGGATGCCTTCCCACTGCCACCTGGAGTCATCAACCAATCAGGAAGTCTCCCTGACCTCACCTACATGCTTCCAACACAAGATTTAGGCACACTTGGAATAAAACTCGTTTTCATGACTAGCAAGTGCCACACTTTCCACCTGTTTCTGACAACTCTGATCTCCCTGAATCCATGAGCACTATGTTGTTCCAGCCCCTACCGACCCTGATCCAAAACTCAGCTTCTTAGCTGATGTCCACAAAAGATGAATTCAAACCAACAATTTCATGCATTCTAAAACTTTCCTACAGTTTCACAAGGTCATGGGAAGAGGTCATATCTCCCTCTGTCATTTGACTAGACCCAACCCACTTGTTCTTTTCCTCTTTTGCTCTAAGCTCTCTGAAATAATAGCAATCTCTATCCATGTTCCTTGGGATGAACTTTTTATTTCCAAGTAAAATTATCAAGGTATATTTTTCAAACACACACAGTTTCTTACTGAAGATTTCTGTCACGGATATTAGACAAATACTATTTTAAACTTTGTGACATTACATTAGACTACTATACATGCTCACTCAAGAGATACATACTGTGTAACTTTATAAAAGGTTCTGTACAGGAGATAAGAACTTGAGCTAAGATGCTACTACCATGAAGTAACATTATATCTCAATTTAGCAGTAATGAACACTAAGGATATAATGAACCCCCAAGAATTTAAAACTAAAATAATTGTTTCAAAACTCAAAAAGTTTGCAGATGTTTAAGTGTTGACAATAATAGACTTTTACTTTGATTTCTACTTTCAATGTTGAAATTTCATATAATTTGTGTTTATTGTAGTCGAACTCTCAAGACTGCAGCTAAAACCAAAAACTTAATTTTTTTGACCTATAGAAAATTTTGATTCCTCCAGCTAAGCTGTGTTTCCAGGAGAAAATGACTCTGCAGTTATAAAATTATTTACGTAGAGAGCTAACAGTGAATATAAAATCTCTAGAAAGACAGCAGCAGTGGTCTTTGTCTCTTTTGTACTATTGTGTTATCGGGAAAGTCATGTCATATTTTTCGATGCAAAAATGCATCACAACTTTTCCAACAACCCAATAATATATAGTCATCTCCACATAAGGATAGTTTGGTCAATGACAGGCCACGTGTGTGACAGTGGATTATATCACATAGCCTCGGTTTGTATTAATCTCCATACCATCTACCTTTGTGTAAGTACACTCTATGATGTGTACGCAACAAAATTATCTAACAACACATCTCCTAGATGGGGTGGCAGGTGCTGAATCCATATTTGGCAAATTAGTTAACGTATAGTAATTTATAGAATATTGTTTTTTCAACATGCATTTATTATGTGCCTATTTTATGCCTGCATGGTTTTAGGTGAATTATATATTCAATTTTATTTTAAGTTCCCTAAATATTAAAAATTTCCGTCACCTTCTGAAGGAGATTAACAGCTCTTTCAGTTAAGAATATTTCCCTGATAAGCAAATGTTTCATTTTTCTTTTTATCTTTCCTCACAACTCAGCTCTTCAATCACCTTCTCAGCTGTTCTTCATGATTAACCAGTGTCTTTTTCTGCATTGTATGGCATACCCCAAACGAGCATCATACTCTAGCCAAAGTTCTCACGTAATATTGCCAAGAACTATCAGCTGTCTGCTTTTAGGCATCATAACTGTGGAAGTGCAATTGTTTTTAAAATTTTCACTGACATATTTGCTACTGAGAAATTACTTTTCTTTAATTAACATCCTTTGGAATTCTTTCACAGTGATAACCTCTTCTGTGTTTTTTAAGTTCCGTATAGCGCTATAGTTAACAACTAAGAAATGTCCACAGTCAACTCTGAGGACCATTTAACATACTTTATCTCAAGTAATTCTCAGAGCACAAAATCTCTAACATAAATATGATTACTGCGACCTTAATACAGATGAAGGAAAGAGGTCAGATAGCTATAATGAGCTGGGATTTCAGCCTGTGTGTTCAGATTCAACAGCTTAACCCCTCTGCCATTGTTGTTGCACACATTAGATCAAGCTTATTCACACTGTGTTTCTTTCTTTCTTTCTTTCTTTCTTTCTTTCTTTCTTTCTTTCTTTCTTTCTTTCTTTCTTTCTTCTTTCTTTCTTTCTTTCTTTCTTTCTTTCTTTCTTTCTTTCTTTCTTTCTTTCTTTCTTTCTTTCTTTCTTTCTTTTGAGAGGTTTTCGCTATAGGGCGTATGAACTTGCCAGACAGACAGAGAGAGACATAGAGACAGAAAGCGAGAAATCACCCCCCCAGGGGGGATGGTCACGCCACAATCCCTTCTCCTCCATTCTCCTCTCAGGATCTTTGGCACGCATGCACACGTGCCCGGCATGAGTTCTAAGCCACTGGGTCCAGGACGTGAACCACGGTCAACTACGTGGGAGTCCAGCGACATAGCCATTATGCTAACTGCTGGTTCCCTTTTTTTCTTTTCTTTTCTTTTTTTTTTTTCCACACTGTCTTTCTTTTATTACATTTGATTGATATGTTTAACTTCTGTGACTTTCATTGGTCTATACCTCAGAACAAAACCCTGAGATTTTAATGTTCTTATTTTTCTCCGTGGTCAATGCAAAAATACATGTTCTTCATGGGAATATATGTTTGTTGGTGGCCTGCTGAGCATCCATTGCTGTCTTCCCTTTTCCTAAGGGCACCAGGTTGACCTCTGGGGAATCAGTCTTTCAGCACTGTGTGGCAGACATATGATTGAAGTGGACTTGACCTCTCTTCTGGTTCCAGGTGTGGACTCAGCCAGATGCCAATTCATCTATTAATCTAATACCCACTGATTGAGAGCA
>NW_006159563.1:1582554-1617618 GCF_000334495.1 Tupaia belangeri chinensis | reverse complement strand
GAGCGGTCATTTATTTTTATTTTATCACTCTTATCATTACAATACTTGATGACTCATTTTTTCTTTAAAAATAAATAAGTTCCTTAATGTAAGAAATATAAATGAATGATAAAATTTCATGTGATCTTTACAGCTTTTCACTAGCCTTTATTTTCAAATAGTTCTATAAGTGACACTGAAATGGATATGGGTATTAAATTTTTAATCTTAAGTAAATTAATATCCTTGGTCAACTGTTTGAAAGTGCTCAAGCAATGATTAAAAAAAAGGGGGGGGTCAGATTACACCAAAATGCAACTTAAAGTTCCATGGCATGTCAATAACATATGAATGAAATAGTCCAACTAGTTAGGCTGCCAATCACTAAAGCAGATAATGGGTTTTGTGTCAGCAAATGACTCATCCATTAAATATTTCTGATATTCCTAATACTAACACATGTTTGAGTTGACTATCACTAATTGAATAGTTTACAACAATGGTTAGCTATTCTTAAACTAGTTGCAACGTCTTCTAAATAATACATATTTGAATGAAAAATAACTTGAGCTCTCTTCCTTTTCTCTTTTTTTAAAGTTACTTTATATTTACTTACAGTTAATCACTGTGCATCTTTACAGTGTACATCATGAGTTTTTTTCCAGCATGAGTACAGTGCAGAATGGTCAAGTCAAAGACATTACCATATACATTATTACCAGCAGATAACTTCATTTTTGTGTCTATTATATGTGTTGTTTGTTTCCCTGATCCCCTCTCTCTCACTCCCTAATTTAGATTAAGGTTAATAAGGATGAAGATTATCTGACTTCAGCGATTGATTCTGGTTGGTTCAGAGTTAAATTTGCATATTTGTGCCATGGTGGAGGTAAGAAAAGTCCTCTCTTTGGATCTGGATACTGTGATGTAGGCAGATGAGACCTGGAATTGCTGCTCCTATTTTGGCAACATAGAGAAAACCAGTCCAAGACAAGTGAATACGTAGAAGGAGACAGAGCCAAGTGAACTGCTAAGAAATTCAGCCTGCTTCCTGATCAAACCATGACTGAAGCCCACCAGTATAGCTGAGTTCATAGTTCTATATGCCAACCAGTTTCTACTTCTTCGAGTAGAGTTTTCTATTACTTTAAACTGGAACAACCACTCATGCTTTATATCTAAATTTAATTTTTGTTTTCTTTGATTGACAAAGAAGTTTCCCCTAAATTTCTTCTTTCTGAAAAACTGTTATGTTGAATTCTGTCTAGGAATAACTTAACTTTTTAAAAAATTTATTCAAATTAGTTTCTAGACGTCTCTAATTTCCTAATTTTATCTTTCTCAAAGTTCGATGCACTTGAAATTTTTTCCTGAAACTCATTTATTAGTACACTGAATTATCATAATTTCTGGTCTCTAGTATAAAGTTGCCTCTTAACCTCACATTACAAAATTAACTAGTTCCTGCAAATATACTGTAAATATATGTCTTTGTCACCGTTAAGACCACAAAAACACATAATGTTAGTGATGGAAGGAAACTTAGGGTCATCTAATCCTACTTAATTATTTTATAAATAAGAAAAATGGGGCCAGTAGAAATGAAATGATCTGCCTAAAGTCACACAGTTCATGGCAGATGTCCTGTGATACCTGGCTCTTTCCATCAAATCATGCCTCCTCATGACTAATGAAGCCTACCACAATTCAATACAGAAAACTAAGTATTTCAGGTGATTAGTGTAATCTATAATGTCTAGTACAATCTGTGAGCCATAAGCTATGAGGTAACATAAAAAGGTCACTAGATTGAATTGAATTGATTTGCAAGTCTCAGTGGAAATTAACATAGTTTTCTGTGGTTAAAATTCTATTTGAACTTTGATGGTCACTGAAAATTAATTATCAGATACTTTTGGATAATAATAAAGCAACATAGATTGCTTTTATAAAACAACAGAAATTTTAGCTTTAAAAGAACACAATTTTTGGCAGCCTTTTTTTTCTCCACTTTAAGACAACCATATTTAAATATCCCAAAATGTTTTATGTACTTCTTAGAGAGAAGATAGATATCCTTCTTTTCTCATAGTCTGCAGGCTAGTTCTTCAAACCTTTCTGATCATCAAAATCAGCCCTGGAGCTTTCTAAAAGTGCAGATTTTCAGCTGCATCCAAAATCAGATGCTCGGAAGGAGAGCTCATATTCTGTCTTATTAAAAAAAAAAGAACAACTCCTCTGGTAATTGTGCTAGTTGGTCAAGTTTAGGAAGCACAGCTCTACTGCAGTTTGTAAATATGCCTCTGGAAACATTTTAATGTTAAAGAGAAATTCAAGTATACAAATAAACCCAAACAAACAAATACTTATTCAGTGGACAAGGGAGGATAAATAGAATAGTTATCAAGATAGTCACATCTCTGTCTTGGTGAAAATAACATGCAAACAAAATCCAAGTTGCATGGACTCTAAGATTCCATTAATTATCATTTATTTTCTACACTACTAAGAAAAAACATGGTTACTAACTGACATGCCAGCAATTAATAAGATGTCTTATGGTTTCAAAGATGGTAAAAACATGCACCTTAATACCAATGAAGTGTAATAAATTCTAATCTTATAATCAGAGCTATAATGGTGACCTGCCAATAGAAAGTGAGTAAAGCAGGGAGATCAACTTCCAAGATATTAGGAGAAGTGGAAACCCATATTAAGGATTCCAGCAAGACATCTCTGTGGATCTTACATGCATCTACTTCTAAGGCTTTTCTTATAACTAGAAATCCATCCTGCTGAGCGCTGAGCTCCCCTGACATTGTGGGGAGCTTTGGATAAAACTGATGGCAGGATGAGGTGCTTGCTTCATCTACAGGTCTAGCTTTGATACACCCCACACACACACACACACACACACACACACACACACACCCCTCTGAGAGGTCGCTGAGAAGCAAAACATGGAAAGCAAAGCAAGCTAAAAAAAAATGTGATTTTCACAGGGTTCACATTAAATTGTTGTTGTGTATCAAGGTGGGAGAATTTAATTTAAATGGGTTTTGTATTATCATCTCTTGTATCAAAAATGTAGTTCTACTTCTTTTTGGGCGCTTCAACATGATTTCTATGTCTAATTGTATAAATGCTTTTAGTTTATCTGATTTTAAAAGACCAATATTTAAACCGAAGGTTTTTACTTTTAATAAGAAAGTAGTTATTGAAAAAGAATGGACTACATTTGCACTCTAGCCAAAGTAAACCTCTTTTTCACTGTCCCTCTTTGATATTTGTTATGAATAATTGTATGTTTGAATTTATCTGTCCTTTTTGTTTTATGACTACTCATATTAATTTTTTTATCTTTTTTTTTTTTGAGAGGTTTTTGCTATTTGGTGGATGTTAGACAGAAGAGAGAGACAGAGAGACAGAAAGTGAGAAATCACCCCCCCAGGGAGGATGGCCATGCCACAATCCCTTCTCCTCCATTCTCCTCTTGGGATCTTGGGCACGCACGCACACATGCCGGGTCCAGGACTCGAACGGCGGTTGACTACATGGGAGTTCAGTAACATAGCCATTACACTAACTGCTGGTCCCAGTCATATTAATTTCTTAAACATAAATATCCTTTCCTATTTATAATGTTAATTTTATATACTTAAATTTTTGATTCTGGTTGTACTATTAATTTTGTCTCTTTTGGTAATGAGTAAACCGCCTCTCTTTAGGCTGTTGACATTCCTTAAGTGTGCTGTATATTTTAAATTTGTGCATCTATCTTTTTGTTTTTAAAGTTTATTTATTTCCTGAGAGTGAGAGATAAAAAGAGAGGAAGACAGAGAGAGAGACATTCTCAACAGGATCTTGTCATGATTCCCCCCCACCCCCAAGCCTTCCAAGGTAGCTAGGATCATGGATGTGCATACCTGGCATATACAGATAGACTAAGAGACCCAACCTGTGATCTTCCCCGTGGATAAAAGATCCCTTCCCTTCCCTACCCTTCCCTTCAGCACCACTGGAGATGCATTACCACTGCACCACTGGACTGGCCCAAATGGCGCATTCATCTTTATCACTGAGAGAACTTAGCAGTGTCTAAAGCATCGACTGTGCAGTTTTGTTGGGAGAAAGTAGAAACTGCTGCTGTAGTTTGCATGCCATGCTGTTTTCAGTGAGCAGAGGGGAGGAACAAGACATGTCCCTGAGCAGTCGCTATTTTCAGTAATCACAGGTAACTCTTCATCTAAGGGACAGCAACCACCAAAAGCTCTGCACTTTCTCTTCTGCAAGGGTGCCCATTTCCCCAGCTGGAGGCAGACTTCCTGTTTAGGTTCTGTGGTCCAAGATAGGGAGATGAACAGATCTTAGTGTACATTTCTGCTTCTTACTAAAGAATTTCAAGTAGTGATGCTATCCGACCCTGGGCCCCAACTGTGCTAAGTGTAATTTTTTCTACCTCTACCTGTCCATGTCCACCATTAGTACTCCCCTGCCCACTTTCTGACATCGAATCCTTCAATATTTAAAAAAATTATTTTATTTGTTTTGAGAGAGACTCCCTTGAAGGGGCTCACACCACGATCCTCACCCTGAGCTATGAAGCCAGCTAGGACCACAGGCACACCCAGTATGCAAAGGCAGACCCTAGACAAGAGCCCAGAGCCTTTCCTAATGGCCTCCAGCATTGTTCAGCAGTGTTCCTACTGCCTGCACCACTGCAGCTGGTCCCTGACCTACGATTTCTCTTCTCAGTTTGAGCCCATTTACTTTCCAATGTTTATGGAGTCATCACAGTTTTAATCTTGTGAGTTCTATATTTGAGTTTTCAAAGTATCCATATATATATATATATATATATATATATATATATATATATATATATGTGTGTGTGTGTGTGTGTGTGTTGTACCTGTGTTTTTGGAGATTTGATTGATTAATTCAAAAAGGACTGAGTGTCAGTTTGCTCTCTTTTTCATATCTGCTTCATATTGCAGAAAAGCTCGGTTTCTATTTCCCCTGTCTACTTCTGGGTCAGTTTGTTAATGACAGACACTGGCAAAGATAGGACAATTAGAGGAGAGAAAAAGCCAGGGCATTCCTCTCACTTTTCTCTGTTTCTTCTGGCATTTGTAGCAATGGTTCTGCTCTCTCTGTGGTTTCAGTTCCCACTCATTGCCTCCTTTTAGGGTCCCAGGCCAAGGCTGGACCACAGTCGATGGCTCTACTTTCTGAGATCTCTCATCAGAGCTTAGATATGGCGGCTTCCTGGTGATTAGTGTTTTTCATTTCTCTGTCTCCTGTTTCCTTTTTCTGCATTTCTATCACGTGGCAAACAATCTCGTGTATTAAATTCCTTTCATCCAATAAATCTATAATGATTTGTTTTCTTGACGGTCGCTGACTGAATGGGAGACTAAGGTACTGAACTGTTCTCAGACCAGTGCCCTGAAATGAATGTCTGGAAATGTTAATATATCTTCACAGCGCAGCTGAAGTACTATTTAAAATCATTTAGAAAACCATGAACCCATTTGATGTCAAGGCCAGAACACCCTAACTAATTTAACAGAGTAGTTGGGACTATTCTGATCGGTACACAATCCTCCAATGGACCTATAGTATGTCTTAGTGAAAATAGTTATTTTTTATTTAATACTTCTAATTTCCATTTTGATATTTGTAACCTGGTCTAGATAAAAACTATTTCCAGCCTACACTGAACATATTTTTATGTTCAAGAGGATTCTTATGTCCATTCCAGTCAAAGGTCAGCATTTTGTCAAATCACTGTATTGCAGACATTCTTGGTATGGAAGACATTGATTTACTCCCAAGAGCCTTTCATTGTCTATGCTTTTCATTGCTTTGGCAAGCTTTTTACCACGTTGGCTACCGGTTTTGCCCAAGGAATCAAAATTCATGCCTTTTTTGGCCAAAGAGAATTTCCTCCCTACATTCACGTTGTCTCATGGCAGGTGAGGAAAGGAGCCCTGGTTACACATGCTGTGTTTCTCAAGGCTCTTTTACTCAGGAATCTATCCATCATGTATTAGGTTGTTGGGAAAGTTGTGGTGTATTTTTCAATGTTTTTCTATGCTAAAATGACTTCCTGATGACTCAGTAGTCCTCTCCCACTTTCCTTCTTACTCTCAACTAAAATTTGAAGTTCAGATCTGTTATTTATTACCTTATGTACAGTGTCAAAATTACCCACTAACTAGTTTAGTGTGATGTTTTCTACCTGAACATTTTTTGAAGATTATTTTATTTAACTTTATTATTACTATCCAGGTTGATCAGAGAGAGAGAAGAGAAAGGGAAAGTGAGAAAGCAAGCCCCCAGGTCCAGGACTCAAACCACCGTATGCCATGTGAGAGTCTAGCACCTTTAACCACCATGCCACCTGCACACCCCTTTACCTGTTCACTTTTAAATAGTCTATTTCTTTTTCAAGTTTCTTTCATCATAGAGAGATAGAGAGTGAGAGAGAGAAAGAAAGACAAGCACCCTCAATAGTGTCACATCACAATCTTCCCCTTCATTTCTGCAGCCAGCCGAGATCCCAGCATGTGTGTGACTTGGGAACCGAGGCCCAATCTTCCGTATGTCTTCCAGCATTGCAGAGCACTGGACTACTGCTGCACCAGCATGTTTGCTGGTTTGTTTGTTCGTTTAATAAACAGTTACAAGATTGAACCAAATACAACAGCTTTAGGTCATCTAGGTGATGATTTGGTCATAAGCATTTGCGATTAAAGCAAATCTGTTGTTAAATGATCTTTTGTGTATGTTTTTATTTCATTTTCTTTTATACATTCAATCACATTATTATTTGACTTACAAAATGGATATTTCTTTTTCGTTTTTTTTTTTGGAGAGGTTTTTGCTATAGGGCGCGTGCGCTCACCAGAAAGACAGAGAGAGACAGAGAGACAGAAAGCAAGAAATCACCCCCCAGGGGGGATGGCCATGTTGCAATCCCTTCTCCTCCATTCTCCTCTCGGGATCTGGGGCACGCACGCACACACACCCAGCGTGAGTTTAAGCCACCAGCTCCGAGACTCAAACCATGGTCGACTACATGGGGGTTCAGAGACATAGCCATTATGCTAACTGCTGGTCCCACAAAATGGATATTTCAACAGGTGAACATTTCTCTCTAGTACAGTTAATAAAACTATAAAATATCTTCAACAGATAATACCGCATTTCTTTGTGCCATTCATGCTTTGCCTCCCTATTTTTCTTCTAAATGTCCTTCTATTTTGTTCTGTGAAGTATAAACATTCATCATTATTAAACATGACAACTAATATTTTCAATTTGGACCTTCCTTTTTTAAATTTTCAAGTCAACTTCAGATTTTTTAAAGGCTTTAAGAAATTGCAGTTGTATAGTCATCTAGAAGTTTTTGAAAAATGATCTATGACAAAACAGCTTCCAGAGTTTTCTGAGCGAGTTTCAGATGGTCCATCACTTCTTTGTTAAAACATCGAATAAAAAAAATAAAATAAAATAAATAAAACCTTTTGGTTTACTTAGTCTGAAAGAGTCCATGGGGCTAGATCCTTTGAATATGGCCAAACCATTGCAACAAGGTAAGACAAAAGAGTTTTCATTGGTTGAGTCTTATAGTAGATGCTTTTTCATTCTGCTCAATCTCACCATTAGCAGAGACTCACTCACTGGTCTGACTGAAACTAAGTAATCGGCTTTGTCTCAGTTATTCATTCTGATGGAAAACTTCCTACTCTGTGGGCTAAAATGGGACACCATAGAATATCCGTGCCTTTATGACTAAGATCCTCTACCAACAAAGTAAACAATGTATATAATTTTCCATATTGATTTATTTTCCCCAACTTTCCATCTGGAATTACTATTTTCAAGCAATCCCCACAAATACATGGAGGGCTAATTTGGCAGTCTGTGTAAGTACTTATGTTTCAGAAAACTCTCTCATTTATGGCAAAGCTGGATTCTACAGGGACAGCCAATGTGGGTACATTTTAGCATCAGCTTTTAGTCCCCACTCACTCCTTCCTGCCCAAGTTTCTGAGCCACATATGCTTTAATCATTCTATCCCACTGACTCACTGAAAAATAAATACAGAGGTGATAATTAATTAGAAAGCCTGCATATTCCTGTCCTACAACAAGTTAAATGTTTCTTCCTGTCGGAATTTGGCTTTCAAGAAAGGAGGTGTGCAATGTCCTTATGTTTTGGTTTACATTGGTTCATTTTTCATCAGATTCTCCAAGCTTTGATACCTGTGGCTTAATATTCATAACATTTTGCTTGGGTTTTCAACTTTGTACAAAACCCATATAACTTCCACAACCAGTTGAGACAAACCAGATGAAAGATTTCAACCACATCCACTCACCAAACCAATTTGTTGCTGTTTTCTTAGGTTTCTGGTTCCCCATCTGTGTGGCTTTGGTTCGTGTGAGGCCGGATTCAGAAACGGGTGGGAAAATATTGCCTAACTAAAGGAGTGTTAATCATTTCCACTTAATAGAAGGAACGTTTTTATTGCTACTTTACTGATGGAATCTTTCCCCAAGGCAAGAAATAATAACAAAATCTCTCCTACCTGCCTGTCTCAAAGAAATTTTAATCTGTCTGAAAAATAACATCCCCAAGAAATGTTTACTAAATATGCTTAGGGGAGCAGTACGCCTTTGGATGCTCCAAGGAACTGTAGTGCCATTTAAATAAGAATTGGGTCAGCCAGATTGAAAGACTACGCATTGAATTTTCACTCAGGTTCTGAATTCTGCTTCTGGTTTGCCATTTATCTGCTGTGACCTTGGAACAGTCTAGAACAATCACCATTTGTTGAACATCTAAATTTACATTTATATTTATTTCTAAAAATGTCAGAAACACTCCCATAATTTTAGAGCCCTGTTTTGCAGATTAAAACAAAAATAAGCCACAGAGAAGATCAATAGCCTGCTCAAGTCCGAACAACTAGCAATTGGCTGAGCCTGGAACTAGCTCCAGATTTTCTTTTTCTGACTCTAGAGCCTACTGCCTCCCACTATACTGTTGGGTTGCCCGAAGAGTCATGATACATTTTTGCATAGAAAAACACGTCATAACTTTTCCAACAACCCAATAGGTCAAGTTCTTTTCCTTTTCTGGTTTTAGTTTTTATTTATTTCATTGTTAAAAATAAAGTGATTGAGCTAAACCCTAAGACCCCCTTTCAACTTGATAGACTATGAGCCTATAATTGAGCCAAAAACTTAACCTGGAGAGATTACAGTTTGGTTCAGCTCAGTTCAAACAATCCACATATTTATAAAATACAGTTGAGCAACATTGGGTAGGAGGTGGTAGGAGATTAATGGTCTGGTATTAATCTGAGAAAGCTTCCAACCTAAAGGATTTTCATCTGGTAAAGCAGGAAGCATTGCTGTGTCAAGTGGCAGATGGGAGGCAGTCAGCTCAAGCCTCAGAGGAACGCTGGGAAAATACTGTGGTGGAGGATTCCAAGCAGGAGCCCATTAGCAGGTCTGACTGACCGAATGACACACTCTCGGGATCCAGGCACATGCTGAGGAAAATGAGAACTGGTCCCTCACTTAGTATTCTTCCCTCCATGGGAATTCAATAAACATTATTGACTGGCTGACTGAGGTGAAGTGAACTGCAGAATTGCTTTGAAGCCCACAGTTACAAGCTATAATTGAGAAACTGTCAAGAGATTAAAAAAAAAAAATCATGGAAAACCATGAAAGAAAAATGTTTCCATGTTTCAGAGCTTACCAAAATATAAAGTTTCCTTTCTGCTGTTAATTTCCTATCCCATCTAGTTCATTTGGTAAAACTTTTCCAGCAAGGAGAATTCTATTTTGTAACTATGCATAATTAATATCTACCATCTTTTTTCAGAATCTTTAAAATGTTAGCAAATGTTGAAAATGGCATTTTTGAATTTTCCCTAAGAGGGAAAAGGTATTAACTATAAATGTCACTCTCTTTTTTTCCAGATAAAGACACTATTTAAAAAAGGAACGCTACGATCTATAGGACCACAAGCTTCCAAATAACAATAAAGAAATGGGAAACCCCATCAGATTCTTTCTAGCGAGTGCTTACTGCTTTTTACTTCAAAAATGGTATTAATCATCGGATCATATGTGTGGCTTAGGAGATGCAATCTTTGAACGTGGAAAATGATCTTGTCTACTCTGTGCAAGGAACCTTTTCCTAGATACTGTATCTGTATTACTTTTATCCTTAAAGCAATTCTTTGACATAGAGACAATTTCAGGACAGAGTGGTTCAGTAACACGTTCAAAGTGGCAAAGACAGGGTTGCAGCTCTTGTCTGTCTGACGGGAAATGTCCTGTGGCTTTCACCCTGTACCTTATAAAAGACAAGTATGGACAACAGGTTCCTAAGCCTGTCCTCTCACAAAAGCCATTAATATGATATTTAAAATGATTTCATATCATCTTTAGGCTAGTCCTTTACAGTCACACATAAAAGATGCCATAAAGCATAACCACTCCAAAAGATTTTCCTCATCTTGCCTATGTGAATGGGAAAAACTAGTAAGAAGGGGGATAGTTATAAAGAAATGCTTGCCAGAAAGTTAAAATTGCTACTTAAATGGATCTCTTTGTTCAGAAATAAAGATGAATCTTGAGTCAGACAATCTTGGAATGGCTTGTGTCATTCTACATTTACTGATCATCACCGTAGAAGACAGAAGATCTTGCCTTTGGTGGGGAAATATCTAGATTTGGTAAAATGTGTTTGTTGCTAAAACAGGGATGTGGAGTCAGATTCCTGGATTTAAGAAAGAAATGTCGAAATCAAGACAAATAAATGACTGGAAGTAGAAATGTCAAGTGTCCCCTACAGATTGGCATCAACCTCCAAAAAATCTCCTTTTCACTTTCACCATGAAATGAAACAGAACTAAAACAAGTTTCAGTCAAATAACATTCCTCTTCTAATTTGTTCTGAATTTATTGTGCCAAGAAATGAAGTTATAAGGACCTGCAGCAGAAGTGGCCACAAGACCTAAATTTCTCTAGAGGAGAAATGAAAGTTACACAACAAAGCACAGCTTGACAATTTAGGTGGAGGCATCAATGGAACCATGACAGCCTCATACAGATGACTCTAAATGAGACCCTTCTCGGTTATATGTCCAGCATATTCTGTGTTTTCACGGACTCTGTACCTTTATAACTTCCTTTCCCCTTGCTTTCTTTTTTTTTCTTTTTCAAGAGAGATTTTTTGCTATAGGGCATGTGTGCTCACTGGAGAAACAGAGACAGAGACAGAAAGTGAAAAGTCACACCCAGAGGAGGATGGCAACACTGCAATCCTTTCTCCTCCATTCTCCTCTCGGGATTTTGGGCATGCACACACATGTGCCTGGCATGAATTTTAAGCCGACAGGTCCGGGACTCGAACTGCAATCGACTAGTCAAGCAATGTAACCATTATGCCATCTGCTGGTCCTCCCCTGCTTTTTTTTACCTTAAGATCTGCACAATATCTTCCACTGAAGATAAGAATTGCCTTGTGATCTTGTGGTTCTCTCCAATGAGCTCCACGGAGAATTCCCTGGAGAGAACTTGCCTTCCTTTCCCCACTTCCACTTATTCTTGCCAAGAATCCAAATGTATTGTTACAAACTCAGTAGAATCTTGGATTGTAATTAGGAAAACTTTTCAGGAGGGAGGGAAGAGCAAGAAAATAAAATCTTCCTTGTCCCAGTCTTTCCCCAGACTGTTTGTTATGTAAGAAAAGTAAGTTCCTCAATGGTTTCAGCCTTTTTTTGAGCTTTCTGTTTCTTTTTGTTTCAGTCAAAAGCAATGCAAACAAATAACGTGTGCATGGTTGCAATGTTCGACCTTAAGTACCCCATCATTTTACAAGCTTGCTTTTTCTCACACAGACTATTAATTGTCTTACAAATGTGACATAGTGTGTAGGCACTAAACTGCTCCAGGTGAATTCCATTTCTTCAAAAGTTAAATATGAACATGGGCAGTATAAAAATCAAATCCATCTGCATTTAAACATATATGCCTATGTGCATACAAATGTGTACATACAGTACATTAGATTGTTTTGATCATTTTTAATCCACAAAATGTATTCACAATTGGACTTTGTAAGCAACACCCAGAGGCGGATAACCCTGCAGGTTATTTAGGTTAATTAGGCTAAGATCACACTTTACCTTTTCGAAGATTTGTGTTCTATAAATAGTAAGAAATGTATGGCATAGCTTTGTCAGCTCATCTTAAGTGAAGAAACCAGAGAAATCACAGAATCAGAAATCACAGCAAGGTGTTCATTTCACTTTATTAAAGAAAAATAAATGCCACAGGAAATGTAAGTAGCAAAGTTAAGGAAGCAGAAAGTGAGCCACAACTTGTGGGGGAATTAGGAGAACACGGAGGACAACCTTCTTGATCTAGCAGTTTTAATCCCATCACCTTCATTGCGTATCTTCACACCCTTTCAATCTGTAATCCTTTTTTCTTGAAAGCTTAAACTGTGTTTTAATAACTTGATGCTGCATTACTGCTCCATTTCTCTGCAAAACTCCAGATGTAAGGTATCAGAACAAATCAAACATAGTACACCAGTAAAACAAAAGACAATGGCGCAGCAGCGTAACTACCTAAGAAAGGCAAGGCTAAGAGCTACTGTCAATCTGATTCTCTGTGACAGTTGCCCCCTTGTCTTAAAGAACAAGTTAAATGCAAACACTAGGAATGAGACAGAGGTAAACAGTTGTGGGTGGCCTATGAGCTCGGGGCTACCCCCCAAGCTGTGATGTTTTCAAGTCAAAACAAAAAGATGCATAAATTAAGAATTATTTCTTGGGAAAGGCCACCAGCCTGATTATTCCCACAGGCATTCAAAAAGTCTGTTATAAAATTACCGTGGAAGAGAAGCGTATGTGAAGACATCAACTGAGCAGTCTCGGTGAGCAGATATAGCATGTGGATCAACAACTGTTACAAAAATAATCACTCCAAAAGAAATCAATAGGCTTCTTATTGTTTATATTGAATTTTTTGGGGGGTGTGGTTTTTATGCACTTAGTCTTGCCACTAAAATAGTCCTTTGTTCAAAGAAAAAAAAAACAGCATTATTTTATACGCTTCATATCTTCATGGTTAGTACCTGTTTCTATGGTACTAATAATAAACTTTTTGTGAATTCTTAAATAAACATTCAAAAAAGGCAGACATTTTTAATTTCTTAACATATACATGCCTATTAAAACATAAGGTGCAATATAAGACTCAGGACGATTTTTTTCTTTTCAAATTTCAATTTTTAGTTAGGAAAACTCATTCTTTATAGAGAGCAGTTGAATATCAGTTTAAAGGTTTTTTTTTTTTATTCCAAAAGTTGGGCAGGATACATGAGAGACTTTGAAATTTTCTTTCTTTTTTTAAAAGAATTGTTTTTATTTAATTTTATTTATTCATTCATTTATTTTAATTTGACCAGAGAGAGAGAGAGAGAGAAAGTGGGAAAGCAAGCCACCAGGACTGGAACTCAAACCATGGGCTGCCATGTGGGTGGGTACAGTGCCTTAACCATCACGCCACCTGCTGGTCCCCAAGACTTTGAAATTTTCTGATACATAAAAGACCTAATATTTTCAGTGTTTCCTTCCAGGGAAAGAACATTTCCATATAAATGTTTACTATAGCTTTATTAAGGAATATGTGAAAAATAGTATTATTTTGATAACAACCCAGGGAGGTGATTTATATACCTTGACCTATTGGCTCATTCTTCTGAAAACTTTAACATACTTTATGTTTTAAACTGTAACCTATAAAACAAACTTGCCTATTTAACACAATAGATAATCTCTGAAATAAGGATCCCATTTACAGAAGTAACTAGAATCAGTGTATGATATCAGAATTATCATTAATCTTCCTTAGTAGCACTGCATTTTATTATAAAGAACTAACTCTTCAAAGGAGATGTTTAACTGGACACCTGGGGCACCTCCCCTCCATAGAAAAAGACCAAAATGACTTATAAATAGGCCTGCTTCCATTAGCGCTCTGATTAGAAAGGCAAGGAGGGAACACAGGGGTAAACAGGAAATAATGAGAAACTTCTGAGGCACATAGACTTGAAATGGAGATGGAGAAAGAGAGACAGAACGTTGGACTGGCATTGAACTGAAGCCTAGGGGAGCTCACAGTTTATGGGAAGAGTAAGCATAACATCCCCAGCAGTCTCCAGGGCTATCTTAGACACTAGACTGCAGAGAAGCTACGCAGTCATCATAGATGCAGAGCCCAGTGGAAGGAGCTGCCCAGAGTCCACGTGAAAGCACTATCCTAGTAAAGGAGCTTATGTTGGATCCTCCTCCTCTCCCTTGGACCCACGCTCCAATGCGGTGCCATTTGGGGAGCAGTGCACAGCTACAGTGCATCCTTCCATGGAGGATAGTAGACCCTGCACCCCCGCATTCCTGAGGCCTTACTATTGCACACCCCACCAAAAGTAGCAGAGTGAAGTGAGCAACTTAGCCCGTCATGCAGTAGTGACACAGCACCTAGTCCTGGTAGCATCCTGCATTCCACCCTGAACAAGTATAATACCAAAGTGGGGAGGAAGCTCCTGAAACCTGGAGAAACACTGCAGGTGTTCTCCAATGATTGAGGCTTTCATATTCACCTCCCCCCCGCCAAAATTTGAGGTCTCTAGATCTCCTCCATAGACTGAGATCCCCAGATACCAGTTTCCCAGAAACTAAGGAATGAGGACAGCCCTACCCTAGAGACTAAGGATTTCTGACTGGGATGTGCATATGCCTTGCCCAAGGCATAGATCCCATTCGCCAATCACTGTGTCCTCCAACCCCTTTCCTGGGGAACAGAGGGCTGCTCTGGGCAATTTCACACCACCTAACCAGAAGAGACTACCCAGATACAGCCCCTACCCAGCTACCTCTGTAAGACGGACCTCCATACCTACACCTAGGGCTGGAGAACACCGGCTGCCTTCCCACACACCTGTCATCACCGCTGCTGTGTGTAACTCTACACCTTCTACTGACAGAATCCTCACCTGCCAAGGGTGCCCCACCCAAGAGTTGAAGAAACTGGTTTTTTTTACAACATTAAAATGTTTACTGTGCAGTGATTTCCCCCCTTGGACTGAGATGGCTTCATGAAAGTTTAAGTTAAGAAAAAAGAAAAAAAAACTTGAAAACAACATCTGGTGTTGAGTTCAGAAATGAGAACCAGATATGCTTCCTTATCCGTATTTCAGCTCACATCATTAGGCTGTCAGAACAGTAAAAAGGAAAAGGCCTACTAATTTAATTTTTGTTTTGTATGTAAAGAAATAATATAAACATTTTAATGCTTAAAGTAATTATGAGTCTTTTAAAGTATACAGACAATCCTTTAATATACAAGAAGAATATTAAAATCAATATGATTTTTAAAATACAATTAACATTATTATAATCTACATTAAAAGGATTCTGCTAAGGGTTTTCTCTAAATAACAGCCAAACAGTATCAAGTGAGATAGATTGCTTTAAAAACTAGTTTTCCAAGTAATATGGTATAAGGGTTTCATCTCACAGTGCACCCTTGTTCACAGTGCCGTTGTAAAAGAGCAAGTCGATTTAAAAAAAAAAAAAAAAACTTCAGTTAATGACTTACGTTATAAAATGAATGATCGAGGAAATGCACAGAAACTTTTGGAAAAGTGACTAATAAAATTCTAAGTTTAGTTTAGCATTTACCAAGCACTATGAGCATTTTATCTTATCTCCGTAGTAAGTCTAAATATTGTTATTCTCCATTAGTAGATGAAAATTGAAATCTATAAACATAACATGTTATACTTTCTTCCGTAGAGCCAGTAAGTACTGAAACCTAGAGCTTTTGTATCTGAATCGAAGCTTTTTCTATTATTTCATGGTATGTTCCTGCAAGTTACTGAAAATCTAATAAGCTATGTTTCTAAAGCTGATATTTGGGACAGAGAGTTTAACTGCATTCAATACTTAAAAAAACAAACAGCAACCAAAAAGAAAAAAGAATAGAAAAGAAAACCTACCTGTGTAAAACATCAGTATTTAAAAACAAGCACATTAATATTACACTAGAAAAAAATAAATAACAATGTGGAAAGGATTACAATAAATCTGGAACTCATTACTTTGATGGGATATCTTTATTAATGGATTTTCATAACTGACTTTGAAATATGATTTCATTTCAATTGTTTTACATATAACCTTCTACATAATCTTTCCATCCCAAGAAATTCTATAGTCATAAAGATAAGTCCTTTCTTCATTCAAGTAGAGGAAAAGAATAAAATTGCTAATGTATATTGTGCATTAAAAGATTTTTTCCCTTCTTTGGGGGGGAGGAGAGATTTTTTTTTGCTATAGGTCATGAGCAATTGCCAGAGAGAAAGAGATAGATAGAAAGACAGAAAGTGAGAAATCACCCTCAGGAGGGATGGCCACTCCACAATCCCTTCTCCTCCATTCTTCTCTTGGGATTTTGGGTACGCACAAACACATAGCCTGTGTGAGTTTTAAGCTGCCTGGTCCAGGACTCCAACCACTGTCAACTATGTGGGAGTCCAGTGACATAACCATTACGCCATCTGCTGGTCCGAATTCCTTTTTTTTGTTAAGTGGGTCTGAGAAAGCATCTTATAAAATCTACTCTACATCTCATAAATAAACTTGAAATGGAATATTTTCATTATTTATTTATTATTATTATTATTTATTTATTTATTTTTAGATATTTTTGCTATGGGGCAAGTGTGCTCACTGAAAGACAGAGAGAGACAGGAAGACAGAAAGTGAGAAATCACCCCTCAGGGTGCATGGCCATGCCACAATCTCTTCCCCTCCATTCTCCTCTCAGATTTGGGGCACACATGCACATGCGCCCAGCATGAGTTTGAAGCCACCAGGTCCGGGACTCAAACCACGATTGGCCTTACGGGAGTCCAGCCACATAATCAATATGCCATTTGCTGGTCCCAGAGTGTTTCCCTTTTTTTGTGTGTGTGTGGGTTTTTCTAAGTTTCACAACGCCCGTTTTTTGGCTATTCTGCCAATATCAGAATGCTGTTACTCCAGCGCTAGATTATCAAATTGTTTATTCTCTCCCCTATGAATGGATAGTCAATTCTGTCTCTATAAGTAGGATCAAGAATAATAAAAGCAATAATAGATATCTCTCATTATAATTTAATATACATGGTATAGAAAAACTCTAGAGGAGATGAGAAACTTTACAAAGTAACTCAGAAATGTGATACTTAACGTAAACCAAAAAACATTGTGGGGGTATAAAATAAACAACTGGTTTTTTAGAGAGAGGTTTTCGCTATAGGGCGTGTGCGCTCGCGAGACAAACAGAGAGAGACATAGAGACAGAAAGAGAGAAATCACCCCCCAGGGGGGATGGTCATGCTGCAATCCCTTCTCCTCCATTCTCTTCTCGGGATCTTGGGCACACACACACACACGCCCGGCATGAGTTTTAAGCTACCAGGTCCAAGACGCGAACCGCGGTTGACTACATGGGAGTCCAGCGACATAGCTATTATGCTAACTGCTGGTTCCCAGTTTAGCTTATTTCTTAAAACCTGTGACATAGAAGAATACAGGCTGTATTCTTCCCATGTTAAAAAAAAAAAAGAAAAGAAAAAAAAGAAAAGAAAAGAAAAGAAAAGAAAAGAAAAGAAAAGAAAAAAAAAAGACAAAGAGAAAAGAAAAGAAAAGAAAAGAAAAGAAAAGAAAAGAAAAGAAAAGAAAAGAAAAGAAAAGAAAAGAAAAGAAAAGAAAAGAAAAGAAAAGAAAAGAAAATACTGGCCTGGAGAAGGCCAATAAGATATGCAGCTACGTTGTCAGTAAGTGATAAGGTTACACTAAGCATCCAGACCTGCTGATTTGCATGGGTTCACTTTACTGAGTTCTCTAATTCCTAAGCTACATTTTTCCAAATAACCAGGTTGACAAGTTCGAACCAGCCTGAAATCCAGGAGCTCTGAATCCTTGTTTCAGCCCACCGTCCTGATTCCATACCCAGGCAACATGGCGTCACAGCTAAGGCATGGGCTCCAAAGGTGTCCAGATCTTGCCTCACATCTGTGTTTCCCTATTT
This sequence comes from Tupaia belangeri chinensis, assembly GCF_000334495.1. Classification (NCBI taxonomy): domain Eukaryota; kingdom Metazoa; phylum Chordata; class Mammalia; order Scandentia; family Tupaiidae; genus Tupaia; species Tupaia belangeri. The sequence continues at coordinate 1,599,459 of NW_006159563.1, read as the reverse complement.
ACTGTGAGCTCCAGCAAGTTACTTTCTCTCCACCTCAGTTTCTTCACATATATAATAAAGTGGAGACTGTGAGAAAACTTGAATTATACGAAGGTAAAATTTTGGGCCACACAAGAGGTGCATAAATCCTTACTGTTAGCATATTACTTTACGCTGTTTTTTCTTCTCCTAATAATGCGCACCAACTGATAATAAGTATACAACACTTTGTTGGAAGAAAGAAAATGGATACTTATTAGGTTTCATCAAAAACAAAATGTTGAACACTCAAGGAGAACTTTCCTCGAGCACTTATTTCTACATTTTAACTTTGGTGAATTTCATTATAGATGTTCTTGATCAATGAATTATTAAAATAGCATCATAATTATTGATGGAGCAGGAAGGCATTGCTGTGTGAAAATATTGGACAAAGAGGATGGGGCTCAATGTCATAGGGAACTTTAGCTCTCAAACTTTAATCTACTTGAATGTGTACGTGTTTTAAAAATCAGTTGGGTCAATTTGATATTGATTTCTTTTATTATTCACTTTATTTTATTTTCTTACTATTATTATTTTTTAACATTTTGCTATAGGACACATGTGCTCACCAGAGAGAGACAGAGAGAGAAAGTGAGAGAGCAAATCGCCAGGTCCAGGACTTTAACTGCAGTCGCCCATGTGGGAGACCAGTGCCTTAACCACCATGCCACCTGCTGGCCCTGATACTGATTTCTTGAAGAGAAAGGATTTTCTTAATATATGGGTTGAATCCATTTGCTTGAAGGTATTCTTGAATATAATCAAGATCATTTGGGGAGAACTTGATGGCAGTAAAATGAAACACTCTGCAAGGCTGACCCATATGAGACAGTTACTGATTCCAGGCCCAAAGACTCCCCTGAATGTTCCAAGCATGTCAATGTCCATGATCTGGGCCTTGCACAAGATGGAGGTGGTTGACAGCATCAAAACCTATTGGGGGTGCTGACTATCTGTCTTTATCTCTCAGAAAATAATAATTTTTTTAAAAAAAATCATGTTTGAGGAAATAATCATAGTTAATAATGAATACTTGTTTTTCCTTATTTCTTTTCGATTTTGTTATCATCCTCAAAATTGCAACTCAATAGAAACAAATGTAAAGGTGAGAAATCAATCCCAAATCCAAGGGATTCATTCAAAGATACTAAGTGGTGATGACTTTGTTAACTGTGTGCATAAATTCAAAATATTACTTTATCTTTTTGTGTGCACTCAGTACAAGTAATAGGACATTGAAAATGGCTTAAATACTAAGGAAATTACTGGCCTATACCGCTGGAAATTCAGAGATAAGGTGGACCTCAGCGAAGGTCATCTAATCGTCCTGATGGGATCCCCCATAGTTTTCTCTGTTCAGCCTTATGCTATGTGTAATGTGATCCTCAGGCTAGAGCAGGATGTCTTCAGAAGATAGGAACTTCACAACTACAATCAGCACTGCCAAAAGAAGGGCCGGGGAGGTGTCACATTGTAGAAGTCTCATAAAATAGAGAAATTGCTTTCCAAATTTCCCAGCAATCTCCATCCCTCAAAATACCTTTGGTTAAACTTGTACTGCATGCCCATCTGTGGACCAATATTTAGGCACTGGAGTGGAATACAGCCTACCCAAAGACCATTTCCCCTGAGGCACTTGGTTACATAAAAAAAGGGCAACGAACAGAGCAAAACTGGGATTCCTTATAAAGGAAAATTGGACACATCCTACTTTGTAGCCAACCTTCAGCATCATCTACCTCTTCCAGTATCTGTCCATTTATTTTTCTTAAGGGTATTAACTAAGTTCATTAAGATTCTGAAACACAAATATCCCTTCATGTATGTCCTTAAAGAAAAGAATGAATGCTTTAAATATTAAGTAAGTTGGCATAAATTATGAGATTTTTATATTGCTGGCAAGAGACTATGTCACAAGGTATGGATGAGCTTAAACATTGAGTTTAGTGGCCAAGCTAAGTCTAAGTATAGGAAAACAGGCCTCTGCAAATATGTTTTATGTACATATAATGATGCATATTACCTCTTGAAAATATAAAGCAGATTTCATGCAAGCTAACATTAAAAATGAAAAGTTAATTTTTTCATGAAAGGAATTTTGCTTTGGCATTAGACATACAGGAGTGGTGTCGTCCTAAGGTTCCTATAATGTCCATTACTTCTCTAGTCCACTGATTAATTTCAGCCAGTGATCTGTCCAGAACCCAATAACAAAAAAGAACTTCTCTGGAAATAAGATTTTACTAAGTTGTCAGGAAAGTCTTGATGTGTTTTTCTATGCAAAATTGCATCATGACTTTCCCAATAACCCAATATTTATAAGAAAATGTATATACTACTGGTAATATTTAACATAATTTTCAAAAGTGAATAATGAAGGATTTTCAGAGTTCTAAAGAAGTGGAAAAGAAAACATAGATTTTATGGAAATGTAGATTTGGATGTTAATGACTTCACCAAAGTTGGAATTTTTCTTTTTTTTTTTTGGAGAGGTTTATGCTATAGGGCGTGTGCGCTCGCCAGACAGACAGAGAGATAGAAAGCGAGAAATCACCCCACAGGGGGGATGGCCATGCCGCAATCCCTTCTCCTCCATTCTCCTCTTGGGATCTAGGGCATGCACGCACACGCACCCGGTGTGAGTTTTAAGCCACCAGGTCCAGGACGTGAACCACAGTCGACTACATGGGAGTCCAGCGACATAGCTATAACGCTAACTGCTGGTCCCGAATTTTTTTCTTTTTAGACTGTCTTTTTCATTTACTGCCCTATCATTGTTCTACAAGTGCTTCCACAAAGTAGGCGGGCATTTTTCTAAAAACTAAGGTTTAAAATTGATTATCTATCCAGCCAGCAAGGTGGTGCAGAAGTTAAGGTGGTGAATCCTACATAGCTGACTTCACAGTCCTGGACCTAGTGGCTTGAAATCACATTGGGCACATGTATACGTGTGCTGAAATCCCCTAGAGGAGAATGGAGGAGAAAAGATGGTGAGGAGGGCGGCCGTCCCCTCCGGCAGGTCATTTCTCACATTCCCTCTCTTTCTAACTCTCTTTCTGTCTCTAGTTGAGCACATGCACCCTATTGCAAACAATAAAAATAAAAATAACTATTTATGTTGATTATGTATAGAACAGATCTCATATGCCTAGAAAAAATTATAATACATAGCTCTTGCCCCCAAGTTTTTAAAATCAGTTTGAGGGAGTCATCCAAAAATATAAGAAAGAATTAATAAACAATAAAAGGTAGCATGTAATTAACCACTAAATTGTGAATCAGGGCATATTGATGTATTTTTTTAGAGAAACTACAGGAGTCTTCACCATCACATGAACATCTAATAAACATTCATCATATATCAGTTATGTTCCATAACATATTGAATCTCATAACAATCCTATATATAAATTCTAATGATTATCATCAATATTTTATAGACAAATTTTTAGAGTGATTAATTTTCAAGAAAGGAAAAAAGCCAGTAAAAAGCAGGATTAGGAGGTGAGCACAAATAGTTAAATACTGTAGTCTAGTTACTTAGCTATCAAGGTTTTTGCCTTTATGGAGTGAGACACACTTGACAAGCACTTCACAGACTTAGCAGCCCTTCTAAAACAAGAAAGACAATAAAGGGCATTGTAGAGAGAGGGATGGTATGAGTGAAGACATAGTCATTGAAGTGTATAGCATTGTGTTGTGGCCACTTAAGAAACTGCCCAGAGTCAAAACCTTGGTAGTGGAGAAGGAACATTTTTTGAAAAAAATCTAGTGGGGTTGGATGATAGGGGTTATAATACGAGGCACTGATAAGTTTTACAAAATAATTTCTCAGTCTAAAATAGCTATTCAAACTCTCATCTTCTCTTTCTCATCCTTAGCTACATTTTTGAACTCCAGAGTACTTCCAGGGATCACAGAAGACCACCCAATATCTTTCAGATGTTTAGATTAAGCACAAGTGTAGAAGTGTCTTTAATAGCTAAAAGGTTAATACTTTTCAAATCCTGGGTCAGACTGCCCCAGGGAGAAAGCAAGAGACATTCTGGTGACCTGGAAATCCTACAGACCCCAAGTGGCCTCAGGGCTGCTCCTCCGCATTCCACACGTTTTGCAGTCTGGCACTGCCCTGTCAGCTTGAAATGGAATGTAGCCTCACAGGGCCAGAGTCTTCCTTCTACGCTGAAATGGAAAGGGCTCCAAAATGAAAATAGCTCATATATTTATATTTATAAATATGTAACTAATCTCCAGAAGAAAATATTTTTTCAGTTGTCATTTTGATTGTTCCTGGGAAAGGTAGCAGGGAGCTAAGGGACATGGGAAGAAAGAAGACCCACTTTTCCCTGTCAACTTCTTGCACTTGTTCAATGTAGAAGGCAGTTTAGGTATTGTCATGTATTTAGGAATATGTCTATTGCAAGGGAATTAGCATTCTATTGGAGAGCATGATCATATGATCAAGTTGCTTCCAGGACTTCCGATTTTCAGGTAAAACACATCTACATTTCTTTCACAGTACCCTCATCATGCTGGTTGTCTTTTCTGGTTTGTTGCATTCTATTATAAGTTTTGACACCCACAACTGGTTATAGTGACACAGGAGGGAATTGAGGTGAGGGACGTTCCAAACATGACAGTCAAGGAGTGACTAAGGGACTATGTCTGAGTCAGCTGGAATCAAGATGGTGCCTGGAACAATTGCTACCTAACCTTGAGACCCACTATTCCTTCATTGTGTGGTATGAGCATGTTAGATAACACTCCCACCTGTGCCATGCCAACGTGGATAACCATGTTAATAATAGGAACTGCCTAATAAGGCCAGAAAATGGGAGGGACGATGGTTCCATGAAAACCATTACCCCTTTTCAGGGAAAGTCATGAATAAATCTCCTGTAACTTAGCCTGGCATTAAGCCAAACCATATAAACCAGACACACACCAAATTTCTCACTGACCTGCCTGTGGGTAGCCCTTCTGTCTCTTATTTCAGGTAAAGTTCCTCCCCTTCCTCATGGAAGAAGAAATGAAAATGTTTACCCATTTCCGCTCACTGAACTGTTTTACCTATAGAGTATTCTGCTCTGTATGCTTTCCTTAAAAACATGCTTTCACTCTCCTTCAAAGAGTGAGTATTTGAAAGCAAATTCTTCCCTTTGTGAAGCCAAGGACCATCAAATCCCAAGTAGAGATCCACACAGATTTAATCCTCCCAGCAATAATAGCATTATGGGCATTTTATGATTCAAAAAGACATAAAAGAATTATACTGCATTTCTTACATACTATAAATTGATTTATGCACTCTCAAAGTTTAATCGTTTAATCATTGTTTCAGCAGCTGTGAAATCTATTGACTCATTTTGTGTTTGCAATCAACTAGAACCTCAGAAATCTATTAAAGTTTCCTGGTGTTAATTTGGTCAATTCTGCTGATATAGAATATATATATATAATAGTCCTATTTATGAAATCTCTAATGACCTTTATTTATTGAGTGGTTTTTATGTTCCAGGACTGCTCTAGGTATTGGAGATAGATAGAACAAAACAGACCAAGCTTCTGCCCTCATGTAGCTTACATTCTAGTGAGGAAGACCACTAGATCATGTGATCAAAATAATCAGAAAAAAAACATGGAGAAGTGCTGAGAGCAAAAATAAAGCAGGGACAGGCAAACTGAGAAGGCTGTCTCACTGAGAAGACATTTGTATAAAGACCTAGAAGAACTAAGGTGACATGTGGGAGGAATTTCACAGGCAGAGTGACAGCAAGGTCAAAGCAGTCTGATGGCGACATTTTTAACCTACCCACCAGAAGCAAGCCTGTGACGGAGTAAACCAAGGGAGGTAGGCAGAGGTGAGTTAAGAGAGGAGGGGAAAATGGTTCTCTACTGGGTAGTATTGCCCTCAGGGTGCATTTGGAAATGTATCGGAGTATTTTTTGGTTGTCATAACGATTCTAGGCCAACGACATCCCCTCCAAGAGATCCGGAATAACATTAGTCATTAAACAAACCCTGAATTTTACTCTGCACAAGATAGGAATCCATTAGAGGCCTTGGTGCAGAAGAATGAATGGTCTAATGTATAATTCTTAAGACTTAGACCAGTCGTTATGTTGCGGGTGAAGGAGACCAAAGCAGAAGCAGAGAGCTAGTTAAGAGTGGTTCAATAACCCATGCAAGAGACAATGATGGCTACTGACATCTTTCTACCAGGTTGCTAGGAAGGAGGAGATGAGAACTGTGTTCCACACAAATACTTAAGATAGAGTCAGTAAGTATTGCCAATGTATTAGAAGGAGAGTGTGAGAGAAAAAGAGGAGTAGAGAATGAACCGAAGACTTTTTGCCTGAGAAATTGAAAAGACATTATTGTCATTTACTGTGGTTGTGATAAATACAGGATGGGGCCAGCAGGTGGCGAGGTGGTTAAGGGCGCTGGACTCCCACATGGCCGACCACAGTTCAAGTCCCAGACCGAGGCAGCTTACTTTCTCACTTTCCCCCTCTCTCTCACTCTGTCCCTATCTGGTCAAATTAAACTAAATGAATAAATAAATACAGTTAAAATAATAAAAATAATTATCAAAAAAAAAAAAACAGGAGGAGGGAAGATTTGGTTGGGGATAGAGGGAGTAAGAGAAAAACCACATTACAGTCACTCAAGACAGAAAGATGGAAGTGTACAAGGACATGTACTGAAATTCTCTTTACAAGCCAAATGATATATAGCAAATGAATGTTTAGGAATACTACTACTAATAATAAAATGGAATAAAAAAAATAAAAAACAAAGATATGCACTGTATATAAATACAGTTTCAGAGAGATACATATATAGATATGGGCATCAGCATATATAAAAATACAGATATAGAGATACATAAATGCAGAAAGAAATCTTAAAGAGGCTGTCAGCTATCTCTAATTTTGACTTTGGGTGATTTTTCTCTTATCTATTTTCTAAATTACTTACATTAAGCATATTAATTTTCTGAAATATATATAATTCTTTTAAATACCCCTAAGGCACTACTTCATAAATGGACTCTCTCTCACTTGTGACAGAGCTTTGTTTCCATTTTTTTTCTTTTTCCAGACTCTTTCTTCTCTCTCTTCCTACTCATTAGCTACTGAATGTCTTCACACTTACAGTTGCCACATCGGTGTTTCAGATCTGAGCCTTATTCTACTACAGTCATTATGACCATGCAATGCATTTCTAGACCCCCAGGATTTCATTCCAGGGAGAAATGGTGGAATAGTTAGCAGCTGGACACTCTTTGAAAGAGCAAACTGCATGTATTTACTAGCACCTTGGGGGGATTGTGGAAGGAGAGAAACGATTGTCACTCTGGTCCCCTTTCCCGGCAGTACCTCAAAGGTTCCCAAGTGAGAACAGCAGTGCCCAGCTGCCCTGAAAATCCGAAGAGAAGGTGAAATTTAAAACTTGAATTGCCACTCTCTTCTCATTACGTATTATTTGTCAATCATGGATAAAATGTGGTTTTGCCCTCCAGCTGCTAGACCTGGGGCGCATCTCTCACTCGGTGGTGCCGCTTTCTTGTGGAACATTGCAAAAAAAAAAAAAAAAATCAATGAATGCACCTTTTTTTTTGAAAAGGAAAGCTTCCTCAGCCCTCATTTTCTTTATTTCATTTTTAACCTGAGGGTTTAAAAAACAGAAATTTATTTAATAAGGAATGCACACTAAAAATATTAGTAGTCACAGTTTTTATTCTTTTATAAACTAAATATCACTCACAAAACAATGAGAAACTCTGAACAATTCATTGTGTGCATTTTACAGCTCAATCAAAACACTAACATAATGGATAACCTGCAAAAATCAGAGCCTGTGTTCACCCTCTCATTCTGTGACTTCGTTGTTTCATAATTCCATCTAGGAACGGAAGTTGATGGCAGCCGGAAAACCCAGTGATGGAGGTCCCAGCAAGTCAAACTCCCTCTCATGCTCTAATTTACATAGAAATGTGAAGTGATTGCATCTGTTGCATATTTTACAGAATATGGGTTTGGGTGGTAAGGACAGTTGACAGGTCTGGCTATTTCTTCAAGCTTCTTATGTTCTGTGGGCAGGCTGGGCACTCTGCAGTAAGCTCAGGTTCAAATGGAAATGAAACCACTCAGAGAGACCCATGGGAGGCACTGTGCTGCCTGGGCTTCCAGCGGGAGCTGTGTGATGCCATGCATTTCATATGGTTTCTATTGGAAGCTGCGAGGGACTGTGGTGTGTCTGTCTGTACCTATGAATGTATGTGTGCAGGCTTCCACATGCTGACTGGCTCTGATTTATGCCTGACTCACTCCAGGCTCCCTAGAAGTGAACTTTGGTGAACCTGGTACAATTTCAGCATTTGTAACCACACCTAGAACTCCAAAAATTTTGTTTGGAATTCAATTTATAAATGAAAGCATGTCTTTCCAAGGTATGCACGTCCAACTATTACTGATTATTTGGCCCCAATATCTGTTGTCTCTATTGTTGTGTATTCCTCATTAACCAGAATATGTACAGAATTAGAACTTAGAAGATCAGCACTGTGAGGTAGGGCAGTTGTAGAACACCCTAAATTTTAAAGTGTGTTCCTTTGAAGAACTCTGAAATATATGAGGATTCTATGGCTGTCCTTGGCAGCAAGCATCTATTAGTTGCTTTTGTTTCTGTTTTTTGTAAAAAAAAATAATAATAATTTATTTAATTCCATCTCTGTTATTATTATTTTTTAATTTGACCAGCGAGAGAAAGGGAAAGGGAGGAAGCAAGCAGCCAGGTCCAGGACTCAAACCGTGATTGGCCATGTGAGAATCCAGCACCTTTAACCACCTGCTGGCCCCAGTGGCTTTCCTTTAGAGAAATTTTTCCAGAGGGCATGTATACTCACCAGAGAGAAAGACAGAAATACAGAGTGACAGAGAGAGAGAAAGAAAAAAGCACCCTCCAGTGGATTGTGGTTATACCACAATCCCTTCTTCTTATCTCTCCATCCCCTCAGGATTTGGGGCACACAGGCATATGCACCTGACATGATTCTCATGCCAGGGCCAGGATTTGAACTGCACAGTTGGCTGTGTGTGATCTGATTCCCCTAACCTTGGGAGAGGCCCTATATAGCATCCCTTCTTTTTTTCTCTTCATACCTCTACCTCCTCCCCAACTCATCCTATCAAGAATGAAATGGAAACTCAGTGGAACTAAATGCTTGCTTTTCCTTTGTTGGTTCTCTGTGAGTTCTCAAACTCTACATCTTTTTTTATTTATTTTTTTCCCTTTACCTGGCATAATTTCTCTCCCTTTGCTGAAAGCTTATACTCTCATGAGTCATTAGCCTCAGTGTACAGTTTTTTTTCCATTTTTTTTCAGCCATGGAGACTATCTAATGCTCCATGGTAAGCTCATACAGCCTACCTCATCAACTGGAAATAATAGCCTTTTATCTGGATTTCAATAACTCCGTGGTGTGGCATTATCATCACGATGCTCACACATGAATTACCTTGCACACTAACCATAAAATGCTTGAGGACAGAACTACACATCTCTATCACTCAATTTTTAGAGAAACGATAGTCACTCTACTAGCATTTATTGAAAGAATGAATGAATGGATATTTATTCAAATATAGCATAACTAAAGAATTTGAACATAGTCTATAAGTCTTAGAACAAAAGGATGCAATGAAAGAACTTTAGGAAGAAACTTGTTTTTAGGGTCCTTAGTGATCTTGTGTACTGTTTAGTTATTAACAACCTCACCAGCACTTTAAGACCCAGAGGGCAAATACCTCATTGTCCTCATTCATTGCTACTTCTCCACCCCAAGCACAGTACCTGGCATGTAACAGACACTCAATAAATGCTTGTTGAATGAATAATACAGTGAATGTTAAAGAGCAAGGACTCTTTATACACTGGAAGTTTTGGGGCTCAAAAAGGAAACTTTTGACATCAGAAGAAGATAAACTATCTGAACAAAACCAAACCTAAAGCATCTTCAAATCTCTAAAAATTATCTCCCACTTTCTTTCTATCTGACCTTGTCTGAGCCTCCTTGAGCTTTGAGTTGCCCTCTTGCACAATGTCAAGCCAATGAAATAGCCACAGCAAGAATCTATGTAAGCTCAACCACTCTCTCAGTAGCCCAGAGCAGATTATAAAAACTGATACTGGCTCTTGAAGTTCTATAGAGCATGCTCTTATTTCCAAAGTAGCTTCCAAGCTTGATAAGATCCAAACCCTTGGAGGAAAGATTAACATCAGACCCAGAGAGGATTTTTAATCACATTAAAACAAGATAGTATGTTATCTGAGAGAAAATTAATCCTCACTTTTATGCTGTGTTATTTCTGCAACTTGACACATGGGGATTCTTTTAACTAGTTATCTGGTCCTTTTCATTTCATAGGCTTTATTGCCTTGACATCTATGTATCTTTAATTTATGAGTATTCAAGCAGTTCCCAATTAAAAGAACTAAAAACTTTATTATTTCTTGCTTCATCAAAATAAGTAATGCCATCAAATTTCTTAAAACATCATACTAGAATCACGTTTCCAGTTAGAGCTCCTGGAGCTGACGACACAAACAAATTCATTTAGTTCTGCATTCATAATTTATTATTAGTTAAAAGATATCTAAAGAAAAAAACATAGTGACCTACCTTCTTTCATAAAAGAATGAGGAAGGGTTGATACACATTTTAATAAATTTTGCAAAACAAATCATCGCTTGTTTAAAATTCTTCACATTTCCAGACAGTTTTTGTGATTTTTTTTATGAAATCACATCTTATTTTAAAATATATGAAAGCTTCATAGTGTTAGCTATTTACATCATCCACAGACAGTTTAAAATGGAGTCTTCATTAATATGCTTTTATTAGAAGGGATATAGTAAATTTATCTTCATTGAAGATACTTTATCTACTTGGTTAATGAAAATGAAAAGTATAAATAAGATTATAGGGAAAGGAGCCAATATTAGTAGTTTGATATTTTCAACAATTTAATAGGCATATTCATATAGTGACTGCTCAGCCAGGAAGCATCTCATTAGTTGTTAATATAAAATGAGGCAAGTATAGGCAAAAGCTACTTCATTTTAATCACTTACTATAAAGAAAGCTAGTTTCATACTATCTCTCTGTTAACTTGGGTTTTTATTGTTTATAACTGTAGTTTTCATAGCAATTAAATTCTTATATAAGGTTGTTTAAAAAACACATTACTATCAAATTCTCAATTAAACTTCCATTTTACAACATCAAATACAAGAAGGCAAGACTGTAAACAAATTCATTTAGTTCAGCCACTTATTTTACTTCAAAGTTTATGTAATTCCAACTCTTTGTGTGGGATATGCATTCTGGAAAACGATTCATGGAATGAATTCTTTTTTTTTTTTAACTTTCTTTATCCCTTCCATGAGTGAGAGAGAGAGAGAGAGAGAGACACCACTCTCACCAGCTAGCCCAGAACACAGGCACACACAAGCCCAGAACACTCAGGGAGGTCTCTGGACAAAACCCAGAACCCTCCCAGGTGGGTCAACCTCACAGAGAGTCACGTTTAATCACTGTGTCACCCTCCAGCCCTGTCATGTGATCAATTCTAATCTGTAATACAATTTATACTTATCTGCATAATTATATTTCTGAGATGGACTAGTGTAGTAAAACAGTTTTAGAATTTCGGTAAGAACAGCTTTCATTCAATATTTTAGGTCATCTTAATTTTCCACTGGACTACAAAATGACCACCTCAGTGATGAGTTCAAGTATAATTATATGTTCTAAAGCGTTACATTAGTCAATACATGCCAAATAGCACAAAATCAGTTTCTTCTTTACCCTCATTTACTCATACAAATGCTATAACTAGACTAAAATGACATGATCCCGCCTTTATTGAAAATCAAAATAAACATAAAGGTGGACAGACATCTTTCTTCAATTTTACACATGAGAAAATTGTGACATAGAGAGTCGTAATAAATTTCTCAAGATCACACAGCTGGTATAACCGGAGAGCCAGACTGTGGGAGGTAAGGGAGTTGAGGGTGGAAAGGATCTGCCAGCAGAAATTAACGAAGCATTATGCACTCAGTTTGACTAGAAACACTAGCTCTATTTCCTGCATACTTCCTAAGGACCCTAAATTGTTTCTACTTTACTCATATGGTAACATGTCCTCTACATGTAATCAATGTATTTTAGCAAGATTTCTATTTTCTATGGTCTTTGGGTTCAAGCCAAAGACTAGTATCCTTGCAGTTTCTTTTTAAGTTGTCTATCAAAGGTTCCTGCATAATTATCTTCCTTTTAAAGCATCCTATACTTAGAAATAATAAGACCAGAAATGAAATGCAGCCAGGTCGAAACGTGTCTTAAGAACATGTTTTTGACCTATATAAAAATCAAATTTTGTATGTGGTCATTCACTAAATACTCACTTGATTCTTTCCAAGTATCTGCTAATGACTGAAAAAGTTAGAGAGCAACAAGTTAGAGAACTTTCAGGATGGGGTAGGTAACACTGGAGCAATTAAAGAAGGCTAACTGAGAAGGGAATAATTGAGATAGCCTTTGAAAGATGAGTAAGAATCAGTAAGTCAAAGAAGGGGAATCCAGGTAAATAGATTTGTCCAATCTGATGTAACACTTTCAAGGGTCTATACCTCCCTCTGGCAGAGGAGATAGGTCCCACAGAACAGGAATTATCCATTGCTCAGTTTTGCTAAACTGTTTTTTGTTTTGTTTTAATTTGCCAGAGGTGTATGTGCTCGGAGAGAGACAGAGAGATGGAAAGTGAGAAAGCACCCCTCATGGGGAATGGTCACACTTCAATCCCTTCCTCACCTCTCACTCCTTTCAGGATTTGAGGTACATACTCACGTGTACCTAGCATGGTTTTCAAGCTGCTGGATCTGAGACTCAGACCACACAGTCAGTCATGTGGGACCAAGCTGCCTTAACTACCTTGCTGCTGGCCCTTGCTGAACTTTTGTTCTTGAAACACCAGTTTTCCCAGTTTCGTAAGGCCCATCTAATGTTATAATCTGGCCTCCTTCTATTTGGTTTAAAAATAGACAATCTAATTTAAACTTTGGTTTACAAACAATGGTTTATCTCTGTCTTAGTCTGCTTTGTGTTGCTATACCAGAATAGTTGAGACTGGGTAATTTATAAGAACAAGAGGTTTATTTAGCCCATATTTCTGGAAGCTTGGAAGTTCACAACTGGGCTGCCATACCTAGCCAGCTTCTGGTTAGGAACTTGTTCTATATTAAAACACAGCAGAGGGAGCTGGACAGTAATGCAGTGGATGCTCTGACATGTTGCTCCATGTGGAAATGTTCCAGGTTTTTATCCAGAGACCTCCCTGAGTGTGTCAGACATGCATGTGCACAATATCTGGGTCTGTCTGAGGCTGGGAGTGGATGTTGACATCAGGATCTTATTGTTCAAGTTCTCTCACTCTCTCTCTCTCTCTCTCTTTCTCTCATGAAGAAAAGAAAGAAACTTAAAAAAAAAAAGTAAAACATGGCAGACAAATGAAAGGGGAACCAGGCATGTGTGAAAGGTAAAATTCAAGGGACCAGCAGTTAGCGTAATGACTATGTCGCTGGACTCCCACGTAGTCAACCATGGTTCAAGTCCTTGACCCAGTGGCTTAAACTCACGCCGGCCGCATGTGCGTGCGTGCCCAGGATCCCGAGAGGAGAATGGAGGAGAAGGGATTGTGGCGTGGCCATACCCCCTGGGGGGTGATTTCTTGTTTTCTGTCTCTCTGTCTCTCTTTCTGGTGAGCACATGAGCCCTATAGCAAAAACCTTTCAAAAAAATTCCTCAGAGCAAGAGTTCATTCACTCCTATGTGAATGGCACTAATTCACCAGTGAAGGTAGAGCCTCCGTAACCAAAAAGCCTCCCATTAGTCTCCACCTCTTAGAAGTTGCCTTTCCCAACATTGACACAATAGCAGTCACACTTCAGCATGAATTTTAGAGAAGACAAACCATATTCAAATCATAGCAATCCCTCAGCATATTCCTGGAAGATTCTTAGGTTTGTTACCTTCATTCAGTGCACAGCCTAATACAGCCTTTCAATGACTCCAAGCTCCTTTAAGCATTTCTCTTTCCAATATGCCTCATCATCTAGGAGGGGGCCTGAACAATGGTGAAAAATCAAAGAATATTGTTCAATGACAGACAATGGCTGAATGTGGCTGGAAAACATAGAGCTTTGAGGAGAAGTATCAAATTCTAGAGCTAGGAAGGTAAAAGTAAGAATAACACAATAATGCAATTTTGCAAGCACCAAGTACTAACTATCTGTCAAATGCCATATTGAGTGTGTCAGCATTCTCTAATGTAATCCTCACAACAACTCTGTGAGATAGAAACTGTCACTATCTCTATTTTACAAATCAGATGAGTGAACTCATACTCTTAAGATACATGCCGTCAAATACAGGGTGGGATAGCTTGTGAATTCACATTTTGTTCCATATTAAAAATCTGAACTTGATCTTGTAACTGTGAGCCATTGAATGTTTTGAGGTGGGGGTATGCTTAGACTTGCATTTTAGAAAGATCATTCTGGAAGTATAGGATGGAATAAAGAGAAAGACCATAGTGTGAGTTCAGACACTGTTGCATGATCCATTGTAAAAAGGCAGGGCCCTCAACTTGTGTGGTGGCAGTGACAAAAAGGAGACAAAGAGGCTGGAAGTAGTTTTCCCCCTTATTCATGAAGGAGCATATGCATGCATACATGAGAGAGAGAGGAGCATCCTCCACAGGGTCTGATGACACTGTGGTCATTTCTCTTAGACTTCCAGCCCATCTAATCTTGGCACTCATGGACCTGACATGTTTCAGGCTGACTGGACCAGGGATTTGAAGTATGGTTACCAGGGGGATCCAACTCTTCTTGAGCACTGCATTATCACCATGGTTATGACCCAGCCTGGAAAGAAAAAGAAGATGAAGACTCATGTTGAGCATTAGATGAGACGGGCAAGTTGGAAAGGATTCCAAGGTCTCTGGTCTGGCTGTTGGTGGGAGCTGACAGCATTAGCAGAGAGAGAGCACAGCGGGAGTTGTTTTAAGAGACAAGATACTGAGTTGTGGCCAGCCTTGGTGGTGCAGACCATAGCACACTAAACTGCAGTGCTGGAAGTCACATGACTGACCCTGAGTTCAGATCCCTATCCTGGTTGACCTGAAACATGCAGGATGTCCTAATGAGCTGGAGGGCTGAGGAAGGAGGATCACAGTGTGATGTGACCTTGTCAAGGGTCTCTCCCTCTGTCCTTTTTTCTCACTCTCTGTCCCTCTTCTCTCTCTCTCTCTCTCTAATGAATGTGCATGTACTCTCTATCATAAATAAAATATATAAACTTAAAAAAAAAAGATACTGAGTCACATTATGGCCCATCACAATACACAAGTCCCACTATGATTAAGCTTGCTTTTGTCAAGAGACCATTCTTATAAGTCAATTTTATAGATGAAAGTTCGAAATAGAAAAAACTAACCTTAGATATTTGTCAAATAGTATAACATGCTTTAAGCCTAAGAGCCTGCGGGCTGTCTGTTCTGGGTCTGGCTTCACATTCCCTACCTACTCCTTTTCTATAATATTAGTAGACACCACCTAGAGAATCCACTATTAATTTCCAAGTTAACATCCCAGCCTTACAGAAAAAAAGCCCACCCAGCAGGTTTTTAATTGCCTCCATATCTAACCACCCAAATATCTTTATTGTCTTCTCTTTTTTTTGAAAGCTGTGACTCATCAGACCACCAGGTAAAGAGCCTCAGGTCAGCAACCCAGAAGCCAGGGAGAGCATAGTAGGGACAGAGTGATATTCATAAAGTTTCTCATTTGAAGACACTTCTGCGAGCAGAAAGCAATTTTTGAATAGTCCAGATGCATTGAGATGCCACAAGGCTCACCCACTTAAGATTCAGCCTAATATGAAAATACAAATTGGCTTTCCATACTAAGAAAAACAAAGCTAGTAACATTTCCTCAGAGCCCAATATTTCATCACACGAACTAAAGACTTCTATCTTAGTTGTAGGTCATGTGTCAACAAGAGAGTTGTTTATTTTTTTAGCCATGTGTCACATGACCCAACTTCGTCATCTATAATAATTTTCTGGCATGAACCAGACATCCAGGACCTTCTCACAAGCACAAATCCTGAGATGAGGTCAAATTGGCAGCTGCCCTGTGTTTCTGAATGGACTGTTGTAATTTAAATGTCTCATTCCATGGGGAGCTAAGGGAGGTGACATAACCCAGAAGAAGCCTGGAAGTGAGAGTGTTTGTGGGGGTGGCTGAACTATTTGACCTTCAAGGGCTGCCCTCCAATCCTCAGTCTCTGGAGTCCGTAAATGTGCATTAGGCGTGCTAGGAACACAGGACGAGCTTCTTGGGAGGTTTCTTTGAAAAGAAAATAAGTCTACTAGTAGGTGGGCATAATGAAAGGGTTTTCTTTATATTATCTGCCACAAAAAGTATTTTAAAGTAGCTAGTTAAATTGTTGATTTCTCTTATGCTCTCCATTTTGAGAAAAGAAGAAGTTGGTCTTGGACCAAATCCACTCTACAGTGGAAGGTCTTTGGACAGCAGTTAACAAGCAGAGATCAACTGATTCTGGTATATCACTTTTACTTTGCTAAGAAGATAGCACTAAGCACTCCTTACCTTTTTTTTTCTTTTTTTGAAAAAAGGTAGAGATATTAAAAGAGACCTGTATGTCTCCACTGAATATATACCGACTGTCTGCACTCTATGGTAGAGACTGAAAGACTGGAGGACATAAACGCATTCAAAATTGTT
>NW_006159563.1:1574573-1582517 GCF_000334495.1 Tupaia belangeri chinensis | reverse complement strand
AAGAGTGTGGGAGAGGAAGAGCATAGGAAAGGAAACTTGGAGAAAAAAATAGAGAGGTAAGACATTTGTGGGACACAAATATCGTTTATTATCTGTTGATGAAGATGTGTATAGTATTCTCAACTGGGCTGGACTGAGGTGTGTACCATGCTGGGTAAAGTCTCTTTATAATCTAAATGATGTATAGCAATTAACTGTATAAATGATAATAAAAAATTAAAATAGTAATAAAAATAAATAAAAAATAAAACAAAAAATAAATAAATAAAAGAGACCTGAAACTTAGTATACAGACAGTCGCTTCAGTTGTAATCGTATTTTTTCATAAAGGGTGAATCTTGACTTTTTTCCTAAAATTTAAATCCTTAAATTGCATGCTGAGTCAGTTTTTCTTTTTCTCTTTTCTTTTTTAAGATGTTTTTGCTATAGGGCACGTGCGCTTGCCTGACAGACAGAGAGAGACAGAGAGATAGAACGTGAGAAATCACTCTCCAGGGGGATGGCCACGCCACAATCCCTTCTCCTCCATTCTCCTCTTGGGATCTTGGGCATGCACGCACGCACTCCGGGCATGAGTTTTAAGCCACCGGGTCTGGGACGCAAACCACGGTTGACTACGTGGGAGTACAGCGACATAGCCATTACGCTAACTGCTGGTCCCCTGAGTCAGTTTTTCTATACACTAAATGATGTCATTCAGTTAGTATTCAAGAATGTTTAATATTAGCTTATTATATTATACTCCAAGAGGTACAATGTTTTATAAGATTCCTTAATATAAATCTTCATATTGTCTAAATAATCAAAGCAGAGTTTTTACTGTTTGTGATGGATATTCTTTGGAAACGAAACAAAAAAACATTATCAGCATCATCTTTTGGTTAGGCCAAGAGCGTTTTGTTGATTTATATCACATTAATTACATAGTGTGTACAAGAAATAGCTTGGACATATTCCAGTTAGGTTAATTAGGCTTTCTATCAATAAGGTTAAGATTGCTATTAAAGCTAACATTTATAATAAGATTGCGATGAGATTAAGAAAATATTTAAAGACTGTCTTTGTAATAGCACTGAAGGTCGCTGAGTATAAGGTCACTGCATAAGGTCATGTGCCATATCCTAGACCTCACCATGAACTCTGAGTTTGTGTTCCCAGTGATATATAGTACCAATTTCTATTCCAAAGGATCTGGAAGTAACTTATATTTAATCATTTATGTTATATATTGAACCAGTTTCTCACCCTCTGTGATAACTGACTCATGAGTTTTATGAGCTTGAAATTTCCCCATAGGCCATCTCCATTGTGTATCCAATGTTCTGTCTTACTGGACCAATGTGCTCTATTTACAGCCTTTGAAGTGTCACACAGAATCCAGTGATTTCAGACCATGAGTGGAAGTTTGGATATGGGAGTCCTGTTACTTGCCTAATGGAGCCCAGTCAATATGAGGTCTGATCCAGCTCTAATCCATCCCTTTTCTGATCCTCAAAGCCAGGACTACTTCCATAGCACAGTTTGGAAGCTGAGCACACCCAGCCAAGTTGTAAGGACTGCTACTAAAGTCGTATTTTAAGATCAAGCATAAGAGTCTTCTCAGACTTTCGTCTTCAGCTCTTTCCCAAATTAGTGCTGTTTTGTTTTGTTTTGTTTTGTTTTATCGGACTTAGCATTGAAGGACTTTCTCAAGTACTCTGAGGCTGTCCATCTTTGACCAAGAGAAGAATGAACTAATTCTATGAATTGAATCCTGAATATTGAAGACGTGTTGTAAAAGCAGAGATGATTCAGCATCACCACCTCCTGCTTCTTCTGGCTTTGGCCTGCCTTAGTTAGTGGGTCCTTGTTTTCTTTCAGTTTTGGCTATTTTTATTCTGTAGCTCTCATTTTAGTGTGGTCCCTATCTTTCATTGCTTAAATAGAGTTGTTTAAAGAGCTCTGATGAATGGATTAGTTCCGGATAGGAAGGAGCACTTCAGAAACCTGTGCAGGCTGTCTTCCTTGCCCTATTCTCTACCTTTTTCAGTGACCTGGCTAGGATAGTGTGCTTATCAAATTTTCACTCTGTATAGTAGAATTGATACTAATACATTTATATTTATTCAGTGCTGTGCTGCTTCAAAAAGTTTCTGCATATATAATGGTATCTTATTTGATTCCAGGCATGATAGGTACAGATGATGAGATAAATGTCAGTTCATTACAAAGGATAGCTTTCCACAAATTGGCATGTCCAAATGAATAGCAAGCTTCATAGAGAAATGAGTTCTAGGCAATGAAGAGGTTTGAGTAGATGGTTAAAAGTGGACTTGCGAAGATTTAGGAGTGGGCTAGTCCCACATCCTGGTGGTTAAGGAAAGCCAGATGCCACATAACTGAAAACTGTTCAAATCCCAGTTCTAGTGGCTTGATAAACATGCCAGATGTATTTGAATTCATGTCCCAAATTCCAACAAGACTGAAAAAATGGAGAAGAAATTGTGACTGACCACACCACACCCCTTTGGGAGGTGCTTTCACCCTCTTTCTCTCTATGTTTCTCTCTGGCAACTGGAAAAAAAAAAAAGATTGTAGGAAGATCCGTGGTTTGGGTGAAATTGATCAAAAGACAATATAATGAGAGAGAGAGGATGCACATGAATCAAAATACAGTAACAGGCCACATAATGATGTTTTGGTCAGTGGTGGACTGCATATATGATATAGGCTATACCACATAACCTAGGTGATAGTAAGGTATTTCATACAGGTTTATGTAAGTATAATTTGTGCTGTTCACAGAATAATAAAATCACCTAGCACATTTCCCAGAAAGTATCCATGGTTTTTTTTTTTTTTTTAAGTATGCATGGTTGTGTGTTATCTAAAGAGGGAGAACACTTGAGAACACAAGCTACAGTTTTCTTAAAAGGATTGTTTGGTTAAGATTATGGAGGGGAATTACCAAATACAGATTTAATATAGAGCCTTAAGCATACAGTTGAGCAATGTATCATTTTTAAGATTTACTTCAAAAGTTCGCCAAGAGAATGAAGTAATACAGATGTAAACCAGGGTCTGTGGAATATACCAGGGTATTCAGTTTACTCTTCTGTAGGTAAAACCAGCCAAAAACTGAAGAGTTAATGGAAATGTTTGAAGGGTTGAATATGGTTGGTCTTCCATATTGGCCAGTTCTGCATTGTGGATGCAATCAACCACAGATTGAAATTCACCATTTTTTGTATATAAGGGGCTTGAGCATCTGTGGATTTTGGTATCTGCCTTAGCATTCTGGAAATAAGCCCTTTATATCTGAAGGGACAATTGTACAAGTGGGAGCAACATGTATGTAGAGTCTTAAACTGTCATCTGGGTATAGATAAAGGATGAGGAAGGGTGTGGAAAGTAGCTGGGTGGCCACATGGAGGGAGTGAAATTACCAGCTCAGCATGGGACAGGGACAGAATGAGGTAACTGCCCTACTAAATTAGAAGCGGAGGGATCCAACCAAATACCAGAACTGTTTTGCATTAGTGCTTCAAGAGTTGGAAGAAATGCCTACCTCAAGAACAATTCCAGTGGAAAGTTTTAGTGAAATATTCACTTTGCCTGGTCCAACTTTGGTTTGGGAAATAATCACTCCATGTCTTTGAAAATATCTTTAAATGCTAGTATGACATGGAGGCAGATGGTGCAAAGGGAGCAGTATAAGGGATTTGGTAAGGGAATGGACCACACAACAATTTTGTAAAGGTGAGCTCCTGTCCCTTTAAAATAGAAAAAATGTCCACTTGAATTTCTTTCTTGAATATTTGAGTATTACAGAACAATGTTTAAAATAAAGTATCGATTCATAATTAATTTATAATATATTATGATTTAGCTCCATAGATTAAGAAATAGTTGTTATTGCTATCTACCAGGCATTGTGCTTATAAGTCTTTAAAAACAGAATCTATCTTTTTCCTAGAGGGTGTGTGCTATCATCAGAGAGATAGACACAGGGAAAGGAGAAAGCACTTCCAATGAGGCATTCCATTGCAATCCCTTCTCCTTCATTTCTTTCAGAACGTTGAGCATGTATGCACACATTAGGATGGTTTGCAAGCCATAGGTCTGGTATTCTAACTGCATCTTCAGCCATGTGGAATCCAGCTGCCTTATTCACCAGGCTATGGAGCAGGCCCTAACAAAAAAATCTTTAAAGACCCCACAACCTAGTGAACCCAACTACATAATTTTAATCTTTTTTCAGTTCAGTAGTAGTCTTTCATCTTCCCTTGGACTAATGTTTCCTTTTCTGTTTCACAGAGGTGATTTTTTTTCCAGGTAGAATGGAATGAAATGCAATAGAATAGAAATAACACATAGTTGTCCCTCCTTAACTGTGGGAATATGTCCCAGGACTCCAAGTGGGTGCCTGAAACCACAGATGGTACTGAACCCTACGTACACAGGGTCTTTAAAAGTTTGTGGAAAATGTATATTATTTAAAGACAACATGGATTTCCATTATTTTTGCACCAAAATAAAAACATATCTCCACTTTGTTTTTTATTTTCACAACCTTGTTGAGGTTCCCTTGTTTATTATGGTTTTTCTTAAATATGGATACCTATGATAAAATTCAATTTATAAATTAGACACTGAAAATAATTACTAAAAGAAAAAACTTTAAATGATAACAATAGTAAATTATGTGAATGTGGTATCTTTCTCCCTCTCTCTCTATACCGTACTGTAACTCAAACCTCAGAAAGGGAAACTCTGGATAAGGGGGAACCACTTATTACATGCTGTAATAAGAACGGCATTTTACTTCTGTAATCTTCCTCCTGAAAATCTGTAACTCCAGATTAATCATAAAAAAAGTTAAGGAAGTTGCTGTTGAAAGACACTACAAAATACCTAATCAGTACACCTCCAAACTGTCAAACTTATTAAAAATGAGGGTAGTCTGAACACTGTCATAGCCTACAGAGACATGATGACTAATTGTAATACAGTATCTCAGATCAGATATTGGGACAGAAAAGGGACATTAGGGAAAAGTCAAGGGATAAAGCATAGAATTTACATAGTAAAAATCTATCACAATCTATCACATAGCTGGTGACAAATACACCATACTAAAGAGTGGTATCAGTATTGGGAAAACCAGGCCCGAAATGCTTGGTAACTCTTTGCACTATCTACACAATTTTTCTAAAAACCAAAAACAATTGTTTAAAATTTAATTTTACTATAGGATACACACTCTCACCAGAGACAGAGAGAAAGAGAAGGGGTAAGGAATGGCCACGCCACAATCCCTTCTCTTCCATTCTCCTCTTGGGATTTTGGATACACATGCATACATGCCTGGAGTGTTTTTCAAACTGCTGGGTCCAGACTTGAACCACATAGTAGGCCATGTGGGACCCAGCCACCTTAACTACCACACCACTGGCTGTCCTAAACAATTCTAAAATAAAACTATATTTTAAAAAGTTCCAAATATGTGATCCTCTTAGTAAATAAAAAACTTTCAAAGTGTGACATCAAGTTCTATTCAAGACAAACTCATTGCCTAGTAAAGAAACGGATGATTACGTGACTCAGTACATCTAAGAGGCACTTTGCTGATAATATATTTTTAAAACAGATTTGATAAAGGGGCCAGCAAATGGCTTAGTGGTTGTGTCACTGGACTGCCACATGGCCAATCAGTGTTCTAGTTGAAAATCATGCTGGGCATATGTGCATGCATGCCCAAAATCTTAGGAGAAGAGTGCCCCCCGGGGGGATGATGATTTCTCACTTTCCCTTTCACTATCTCTGTCTCTCTCCAGAAGGGCATGCACCCTATGGCAAAAACATCTTAAAAAAATATAGAGACTGGATAAAAACAAAAGGTAATGCACTGTTTGTAGTTACATTAATTTCTTGTGGTCTCTCAGGCACTATTAAATGTCCTGGTAAAAAAGCAATGGATTAAGTCTGCCCTGTCTGCGATCACAGTTATTAGCCACATGTGATTACTAAGTACTTGCAATGTAGCTGGACCCTATTGAGATGTGCTGTAATTGTGAAATACATACACACTGAATTTTGAGGACAAAGAAATGTAAGATATTTCATTAATACTTGTTATACTGCTCACATGTTGAAATAATGTTTTGGATATATAATGGGTTAAACTAAATATATTATTAAAATCTCTTTTACTTGTTTCTTTTTATTTAATCCAGTATGGCTAATAGCTATTTAAAATTACATGCGTGGCTCATATTACATATTTATTAGATGAAGCTGGATTAAATGGATTCCAGGAGCCTGGGAGAGTTAATGGATCTCCCAGCAGCAAACAGGATCCCTTTCAGAAATTGTCAGACTCCACTGTGGACTTCTGGGTCCCCACCATGAGTAGGTGAATTGTGTTATATTGAGGCAATTTTTCAGGTTTCTCTGGCCACCATGAAAAACCAACCTGCAGAGACAAGAGAAATTCTTGTTTTTCTACCTCATTTTCTTGAACGTTAAACTTAAAAAGGAATGAGGAAGAGCCACTCCTTAAAGAATTGGTGAGTGAGAAAATCAAAATATATAATGAAATATAGAATACTTCTTACATTGGCTTTGGAAGAGAAGATATAGATTCTTTCAGATTCCATTTGGAACAATATATTTAAAAGCATGAAAACATTCTAAAGTGGTTTCCACATTATAACAAAGTGACTGGCAGAAAAATGAAATGCTAACAAATTATTTAGATTACAAAGACTTGGACATCCGACATGAACAGTGGGCAGGAGATGACTTACTCTGCTAAACGTAAATTTCCTCTTTGAAGATGAGTGAAGAAGAAAGGGTTTCAGCTGGCATGTAGAAAAATGTGTGTGTGAGAGATGTTTTTATTTTTTAACACTGTTTCTTTTTTTTTTCTTTTTTAAGATAGATTTTTGCTATAGGGAGTGTGCATTTGGCATTGACACAGAGAGTGACAGAGAGAAAGTGAGAAATCACCCCCTGGGGGGATGATCATACCACAGTCCCTTCTCCCCTATTCTCTTCCTGGGACTTGGGGCACACACACACACACACACACACACACACACACACCCCATGATTTTTAAGCTACTGGGTCTAGGACTCAAACCATGGTTGGTTGTGTGGGAGTCCAGTGACAGTCCAGTACGCAGTACGCCAGGTCCAGTACGCCGTCTCTGGGCCCCCAAATTTTATTTTTTAGATGATACTTTTTGGAGTACACTATCTTGAAAATTAAAAGAAAGAAAAGCTAGTATTTTTAGTATTTTAGTTTTTAGTATTTTTAGTTTTATATAAACACTTTTGGTAGACATGAGCATAAATTTCTATATTTTACCATAGTTTGTCACTATAAGCAAGGTACATCAATTGCCAGTAAATATTGTCACCCTCTGCTCTCAGTGGCTCTTAGAAATTAACCCAAAAAGAGATAAACCTTGGTTTTTCATAGAAGAGTCTTCAAAAAGGAGGCTCAGTGTGGAGCATATCCACTCTGAGAGGTAGAACTGAGTGTGGGCTGTGGGTGGGATAGAATAGAAGTATACTATAATTTGTCATTTGACTATTCACACAGTGCCATTTATCATTCATGTTGGCACTACAGGAGATTCATCCTAAAATTGTAGGAAATGACCTGGACTAGCAGTCTATGTATTTATACACGCAAGAGATAAATGAGAAAAAGGAAATCTAAAAAGCCCAAGTCTTCTGCAGTCACATATTTGTGCAGGGGCCTGTACTGGTGCTCTAAGTTTTTTCTATGGCTTTTCCTGCCTCTTAAATTCTGTGCTTAACAAAAACACCTAGTAGTATACTGGAAGACTACAGGATACCTAGAGTCAGTTGGGCAAGCACAGGATGACGGAATTTGACTCTTTTCTTTACACACAAAGCAGGAATCCTCCTGCCATTAAATTTTTCGTTGACATT
>NW_006159563.1:1557090-1574362 GCF_000334495.1 Tupaia belangeri chinensis | reverse complement strand
CTGCTCAGCATTATGAAAGCTGTTTTCATTGCTTTGTTAAGGGCTCCTTCTGAGGTTCAATTGATAACTCATGCACCTATGCAAAACCCATCAAATTCCCAAAGCAATCACATTAGGCTTATGGTGGGACTCTCCAGAGGTGTTCTGCATGTGAAGAGCAGGGAAGGTGATCACTGCAAATCAGCATCTGTGTGGGACAGACATGTTTACCTCAGCCCTGTGCAAAAATCATCTCAGTTTGCTTCCTTTAGTCCAGCTCTCAAACCCAAGTCTAGTGTTAAGGACCAGAGAGGTTCCCACTGCATTAGGCCATCCTCTCTGTGCATGGCTGGAGATGCGCATTAGGAATAATTTAGCACTCAGCAGTTGCAGAAACTGACATACCTGCCAAGTGCGACTGTTTGAGTTTCTTCTCTACCAGGCAGTAGCTAGTTTATGCCCTGAGCACTTGGCCACATTTCAGAGAGAGCAGGTCTGGTGATGGCTGGGATAGCACAGATGCACATCCTTCTTAAGACACTACTATCATCCAGCCTGCACCATTAACACTGTTTAAGAATTGAGACATTAGCAGCTAACAGGATACAGGGAATGGTCCTTTTAAAAAATCGTAGAGCCAGTGATAAAATAGCGTTCCAGATAAACACATTATAATAAGAGAACAAGATTTAGAAGACTCACTTCTAGGGTGGCTTCTAAGTGAACCCCCATTTAAATTCATGGATCTGGAATTCAATGTGTTTTTTAATTAAACAATAGACATGCTATCCTTTTCCTGTTAGATCTGAGGGTGATTCCCTGCAGCGAAGTGACATCGATCATTCCAAACATAAGATCATCAATGGACTAGATATGTGTGGGGGAGGTAGGGTTTATGAAACATTGGCTGCCTCCGCCGTACGTGAAAGGCATCCAAAATCACCTCTATCCAACATAAAATCTCACTCAAATCTTCCCTAGTTTTTCACTCTCAGTCTCTGCTAGATCAGATCTGCAATTTTATACATCAAGCCATGTTGATCAAGGCATTATTGTAGCTCTCTGTTTTTATTGGAAATAACAGTTCTTATTCCAAGAGTCTCCTAGGCTTCTGTTTGTGGCAATCTGGGTTTGTGTCTGTTGTCAGCCTAAGGGGTTAAAATTCATTTTAAATAACAGCATGATGGATGCAATTCTTCCTTTCACTTGCCTCAAGGAACAGTTTGGCAATTTGCATTTAAAGTCACAGAAACTATTTGGGCTTGAGAGCAAATATTATTACCATTAGACTTTTTTTGAAGGTGCAGGAAAAATAATAATAATCATTTAATAAATAATAAATTAGATGACCATTTAATTTAGTGAGTGAATATAGGATGTTGCAGTAAATTTTTTGAACACCAACAGTGGGTTAATTCTGTAGTGTTTAAAGTAGATGACAACGCTATTACAGTTAACATGTTTTTTAAATCTGTATGCATGTTTTTTCTAGAAAGAAAGAACATTGAAATATCTTGTGGTCTTAATCTCTCAGAAGTTCTAAGGAATGCTTTTGCCAATTCATAAAGCACCCCTTCACTTGAAGTCTTTGAAAGCCAACATTTGTGGTGAGCAGAGAGCCCCGGTTAATCACACATTAGGGATGATTCCTTTGTTCATTGTGCGAAAGTAGTTTCTAACAGACATTCTTATATTCTCATATACAATATTTATCTTCTGAAAGCCAAACTAATTCAAACAACACAATATGACCTTTAAATAGTGCTCTTTTTTCTGTCTCTTAGAAAACAATTTAAGGGGTTTCACTAGGTTAGTGGGATTTTCCTTTTTTTCTAGTCTTCAAATGAATTTTCTTTTATCTTTTCCCCCCTTTCTATCCAGCTACAAAATGTGCTCATTACAGACCTGTCAGCCTCAAAAAGGAGGAGACTCCAATTTCAGCAGGTAGGAATCCCAATAGCTGCTTTAATCTCCAGAGAGTTCACTTCTGCTCTATTTAATAAAACCCACACTTGAGTTATCAGTCATTTGGAGGAAGTAGGATTGGAAGAAGGGAAGCCTTCATTTATTTTGGTTTCGTATGTGATTATACCATTTATTTCTCCAATGTGTAATTCAAATTTTACTACCTTTTATTTTCACTCAGAATATTTCTGAAGAAAAGCTCCTCATATGGAAAATACTGAGCAGCAACAAAATAAAAAACACCCCAGAAACCGAACTAATTCTATTACCAGGCAATTAGCACAAGTAAGGGCCAGAATGCCACTCACCCCTAAATAAACCAAATCCCCTTGAATATCATTGTCATTTTATATATTTCTTTTCCCTCAAGTAATCTCAAGCATATTTGATGAGTTGAGTTTGTCCTGTGGCTTAGTGTAAAAGGGATTTGAGCTTGATGACTTTAAAGGGCTGCAAGTCTCTGTGGATTGTAGACATGATTGAGCAACGTCATGAAATGCTTCTTTTGGAGCTATAAATATCATCAGAAACCCATTCTTACATTAATACACAACAATCTAGTTCAATGAACTAATTCGTTCTAATTAATCATCCTTTGCTTAAGAAGCTAAAAAAATTGTAATGTTGCAATTAATTAAAAGTACAAATTATCCAATAAAATTATCAGTGTTAGGTTCCTGGCTGAAGTGGATTTCAGTGACTCTCCACCAAGGTCACCTATATTATTATTCCCTAGAATTTAGTGGGTAAGCTATAGTAAGCTATAGGATAAGCCATTTAGCTGATCGTAACTGATGATTAATCTGGTTTTGTTTGTTTTTAAGGGAGTCATATTATCTTAGAATTTCTAAATCAGAAGAAATCTGAAAACCCATAAAGTTTGGGAGTTTTAACGTCCTGAATATATAGGCAGAATAGTTTATATATATGTGTATACTTCTAGGGAGGATATCTTTAGGTTTGTCCATAAATTTATTTATTTACTTGAGAGAGAGACAGAGAGAGACCTAAAGATAGATTGACTTTCACAGGGTCTTACCCTGGTGTGATCTTTTCTGTCCCAGGTTTCCATCCGGCCAAGTGCGTGCTAACAGCCCCAGCATATTTTAGGTTGGGCTGGGACTCAGATCCAGGCCCACTATATGGCCTCAGCCTCCGAACAGCAGCATCACAGCAGCATGTACCACCATGACCAAGCCGTATTTATCAGATTTTCCAAGAGATATGTGACCCAAGAAAATAGACAAATCATTAATCTAGTCATTCTCCACTTCTATAGGAACTGGCTATATAGTAATAATATGTAATATATTATCATATGTAAACTTATTTCTTTTAATGCTCCAGGCTAATTCATGATCAGTCTGAATACAGTCAGTTTGTGTTGCCCGGCATTCTCCACATATAGCAGTTCAGTGGATATAATGAACAGAATTAAAAATTTTATGACACAAAGCAAAAGTTTCTATAACTTGCCCTTGTTCTCTGAGGTCGATTATTTTATTCTAGCTATATTAACTAAACTGAACATCTTTATTCTTTAGAAACCAATGCAGATTCCTTATAAATGTCTATTCTATATATAAAATACATTTCAAAATGAATCTTCATACTTTTTAGGGACTGATATCAGAAACATGAATTTAATTGAGGAGTAAACCTGAAACCTGTAAAGATTATGGATGACATAGCACCATATGGGAAACATAGTTCCAGATTTAAAATGCATGTTTCACGTGTTTCTCTCATTTCAACATGGTTTTATTTCCTTAATATAAAAAGGTTTAATGGTGGTATTATGTGTCTTTGCTTAGATTTGACATTCTGCAGTACCAATCGCCTTTTTGTTTGTTTCATTTTGTTTTGTTTTTCTACTTCTACATCTCCTGGTATTAGTTTCTTTGCTCCACCTCCTTTATCACATGTATTCTTCTTTCCCTGGTCAGTCTTCCCTAACCATGAAAGAAAATGAGATTTCAAGGTCATGGAACATTCAGCCAAAGTAAGTTATCCAGACAATTATGTGGAAAACAACAAAAGTGTAAGTGAATATAATTTAATAGTAAATAAAGAAGCAAAGATTTGCAATGATCAAAAATAAAAAGAAATCTCACTTTTTACATTCATGTGAAATGTTTGAAGACAATGAAATAGAATTTAGAGTAGGTGGCCACAAATGGTGATGGAGTTTCCTCTAGATCTACTCCAGGAAAGGCCACATGCCTGGCATGATTAATGCATAATTCCCAGGCAGCCAGCAGATGGTGTAGTGGTTATGTTGCTGGACTCCCACATGGCTTACCACAGTTTCAGTCTTGGACCTGGTGACTTAAAAATCACTCCAGGCAGCTGTGCCCAAGATCCCAGGAGGAGAACGGAGGAGAAGGGATTGTGGTATGGCCATCCTCCTGATTTCTTACCTTCCCTCTCACTGTCTCTGCCTCTTTCTCTCTCCAGCAAGAGCATATGCTCCATGGGAAAAAAAAAAATCCTCTTTCAAAACAAAATGAAAGAAAAACAAACTCTCATTTTCCCGGCAAGCTGAGAAGAAGTAACAAGTGTCTCTTAATTTAGATAAACAAATTCACTGATTTTGATACTGATGACATCTATGCACTTCTTTCTTTTTCTTTCCTTTCCTTTTTTTTTTTTTTTTTTAACATCCATTTATCTCTCCTGCAGAATTTAGAGGCTTATGATATGACAAGGTCTGACCCTGGTGTCAAATGTCTATGTTTCAACCTGGAACTGCCACTTACACTGACACCAACCATTCCTGTTAAGCCTCAGTTTATTTAGCTACAAAAGAGATAATAATAATATACACTTCATAGGATTGTTGGGAAGTTTTAATAAGACATGAGTGGAAAGAAAAATGTCTGATATACCTTAAGTTACCATAAACATCACAATTATTAGTATTTTTATTTTTACCATTATTAAACTCTATAACTTGTGCTCTTAAATTAGAAAACATTACACAGGTGTCTTTTCTGTTGGGGTTGTCTTAGAAAACCCACTCTATAACAATGGTTCTCAAACTTTAGCCTGTGTCAAAGTTACCTAGAAGGCTTGCTAAAAACACAGGCTGCTGAATTCAATGCTCAGATTTTCTGATTAAAAGGTCTGGGATGGGACCAAGACTTAACATTTCTTCCTTCCTTTTCTTTCTGTCTTTCTTCCTCTTTTTATTTCTCTCTCTCTCTCTCTCTCTCTCTCTCTCTCTCTCTCTCTCTCTCTCTTTTTTTTAACTGCTAGAGGACATGTGCACTCACAAAAGAGAGCGAGAAAGAGAGAGAGAGAACCCCTCAGTGGGGCGTAGTCACACCATAAATACTTTCCTCTGTTTCCCCATCCCATCAGGACTAAGGCATACTTACATATATGCTTGGTGTGTTTTCCAAGCCATTGAGGTTGAGACTCAATCCACAGTCAGCCATGTGGGTTCTGGCTCCTCATACACAAAGCTTAATCATTGTGCTTTGGGGCTGGTGCTGAAGACCACGGAGTTAGCGTTTCTAGCAAGTTTCCTGACGGTAGTGAAGTTCCTAGCCAGGGATCAAATTTTAATCAACCATGTTCTGTACCAGGCATTCGCAAGATTTGGCTATAAAGTACCGGCTAGCAGATATTTCAAAAGTTGCCATAGACAACCTAGAGACAAATGACTGTGATGGTTTTGATCAAAGTCTACTTATGCATATTGAAATCGGAATTTTTGGTAATTTTCAGGTCATGAATTATTCTTTTTTATGTTTTAATCATTTAAAAATGTAAAATCCATTCTTAACTTCTGGGTCACATAGAAATTAATGGTAGGCCATATTTGGCTTGTGAACCACAGTTTGTCAATTTCTGTATACTGTGGCGACTTAAGTTCCCTCCACCTGTTCAGTCTGAGGATAGGCATGTATCTTTCTCCCTGGCCTATCCTGAGCCTATTTGTTGATCTACCACCAACCAGGAAACTAGCAAGTCAGCTGAATTCTGTGAGCCAGTCTCCTTACTGTTATTCCTAGAAAACGTGACTCCTGTTGTTTTATCTTAGTAGCTTCAGTGACAGCCTCTCTTTTAGAATATATTTTGGCAAATAAATGGAATCAATTATTAATTGTTGTCTCTCTAGCCTTGGTGCTCTTCTTCTGTTAAATGTATACTTACTTTTCCTTGGGGAACCTTAATTTTTTCCACTAGTTATATCCCTGTTATTGGGAAAGTTAGGTCAATCAGAGCTCAGTCATAGCTATCAGTTAGAAAAGAATAAATTATTTCATTCAGACCATAAAATGTGCAGGGGTTTTTGCTGGAGGAGTTTACCTGCTCTTCATGAGGAGTTAAAGAAGAAACACTTTTCCTTGCTCTGTACCAATGGGGTCAGTAGTAAATTCTAGAATTTCTACAGCCATTAATGCTATGATGAAGGAAGTAAGGGTGAGGCAAAAGAGAAAATGTGGACTACAAATCTGAGAAAAACTGTAAAAACAAAAAGAGCCCTGTTCATAGAAGTATAAACTTCTGGATCAAGTTCACCTAAATTGGATTACACAGGTTTATTCAGTTATTTGAGTCGATATATTATCTTTTATTGTTATAAAGGAAAAGTACAACATTTTCTCTTACCTGTACCTGAAATCTTTGTAGCAAATAGAGTTAGTGTAAGTGGAATAAGTATAATGGAAAAGAAAAATAGAGAAGGGTAAGTATGCTTGTATTCTGGTTTTAGACTGACCACTTATTATTATTATTATTATTATTATTATTTTGAGAGGTTTTTGCTATAGGGCACATGCACTCACCAGAAAGACAGAGAGAGACAGAGAGACAGAAAGCAAGAAATCACCACCACCACCACCCCCCAGGGGGAATGGCCATACCACAATCCCTTCTCCTCCATTCTTCTCTCAGGATCTTGAGCATGCATGCACATGTGACTAGAGTGAGTTTAAGCCACTGGGTCCGGGACTTGAACTGTGGTCAACTACATGGGAGTCCAGCAATGTAGCCATTATGCCATCTGCTGGTACCCAGACTAGCCAATTATTAAAAACATCTCATTTGACCAGGCCCTCAGGTCAAATGAGAGGAGTGGATTAGGTCAGTTGTTTTCAAACATTTCCTAAGAGTAAAGCCTTTTCTTCAAATGAAATCTTATGAATACAAAGAATCTCTACCTAAACACTACTTTTAATTTTTTCCCCCTTTGTGACTTCAAGACATAATCAATGGTTTTGAGGATCACAGTTTAAAAATTGTGAAATGGTGATCTAAAGCCTAGAATTAGAGTCAAGGAGACAGGTTTGGTGTCCAAGAGACACAGGTTTCAGTCCACACTCTGCTGCATTCACTCTGAATCTGACCATGGACACATTACTTGACCTACGAAGCTTTATTTACTTCATCTATAAATAGAATAGTAATAGTACTGATCTCCTTGGGTGGTTTCCAGGATTAGGAGATAGTGTACTGGAAGCCCCAGCACAGTTCCTGGCACTGTGAGAGCTTAACGGGTAGCTGTGATTACAGTTCTTTATAAAATTCTTTGATTTAAGCAGTCATCAAAAAACTTCATAAATCTTTCTCCTCTCTTTTCTCTAGTGGGATATACTTCAATTAGGTTTTACACCCAGGAGTAAGAGATAAAAGGACAAGTGATTAAACCATTGCTATGATCGTAATTACCACTAATTTAATAAAACCCATGGTGTGGCAGAGTAAAATGGTTGCTGCCAGTCTGTCATATCAAAGGACCATTTAGGGAGTGGAGAGATTGTTAACACAAGCTGGTAGGAATTATTAGCATCCTTTGATTCTCTCTCACATGTTGCTTCTCATTATAGAAAGATGACCTATGACTTAACCAGGAACATCTGGGTACTTTGAGGGATCTTCTAAGAACTTCCCTCTTATGAAAGGACGCTTGACAATAAAGACATTATTATGGGGACCAGCAGGTGGCATGGTGGTTAAGGCATTGGATTCCCATGGCTAAACATAGTTCAAGTTCTGGACATGGAGGCTTGAAAATCATGCCGGGTACATGTGTGTGCATGCCTAAACTTCTGACAGGAGAATGGAAGAAAAGGGATTGTGGCCTGGTCATTCCCCTTGGGGGGTACTTCTTACTTCTTACTTCTTACTTCTTACCTCTATGACTCTCTCTGGCAAGCATACATACTCTATGGCAAAAAAAAAAAAAAAAATTGTGACTTCCAAGTATAGTTAAATGCCACTTTATTCAAGTCTGAATGGAGGTTTCTAGGTTTAAAAGCATCAGGAAGTTGATCCTTGACTTCAGGCAGTAGTGTGCATGCTGGAAAAAAGATGTATTCAGCCAGCCACCTGTTCTAGGATGTTAGAAGGGATACTGACTTTGATACTTTGATTCCTTCCTGGATTCTCTTATGGATGTAGTATAATGCTGTACAATTGGGAGAGTCTCTGGAGAGCTTGCATGGCCTCGAACCCCTGTCTGATTCCCAAAGGAAATATTTGGCATAGTTGTTTTAGTTTCAAACAAGAAAAAGAAAATTCAGCTTATCAAGCAAGAGAAAGAAAAAGGAAAAGAAACAGTAGGATGTTACTGGAAAGTTTTTTGGAGGTTTTAATGATTATTTCATTAGAGAGTGCAATTAATATACTTTAACTCTGCTATTCCAAGATTTTTTATAGCTTCAAGTCAGATTTCAAATACCTAGATGCAAAGAAGCTGATTCCAAGGTTGGTCTAGTGTTACCTATACCTGAAAGAATCAGCTCCTCAACCCCTAGTAGAACTATTCTCAGAGAAGTAGGAAAACCAAACCAGTTGTCATTTCAAGAGGTTCCAGTACAGAAAATGTGTGCCAAATAAGCATCAATCAAATATATGTGATCTTCATGGAATGAAAGTGTCAGTGTTTTAAGGGGTAGGAACATAATTTTCACAGAAGGAAGAAGCCTATTTTTTGTTGAATTCAACCAGAATAACATGTTTTTATGAGCTAAAGAGAAACTCATTAATGGTCATATACCTACACTTCGATGGCCAGGCCACACCAGATGCTTCATTGTCTCTGTGTTTGATCCATCATATACATTCAACTGGAAGCAAGATAGAATCTGTTTAAGATGTTCCATAGAACTGGGGAAGGTAATGATAGGTACTTGGTGACTTCTGAGAGTCATTTTGGAACTGGTTTTCTATCTGGAGACATCAGTAGGAAGTAGAGTCACCAATAATAGTAGCAACGGATGCTTACTTACAAACTGATCCTTCCAAGAATGTCTTTTGCCATATTAGCCTTTACCCCTAGGAAGATTTTCCAGTGAGTGACCCTGGAACTATATGCAGGAACAAGCTAGGAGGACCTTGTCTTTGTGGTTGGGGGAGTTAGACCTAAACTCACTTTTAAATGGGAACTCATATCCCAAAAGTCTCTAGGTGCTGAGAAGCTAGTGTCTCTATTACTACCCTAACAACTAACTGCCTTATTTTCCTTGGTAGATGAGTATATCATATTTATCCCCTCAACCGAAGTTGCTTTTTATATGTGACATGTAAAAACAAAGCACAATATGATAATAGTACCTTTACTAGAACACAACAGTGAACCAGTGCAGCCATGTCCCTCTGAAGGATGTGGAATAAGTGGTTACAAATGGACTGGCTCATCTTTCCTTCTCTAGGTTTTCATTTGCACCAGGTTATGGTGTTTGTGTCAACTTCGTATGCTCTACCCAACACATAGCTGTGCCTGAAGACACATTTAGAAAGGCTTTAGAAGTCAAGAGACTAGAGATAGAATCAGACAAGATTAGCTCTTAATTTCTAGTGTTGTTCTCACAGAGGAGTCTAAGTAATGACTGATGAAAAAAAGTGGTATTTGGCACAATATTTCTACAATGTGTTTTTGAAGGAGTTTGGTGCTCCTGTAATGTATGTACGTAGGGGACTGGACAGCTTCATAAATAACAGTGCTGTTTTACTTCTATCCGTATGTATTTCGCCTCCAGTAAATCAGAGGTACAAGGACAAGAGAAAATAACCTATTGATTCAAGGTTTTGACAGAGCCAGGGTAAAGGTCTTACAACTGTGATTATCTTGTCATTGACCTGGACAAGATGCTGCCTCTTCCTTTCTTACTTTGTAGCCCAAATATCCAAATCTCTACTCTTGATTTAATTTTCCACTTTCTATGTATGCCACTCTTTTACTATCTACCTAAACTCCATGGAAGGGAATGGAAAAAGCATAATGATTAGGCATTGATGAAGCATATTTGTTGCTTTGATAGCTACTCAACATTTGATCCTCTTTCTTGTATGTGGAATTTGTTTTTCTGCCATTGTGTGAGTTTTGGTGGAGGGTTAAGACCCTTTATTCCCCACAGAAAGAGAGAGGACCAAAAACGCTCCACTCACTGACTTGGCAGCTGAGGCACTACTGTAAGATGTGAACTTGACCAACAGGAACTATCACTGGAACAAATTAAAATAGTGGTCCCAATTATTTACCCTATCCTGAGTCTATGACATTTTCTGTATGTCTTTCACATCTCTTTTTTACTAGAGGTGGAATGCTTTTCAGTGACTTTGAGTTTGCCATATTATTTGCTTAAACAAATGGAATGTTAGCAGAGGTGATGTTGCTAAGGTTTTAAATGTACTCACATGTCTGGGTTCCATCTAGATATTCTGTCCTCACTATAAGAAGAAATGTTAGGGAACACACTGATTCAATAAACATGGGAGACAGGGAGTTCAGATTGAATAGACCCTGACGTTTGTGACAAACACAGCCAAGCACAGCTTAGACCAGCTAGATCTCAGATGATTCATGGACAAATGGACAAGAGTAATTGATTGTTTTATCTTTAAGCCCTTAAATTTTGGAGCGAGTTTTTTTCTTTTTTTTTTAAATGAAGCACCAATGTGGCATCATCCAACTGATACACTCAATTGTAGAACTATAAATCTGTAGCCCTGATGCATAGAAACAGGGATGATGTAGAGAATTGATTTCATCCAGTGATGTCACATTCACAGGCAGTGGAATAATGCTGATCACAAGGCCCAGCATTCAGCAGTGGCATTAACTTGGCTGAGGTTTCAACTACCCAGTTTTCCTATATTCTTGTCTGGTTTCCTCTGATTTGCTGGCTTTCTGGGTTATTTTATAATTGATATCCTTCCAATAAATTTATTTTCTGCTTAAATTGGCCTAGGTCAGTATCTGCCATTGGCAAATGAGCCCTATATGAATCAGTCTTGATGTTTCATTGCAAGGAGAGGATCAGGAAAAGCAAAGAGGGAAACTGGCCAGTAGGAGAGAAAATAGAGAATTTAGTCAATGGGGCCACAGTTCTGGCAGCTGAGTGTGCAGGAGAGTATTCCTGTAGTGTACAGAGGGTTTTCATTTAATGCTCTTGAGAACTTTCAACAGTTCCTATTTCTACACAGAGCACGAGTAATGGGGTTGATGAGTAGGCTATGTTTCAAAAGAAATAATCAGAGAGTTTTAACCAGTAAGTATCTGCAATAATCTTCAAACTAATAAATTGTGCATCATTAACATTTATATTAATTATCTAATTGATGATATCTAGATCTCCTTCTATATGCTAAGAACTCCTAGTGAGGAAAGCTGGAATAAATCATTAAGTGAGAAAAAAGATTTCAATCGATAGGCATAAATCCTACACAATGTTTCTTTAACATGCCATTCATTAACCTGTTTCAGTAATTAACATGGTTATAGAAAAAACATTTTTAAATGTCCAAAGCCATGCTTAACTACTACAAAATATTCATGCACAGATTGTCTCACTAAAAGTTGTCAAGTATAAACGATTTTACTAGTAGCTTTTGTCTTGCTCTTGAATATGCTTCAGGTTTTTTTAAAGCCTCAGAGTGTACATAATTGAATATTGTAATAAATGCCAGACTTTTCAGCATTTTATAAGGCATGTAAAGTGAATGGAGATATGTTTGCTATTATTGTCATAAACCAGAAAATCAGGAACAGAGTTGACATCTTTGTGTCATGTAATCCCAGATAGCTGTTTTATTTCATTTAAGATAGAAGAGAAATGAGTTTTATCACTTAAATATAAACTAATTTACTTAGCATTAATTTTATGTTTAATGCAAGGCATTTATTTTTGGAAATTAGATCTCACACTCACTCTTCTCTATATGTCAAACATTCATAAACTAGTATAGACATTTTCAGTTTATTTATTTATGTCTTGAAAGACTAATCTCAGTGCACATATTTTGAAGATAACTGAATCTGTTTCTTGTCAGCTCTAAACTTAAAATATTTTCTTTTCTTGATGCTTGAACATGCTTGAAGTGAGGACATTAGGGGGTAAATTCAGATCATTTGTGCTTCTTCAAAGAATTAAGGATTTATATGGTAGATGAAAGTTTATTAAATACTGACACATTCTGGATTTCCCAAGGCATATAAGGAATGACCACCCTTAAAAACTTTAAATTCGTACTAAAGCATCTAGGTTGAGAGAGCAAGTGTAAGGAGAAGCAAAAAATAAGAGGGAGATGGAGTAATAGATTCAGAAAGAAAAGGATAAAGAGCTTTCATATTCTCATGGGAACTGAACAAATAGGGGAAAAATCAATAATCTGATGGTCTGAAGATATCAAATGTGAAAAAATAGGAAAAGAATTCAAATGAACATATTTGCTATTTATTTTATGATGTATTTTTACCAAATACTTTTTTAAAATAAAAGGAAAGAAAATTACTGCATTTCCACCTCGTGGAGAAAGCTGTTTATAACTTGTTAGTATGTGTTTTTATAGTTACCTTCTTGTAAATGTGTATGTCTGTGTATATGTTTGCTTATATAGATACACACACATATGTATATATACATATGTGTGTGTTTATATATGTATCATATACATATATAAATACACACACACACACATAGAAAATATTTTTATACCAAGGGATCACGTTGTATAAAACTTTTTGTAACTTGATTTAATGGCTGTGTAAAAACTCTGTTTGTGGAGACCAGCAGTTAGCATAATAGCTATGTTGCTGAACTCCCATGTAGTCGACCATGGTTCCAGTCCCAAACCTGGTGGCTTAAACTCACGCCGGATGCATGTGCATGTGTGCCCAAGATCCCAAGAGAACAATGGAGGAGAAGGGATTGCGGTGTGGCCATCCCCCTGGGGGAGTGATTTCTCGCTTTCTGTCTCTCAGTCTCTGTCTTTCTTGTGAGCACATGCGCTCTATAGCAAAAACCTCTCAAAAAAGAAAAAAAAAAAAACCTCTATTTGTGTAAAATAAAATGAATTGTATCAAAATTTGTAAAAATTGATCCTCAATTTTCATGATCAAAATGTAGCTATAGCCCCACTACACCCTGAAAGAATGAAAACATGGAGGCAAAGTCTGTAAGATAGATGGCCAAATGGCATTCGGAAAGTGCTTTGCTTAGTCTGAATGTTCTATGGCATGCCAACAACCTTAGCTCACTTTTTAAGCTACTTTATATGCCCAATTTTATTTGTCCAACCTAGGGTTTAACAGTTTTACAGCAAGAAATTTGAAACTATGAAAATGTAGTTGCCCTTTTCCATTTTGCGCAGTGTCCTGCCACATATAACAGGATTCAAATATGGTACTCTAGTATCTGTTTCTCTCATCTAATGTATGTAGGTACTTTATCCAAAAACTCATGATGGCAGGAATTATTGAAAATGCAACATACTTTGTTCTATTAAAAGTTTTTTTATAATTGTTAAGCTTTTATTATTATTATTTTTTTTTGAGAAGTTTTTGCTATAGGGTGCATGTGCTTGCCAGAAAGACAAAAGACAGAGAGACAGAAATCATCCCCCAGAGGGGATGGCCATGCCGTAATCCCTTCTTCATTCTTCTCTTGAGATCTTGGGCACAAATGCACACACGCCCAGTGTGAGTTTAACCCACCGGGTCTGGGATGTGAACCGTGGTTGACTACATGGGAGTTCAGGGACATAGCCATTACGCCAACTGCTGGTCCCAAGTTTTTATTTTTTAAGTTTATTTCTTCCACTACAAAGTGAGACAGAGAAAGAGACAGAGAAAAAGAGAAAGGCACTTCCAAAAGTTTTAATGCCTTAATGTACCCTCAGCTTCAGGCAGCTCGATTGTGGACATACACATGCCCAGCATAGTGAGGAATGTCTCTAGATGTGAACCTGGAACCTTCCCATATTGGTCAGTCTTGCAGAGCATTACATTTTTCTGCTACTCATCATTTGGCCCCAGAATATTAAGTGTTTTAAAGTTATACTTCCAAGTTATAGGTGGGGTGGACTAGAGATTTCCAAGTGACCCTGAAAATAATTAGAAGCAATCAGCTCTTGTGCCTACCTATGTGACTGATCCTGAGCAAAAGACCTGTTCATACAGATCTTAGTGGAGACTTGGGATATCCACTTAAGAACATGTATGATATAAATTAAAGGACACTGATGTGATTTGACTCATGCTGCTGTTTTTTTCCAGAATGGAAACAACCTAAGTGTGTAATAACAAGCTATAGGGGGAATCAGCAGTTAGCGTAACGGCTATGTCCCTGGACTCCCACATAGTCGACCGCGGTTCGCGTCCCGGACCCAGTGGCTTAAAACTCACACTGGGCGCGTGTGCGTGCGTGCCCAAGACCCCAAGAGGAGAATGGAGGAGAAGGGATTGCAGCATGGCCATCCCTCCTGGGGGGTGATTTCTCGCTTTCTATCTCTATGTCTCTCTTTGTCTGTCTGGTGAGCACACGTGACCTATAGCGAAAATCTCTCAAAAAAAACCCCAAAAAACCAAAAACAAAACAAGCTATAGGTTAAATAAATTATATTGTAGTCCACAGTGTCATACTCTCCAATTCTTTTAAAATGGTTTAATAGCAAAAATCCGTAATTTGTGAAAAGATGTTGGTAGTATATTGATTTGGAAAAAGAGGCTACAAAATAGCATTTTAAACTTTATTTCATTTTGGAAAAATAAATTATGTTTCTCTTTATATGGCTAATTTTATATAATTAATGAATGGTG
Organism: Tupaia belangeri chinensis; assembly: GCF_000334495.1. Taxonomy (NCBI): domain Eukaryota; kingdom Metazoa; phylum Chordata; class Mammalia; order Scandentia; family Tupaiidae; genus Tupaia; species Tupaia belangeri. The sequence continues at coordinate 1,559,367 of NW_006159563.1, read as the reverse complement.
GTTATTTTTAGGCTGGTAGGATTATTGGACCTTTCCCCCCCCCCAAATAATTGTGTATTTGCATTCTGAAGTATCTACAATTCATAGATTTTAGTTTTGTAATGAGAAAAAAGTTTTTAAGTCATTGGAATAGTGTTACGGACGTTCGTCTCTCATGTGATTCCAGTTTATTGCCATCTCTCAAATACAGTGCTTGCAATTCAGAGGAAAATAGGAAGCAGCTCCTGCTTAGTGACCCATGCTGTGCTAGGGCAATCATAGTTAAAGGGCAGCTACATGAGGATATTGTCTTGGATCACAGCAAGTAGAAACACATGGAGGGCAGAGTAAGGCAAAATAATAAGCAATTATAGGCTTAAAAGTAATTTTCTACTTTTTTGTCCTTGTCTTTCAAGTTAATGTGACTATTTCCCTTTGCATGGTGTAGTCAATGAGTGAGTTGATTCTTGCTGCTATTAATAGGTGAACAAGGTTAGTCTACAAATTGTATAAAGAAAGGTGTAACAAGTCCATGGTCTATGTGTGTTCCCGATTAAACCACTGCTGTCATCACAGAATGTCTCTTGCAACTCTTCAAAAAGACCTGAATGAGCCTTCATATTATTTTTGGGAAGGTGAATTCCTGGTACATCTCAGAAAAGTCGAACTTACAGCCACAATAGGATTTCCAATAAGACATCTGGAAAAAAAAAGCGCAAATGAAACTTCACTCTTTAAGAGCAATTGCTGAGAAACCTAAATGGACACAACAAACACCTAGTATTAGAAATGCAGGACAGTCACTTGTTTTCAGAGCAGAGAGGGCTTTCAGAGGTTTAAACAAAACTAGGTGGATGTAAGAGTAACCTTCAAGTCCTGCATCTGCCATTCAGATCGTGGCTGCCTTCCGCCATGTAAATGGAAAAGGAAAACTGCTTTCACTTTTTTAGTCTGCAGTTCTATTCCTCAGTCCTATTTCCTCTTACAGTCTTTTGAAATTTAGCCACAACTGCGACTATATAATATATACTTCAGTAAAAGGGAGACAGGCAAGTAGGAAATGCAACATGAGCTTTGATTAGATCATGCAGATAGGAACTAACTGGGATGTACTCAGTGGTATTTGTCCCTGTTAAAAGAAAATTATTACAAAGATTGGGAGACTACTTCAGTTTTAAAGCACAAAAAAGTTTATTCCCTGAGAGCCATTTTCCATGGATGCCCATGACTAATTAAAAGATGACAAATCTGCATGAATCAGAAAACGTCCCTGAGGAATAGATTAAGGTGTGTTAATATGCTTAAGTAGAAAGAAAACTCGTGTAGAATTAGTGAAACATGACTGAGGTAAAAGTCAGGTAAAGTCCACTAAGTACACATACCGGCAGCAGCTTACCAGAACCTTCCAATGACCACTTATTTCCTTGTAATTCCATTGGGTGTGATACTCAGTGTCCAAGATCATTTATTATTTTATTAGACTTCTTCGAAGCCCCCTCTGTTTCCTGGCTGAGTTATTTATGTAACGTTATTCTACATAGGAAAGTCCAGCTGTTAAAAGTTTGAGAATCAGGAATAGGAACACATTTTTATTAGATCTTTCATCTTGTCTACAGTGTTTTTCTTGGTTTAAATAATGATAATAGCATGTTAGTTTCTCCACAATTCACTCCACTGTATGTGCTTTCAGAGAATGGCCTTTTCATACTTCTGGGGTTCCAGAAGGGGGGCTTATATCAAACTGAATATGAAATCAATGTGTGGGATTACATAATCATCTGGGGAGTTTGAACTCATACATCTGGGGTGGGCATTGCAGAGATAAAAATGGTAGAATGAAGTGACAGATTAGTGGTAGCAAGAGGATCATGTGAGAGTTTAAATTAGAAAATTTTAAGAATCAGGATTGTTTTTAAAAATTGGGAATCCCAAGAGAAGCAGGTTTAGAAGGGAAGAATTCTGCTTGGGATATTCTAAGTTTAAGTTGTTGGGAGATCCAGGTTTAAGGGTCTTAGAGGGTCTAATGGCTTTGTTAATATGTCAGCTTGATTAAAATTGCCTTCACGGGACCAGCAGTTAGTGTAATGGCTATGTCACTAGACTCCCACGTAGTCGACCGCGGTTCACATCTGGGACCAGGTGGCTTAAAACTCACGCCAGGCATGTGTGCGTGCGTGCCCAAGATCCCAAGAGAATGGAGGAGAAGGGATTGCAGCGTGGCCATAATCCGAGGGATGATTTCTCACTTTCTGTCTGTCTCTGTCTGTCTGGCAAGTGCACGCGCCCTATAGCAAAAAA
>NW_006159563.1:1515623-1556795 GCF_000334495.1 Tupaia belangeri chinensis | reverse complement strand
AAAAAAAAAAAAAAAAATTGCCTTCTCTGTTAGCGGACTACAAGAGTCATGGGTGAAATTTGTTCCACAGCATTTTATAACTCAGACATGATGTTAAAGATCTGCTGACTGGCCTCATTAGAGTCAGGCAGTGGATTAGTCTACCATTACACTACCTTCCCCTAGATCCTCCTTTAGCCTCTCTGACTCCTGGCCCAGGCATGTTTAGCTCCAAGATGAAGGGCACTGCAGGACATCCACAGCACCAAGATCAGAGCAAGAACTGACACAGGTTCCATTTGACACTGAAGTTTCTCAATTAACTACCCTGTGGATTTCAACCCTACTGTAAACACAAAAACAGCCTTATAGAGACTACTATGCTAACTCCTATAATTGTGTAAGGCTAAATTCTTTGCATGAGTCAGTCTTTTCTATAGATCATGGCTCTGTATGATTTGGTCCATTTTTCTTTCCAACTGTTCTTTGCCTTCCTATTTATTCTTCACTTCAAGCCTTAAGCTCTTTTCTGTTTCTAGATTTTTGAAAATGCTGTTCATCCTGTCTTTTTGCTTATTCTTTATCTGCAGTAGGTTTTAAACAACCATTGACTTCGTGGACTGGCTTTCTGCAACCACCCCCTCGAAGCCATTTTTAATGTTTGTTTTCTTTATGGTCTTTCTTAGAGGTTGTATAATGCCTATAAAATTATGTTTATTTGTTAGTTGGTCTCCACTAGATTCTAGGTTCTATGATAGCAAGAGTCAGGTTTGTCATGTTCCATATTGTATACTTTGACATTGCACTGTGTGTCTGGCGCACAGCCTATTCTCAAATAAAAAGACCCATCTAGGGCCAGTAGGTGTCATACTGGTTAAGGTGGTTTGAGTCCTGGACCTGGCAGCATGTTTCTCTCTCGCTGGTTAAACTGAAGGACAATGATAAATAAAATTAAATAAATAATTCTTAAAAAAAACCAAACCATCTACGGATGAAATATGAGATATGATAGACTCTTACCCTACAGGTTGAGAATGACAGGAATTATTTTCCCTTCTTTGGAGTGACCTGGAGATTACCCTGAGTTCTAACCTTATTTCAGTTCTTCACAGCAAGTCAAACTAATTGTCTAGGGATTCAGGAAACATTTCAAGTTTTCCATGTCAAATTTCATTCTTATGTGTTAATAGATTCGATTAGACTTTCTGAAAATATTCGTGATAGAAATATTTAAAAATGAAAACAGTTCAATTGGCATTAAGGACTCAGAATTCTGTCACCGTATTTTGCTCTTTGATTCATCTAAGGGCTAAGAATAGTGACCCTCAAGTGAGATAGGACTGAGATTTAGATTACCCACAAAACTAAATTTTCAGAAAACTCTTTCAACTTTATTAACTTATAATAGTCTTTTATACACCTCTCTTAAATTCAAATGGTAAATTTCTTAAAAATATATTTTCCTGGGCCCAGTAGATAGATGATAAGTTATGTCACTGGACTCCCATGTATTTGATCATTGTTCGAGTTCTGGACGTGGCAGCTTAAAACTCAAGCCAGGCGCATGTGTGTGCATGCCCAAAATTCCAAGGAGAATGGAAAAGAGATTGCGGTGAGGCAATTCCACCCCCCCCCCCGAGGGGGGTGATTTCTTGCTTTTTGTCTCTCTGGCGAGTGCACACTCTCTCTATACACACACACACACATATATTCCACATGGGAACACATATACATATGTATATGTAATTCATATATATAATTTTCCCCCTTAATCACAGTACTCACATAATTTTCCAAGACTTAAAGAGGTCCCATTTATAACATTAGCTAACAAGCAAAGAGTAAACAGTATTTCTATCAAATAAAACTAAAAGGAAAACACTATCTTTTCCTTTTCAGAAGTCCTAATGAATACTGTAGAGAGCATTCTCAATACCTCCAAAACCCTTTATTCCCAAAGTCAAATCTTGTAATTATCTTGAGACTGCAGATCATTTTTCCTTAATGCTTGTATACTATAGCTTATTTCTTTAGGCAGGCCATGAAATCCATCATGGTGAGAGAAAGGAGGTGCAACAGAGAGACCCTGGAATCCCAGACAGGACCAATAGGCGGGTTTAAGCCAAGTCTCTTGGCCTGAGCCCATAAGCAGGGAACCCCCAACCCACATGGTATGCAAGTGCACCACACAAAGTGGTCTACTGCCTTACATTCTACCTGTCAGTGCGAGTGCCATCCACATTCGGTACAGTTTAGGTTTGGGTATACAAGAAAATAAGAGACTCTGGAAAATTCTTCTTCTTTTTTTTTTTAATCCATAAACCCTTAGCAGTAAAAGGAGAGGAACTCTGCTCTGAATAGCTAAACTCTAAATTCCTACGGTGGATTCCACATATTCCACATTCCTACCCACAGTAGAGAAAAGAAATTGGCATAGAGCTAACATTTATCATAAAGAAGTGTAGGAGCACACAACTATAGAAACATACTCCAAAGGAGGAAGAAGTGAATATATCACCAAATGACTAGAAATCAATGCAGAGCTTGAAGAAATAGGAGGAAATCAGGATATTTTTCCCTCAAAGGATCATCACTACTCACCAACAATGGCTAAAATATAAGAGATCACAGAAATGTCAGAAAAAAAATTCTGAATATTCACTGTAACGACACTCAACCAGATGCAAGAGGAAACAGAGAACCAATTGAAGATGAGAAAAATCCTTCCATGAAATGAAGGAGGAACTCCAGAAAGAGAGAAACACTGAAAGGAATTAAACAAAACTTCTGGAGATAAAGAACCTCTAGTGACGGAACCAGCAGTTAGTGTAATGGCTATGTCGCTGGACTCCCACGTAGTCGACCGCGGTTCGCGTCCTGGACCCGGTGGCTTAAAACTCACGCCGGGCGCGTGTGCTTGCGTGCCCAAGATCCTGAGAGGAGAATGGAGAAGGGATTGCGGTGTGACCATCACCCCTGGGGGATGATTTCTCGCTTTCTGTCTCTATGTCTCTGTCTGTCTGTCTGGCGAGTGCAGGTGCCCTATAGCAAAAATCTCTCACCCCCCCCAAAAAATAATAAATAAATAAAATAAAAAGAACTTCTGACTTCTGGTGAAAGTACCAATAGAAGATTAGACCATGCAGAAGAATGAATCTCCAACCTTGAAGACAAAATCTTTGATTTTGTCCAGGCAACTGAGAAGACGAGAAGAATCATTCAAAATGAGGACAATATATGGAAAATCTTTGATACCATTAAATGGTCAAATATCTGCATATGTATTCCAGAAGGTGAAGAGAAAGGTAGAACACATCTTTCATAATATATTTGCTGAAAACTTTCCAAATTTAGAGAGGCACATGGACATCCAAATCATCCAAATCAAGGAGATTCAAAGGACACTGAAAAGATACAGCATAAGATCCTCTCCAAGGCATATTATATAGCAAAAGTGGTACAGATCAAAGGCAATACCAAAATTCTAAAAATGGCAAGAGAGAAATGCCAAGGTATTTACAAAGGTGGCCCCATTAGATGTACATAGGATATCTCAGTTGAAACAATGCGAGCAAGGAAAAAATGGGAGGACATATTTAAAATGGAAAGAAATGCAATTTCAGCCAAGAGTACTATATCCAGCAAGATTATACTTCAAATGGGAAGGAAGGAGAAATAAAATCATTTCCAGATAAACACATGCTGAAAGAATTCACCAAAATGAAGTGGTTCTTTAGGAAATATTTAAGGTACTACTATACTAGGAAAAGAGACAAATAGAAGAGAACATAAAACAACTAGAAAAAAAGGTTAAGTCCATACATATGGAAAACAACACTGAATTTTGGGACTAAATGTAGATTCAACTATTTACACACAAACAGGTTTAAATACAAATCCACCAATTATTTGACAGCTGCCTCAACAGGTTTCAGTTTACATATTTATTATCAACATTACCCATTGTATAAAACTAGATCAATAGAGGAAGTCTAAAACGTTACAGCCAAGTCTTTCTTTGGAATGAATTAAAAAAGAGGCTAAAATCAAGAACTTTGTAAAGCCTAGAAATAACCAAATCACTGGCTTTACCATATCTTCAATTTTAAACCTCTTTCCAATTTTGTTTTATCTTTGCTTTTTTGAGGACTGACTTCTTTATGCATGCTACAGTATTATGGTCTTACGAAAACACTGTCTCAGCAAAAGTATTATTTTTCTGTCTCTTCTACGTGAACTCTACTGTTTTGTACAATTTTACCTATCTCTAGGTGGACCAATGACTGAAACCCACAGATTTCTTTTTTTTTTTTTTTAATTAATTAATTTTAGAGGTTTTTGCTACAGGGCACGAGCACTCACCAGAGACAGAAAGTGAGAAATTATACCCCGGGGTGGCCATGCTGCAATCCCTTCTCCATTCTCCTCTTGGGATCTTGGGTACACACATGCCCGGCGTGAGTTTAAGCCACCGGGTCTGGGACTCGAACCATGGTCAACTACATCAGAGTTCAACGACATAGACATTATGCTAAATGCTGGTCCCAGATTTCTTTTGATTATAAACTCTTATCTCCCACCGTCCTCTACATGGAAATTAAGATTCTTCTTTCATTAGCTATGTTAAGAGTATCTTTGTTGATTTATGAGATTGTTGGTTGATTTTTAATCAGTGTTTTCCTTTAGCAGTACATAATTGCAGAATAAGTACTGGAGCAGGTTTTGAATGTTAACGACATAATATTAAATGTAAAAGATGGTGAATATGTTTATATCCTTGATTTGTTTATTACAGAAAATATCCATGCTTTTAAAGACCATTCTGTACCCTACAAAGATTATATGTAAGTCATAAATTACAATAAATACTTAAAGAGGAAAAACAAAAGAAAAAAAAACATAAAGCTAACTTCGCATCTGTAAATCAGACTATATCAGAGCATTTTCTACATTAGTTATCTTTGAAGCAATATAAAATATCAATTGAGCAGTTAAACTATCTATGTTGAAAAGAAATCCGTCATGCCTGAAATATTCTATTTTTTTTTCTTGAAACACTTTTCTTTCCACATTTTTTTCCCCTAGCTTAGACATAGTAATTGATCAAAAATGTTGAAGTGGCTGGTAAAGTACAGATTTGGGCATTTCAGGAACAAATCCTAGATTCCTCAACACCTACTTCAATTACTTCCATTGTGAAAGCTGAAATATTAATAGTAGTGTCTGGGTATTATGTAGTTCCTGAGTGTTCTCATCCTCCTCCACAAAGTATGTGTGAAGTAATTTACAATTGTTTCCAGTATTTATGTCCTCAGCGCCCTACCATGAATCTGTTATGGTTAAGGATATTAACGTAAACCCTGTGAATTGAAAACAGATTTTGTTTTCATGGCTATGTTAAATTCAACGGTCTTAAGCAAACCATTGTGAATTCTTTTGACTTGAGTTAGATATCAGAAATTCAGTTATTTTTCTATAATCATATAAATTTGTAGTTATAATGGCGCAGTGAAGAAAATTTACAATACTGTTTTGTAAACTTTAAGATACTGCATGGGACCAGCAGTTAGCATAATGGCTATGTTGCTGGACTCCCATGTAGTTGACCGCGGTTTGAGTTCCGGACCCGGTGGCTTAACTCACACCGGACACGTGTGTGTGAGCCTAGGATCCCGAGAGGAGAATGGAGGAGAAGGGACTGCAGTGTGGCCATCCCCCCTGGGGGATGATTTCTCACTTTCTATCTCTCTCTGTCTTTCTGGCGAGCGCACACGCCCTATAGCAAAAACCTCTCCAAAAAAAAAAATTGCATTTTTTTATTCATACTTGAAATATTTAATAACTGTCACTTTCATTCAGAATCATATTTTGACCATCTTGGGTAAAATTAAGACTTCATATCCAAAGCAAGAAATTAAGTCACTTAGGCTCTTGAAATCTAAGTCAAAGAAAGAACAACATACAGACTGAACATCTTTAAAATACAAAGCCAGGGACCAACAGATGATGTAGCAATTGTGTTGCTGGACTTCTAAGTGGCTGACTGTAGTTTGAGTCCCAGCCTTGTGGCTCCAAACTCACACTGGGTGCCATGTGTGTGAGTGTTGAAGATCCCAGGAGAACATTGAAGGGATTTTTGGCATGGCCATTGCTCTTGGGGGTGGTGGTGGTGGGGGGTGATTTCTTGCTGTCTGTCTCTCTGGTGAGTGCAAAAATTTACAGCAAAAATCTAAAAAAAAAAAAAATTAAAAAAAAAAATCCCAAAATACAAACATCCCCAAACAAATTTTGACCTGTCATGAATTAAGACTGAGGTAAAAAGAATAGAAAATTTCTCTATTCCTATATTCTTAAAAAGGTAGCAACTTTAACTTCTAAAAACTGCTTTCACTCATCTGACCATAAGACAAAATCAGGAGGCTCTTGAGAGTTCATTTTGATTTTTATTACAAACTAGACATATGAACCAAGCGATTAGGATGATTCTCTATCTCTTTATATCACAGGACATATATCTCTACCTCCTTCCCTTTTTGTAATTTTATGATTCATTTAGGACATAGTAAAAGAAACCAGGAAAGGCAGTTTAGAAATAACATTATTATAAAGCTATTTTTGGAAGCTAGTAGTGTCTTGCTGATTAAGAATATCAAGCCTGTGTGCTCAAGACAGTCAGCAACATATTTTCAACTTCTACTATTTACTACTGGACATTAAAGAAAAAGTGGCCCCCTAGAATCTTCCAGTCTTGTCAGCTTCCTCCATCCAGTAACTTCTTAAAGGCTGTGAACACAGTACATAGATAGTGGACTGGAAATATTTTTTCTGTGCACTCAAGTCATGGAGACCATACACTCATCTCTACTTCTTTTGTAGGTGTGTGTTTTAACTGTCATGGTGGCTTTTGGGGTTGATGGCATAGGATCTCTACAAGTTACAAAAAATATGACTGGTTATAGTTACATCTACCTAATAGACGATTTGGGTGAGTCACTGCTGGAGAGTAAAATACTGTATTCTTAGTCCAAAATAAGGGGGAAATGGATATATTCTACCTCATTTACACATAGGTTAAGGAACATTTTTTCTTTTTTTTTTTTTTTTAAGTTTTGTGTTAGAAAGGAGGGACAGGATTTCAATCCTAATTGTGAGGTAGGTAATACATAGAAATAAGAAAAATATAAGACTCTTTTAGGATCTAACCTCTGCCCACCTTTCTAGGTATATGTTGTAATATTTCTCAAATGACACAACAAGGTAGGAATTTATAGTCTTTAACAATCACTGTTTTTGCACTGTGGTCTCCAGTTCAGCCTAAACACTACTCTTTATCTTAACTTAATTGTCACACTTCTTTGTTTTCTTCTAGAGCCTGGGATTATCTCAGGAATACATGCTAGCAAATCACATTTTGTACATGCATTTTCATCTCTCTCATGTATTACATTACAAACTACTACAAGAACGAACCAGCCTTTTTTTCTTTAATCAATATACCAAAAGCACTTTATAAATGTTTTTTGAAAGAATGTGGAAAGAAATATAAATATTCAATTTATAAGTATTAAGTATTTGACGTCGTAAAATAGTCAAAACTGTTGGGATCAGCAGTAATGGTTACATTGCTGGACTCCCACTTGGTCAATCATGAGTTGAGTCTGGGACCAGGTGGCTTTAAACTCACACTATGTGCATATTCAAAATCCTGAGGGGAGATTGGAGGAGAGGGGACTGTGGTGTGGCCATTCCCCCTGGGGGGTGATTTCTTGCTTTCTGTTTTTTCTGGTGAGAGCACACACCCTATAGCAAAAATCTCTCTCTTAAAACCAAAACTTAGAAAAACTGTTAATTCATTGAAACTCCTATTTTGTCCGAAAATTAGACTGATCATCTTATTGGGACCAGCAGTTAGCGTAATAGCTATGTCGCTCGAACTGCGGTGGACTCCCACGTAGTCGACTGCAGTTTGAGTCCTGGACCTGGTGGCTTAAACTCACGTGTGCGTACGTGCGTGCCCAAGATCCCGAGAGGAGAATGGAAGAGAAGAGATTGCAGCATGGCCATCCCCCCTGGGAGTGTGATTTCTTGCTATCTCTCTGTCTCGCTCTGTCTGTCCGGTGAGCGCACATGCCCTATAGCAAAAACCTCTCGGGAACCAGCAGTTAGGTAATGGCTATGTCGCTGGACTCCCACGTAGGGGACCGGGGTTCGTGTCCCGGACCCGGTGGCTTAAAACTCACGCCAGGCATGTGTGTGTGCGTGCCCAAGATCCCGAGAGGAGAATGGAGAAGGGATTGTGGCGTGACCATCCCCCCTGGGGGGTGATTTCTCGCTTTCTGTCTCTATGTCTCTCTCTGTCTGTCTGGCGAGCGCATGCGCCCTACAGTGAAAATCTCTCAAAACAAAACAAAACAAAACCTCTCCAAAAAAAGAAAAAAAGACTGATCAACTTATTACTAAGATAGAATCTATTACAAATTACACATTACTATTATCTCAGTGTGGAAAAGTTATTGTGAATTTGAACATGTAAGAACATTTAGGATAGTGCTTGCCACAGCAGATCAATGCATTCAACCCCATTGTTTTAATGGAGTTAAATCTCAATTTTTTAAGCCTGAGTGAATTCAACAGATTATATGGCATTTTGACTGATGATCTTTTTTTTTTTTTTTTTTTAAATAGTTCTTTATTCATTCATTTATTTTAATTTGACGAGAGAGCGCACGCAAATCACCAGGTCCAGGACTTGAACTGTGGTTGGCCATGTGGGAATGTCGAGCACCTTAACCACCACATTACCTGCTGGCCCCTTTACTGATGATCTTTTAAGTTTCCCTGGCAAGGAGACACTCTCCTATCATAGATGTTAGCACAGATGAAGCCAATTAGGAGCTATCAGTACAAAACAAATTCCAAGAGGTGGAATCAAAGCACTCTGGAACCAGAAATATTGCTAGGAAGAACATCTGAACATGGCAAGCTATGGACCTCAGTGTCTATCATTCCACCTCGCCCTGCAATAGGTCTTTGTGACAGAGGCAGTCCACCTAATGCTTACATTCATCTTCAATCCTCTCTGCATTCCACCAAGGCCACAAGAGAAAGATCTGAGTAGTTTGTGGGCTTAAAACCACTTACACTGCCCTTTGGGTTAGAGAACAGGGTTCAGTTGCTAATGCTTTGGAAAAAAAAAAATGAAGAAAATGTTAATTGTTTTTCTTCATAGGATCCTGTCTTTCTCTCCTCCCAAAGAGCTTGTGTTTGTAAAGGTCAGAATGGTTGGAGTTAGAAATCAGTTGGCTCCCACCCTGTTAGCATCAATACACAGCAAAAAACTTTATATATGTTAATCTATATTTTCCAAAGAAACAATTTTATCTTCTACTTCCCACCTACCTCTTCCAAAATGCCAAATATAGTAATGTCTTAGAACTGATTAGCTAGAATATCCTCCCTTTCATATTAGATTTGTTAGCACATTAAAAAAATGGTTGACATAGCTTTTGAAAGTCCAGTTGGCAGCAGAGCTGGATAGCAGATGGCTATCCAGAAATTGGACCCAGAAAGGTGACTTACTCTGCATGCATATGCTGATGGAAGAGTCCTATTTTGGGATACCCTGTAAATCCTTGACCTAATGTAAAGCCTGAGATACAGCTCAGAGCAGGAAAAGTTATCATAACCTGATTCCTTGTCTAATGTAAAAGTAACCACACTTAACCAGCTTTGTACATGCCCAAACCAGAAAATAAATACACTAAAAGTCTATAATAGCTCTTTTGCAAAAACAAACAAAATCCACAAAAAGGTAAAACAAAGCATATTTTACTTAGATGTTTCCTAGAATTCATTTCAAGTAGTTTCAAGTGGTCTTTGAGTGGGCTTTATATCCTATACTTTGTTACTGTAGGAAAAGCTAACAGCAAATTCATTTAAAAATAATTCTTAAATAATTTTCTTTGAAGAAAAAAGGGGGAGAGTGTCTTCATTTTACCTCTATGGAAAACTGATAGATGAAAATAGTATCTAATTAATACCATTTTTAACAGGTAATTTCTAGCTAAGATTAAAGCCTCTCTTAGCTTTGAAATTTTAACTTAATTTCAGCTGAATCTTAAGAAATGTTAACCATAAACTTAAAATAACTGTTCTACTTCAATTTTATGTCACATGGCTAATATTCCTCTTGCCTAGACAAAAAATTGCTGAAGGTCTTCCTTTACCACCAGAGCTCAAAGATACCTAAGTCGTAAGTAGGTGTGGAGACTTTACAGCTGCAAAATTACATAAGAGATTCCAGTTTAAGTCGACACACAAACATAAAGTGCTATATTAGAAAACAAAACAAAAACACATTTCATTTGAGGGCAATGAAAACAAATGTTTCATTTTTGAAGATCTGACACTACAAAGAATGAAAACACATACAAGGTTATCATTCTATAATTATTCTGGTTTGTTCTTTTCATTCTAAGAATGCTGTCTTTATCAAGAATGAAGGCTAGATGGTAAAACTGATGCTTAACACATTTATGTATACTTGACCAGAGATTGTAGAGGCTACTATACCAGTTGGGTATTTTAAACTCTCTTCTGTTAAATATGAACATTTTCCCAATACTATTACTAAGTCACATCTCATTCATTTTCCTCTTTAAGAACTGCATAGGCTTGTTTTAAATGTATGTAATAAACTATAGTTTGCTGAGAGTAGAGGTACTCTGGTTAATGATCAATAAATGGTACAACGAGTGGAAAAGCATTACTAAACATGGATGTAATCCTTACCAACATGAAGAGAAACATTTTTTTTCTCAATAAAAAAAGCTAGTCCACAAAAAGTTCTCATTCTATAACGATTTATCATTTCCAAACCACAGTGAAAAGAACTGCAGTAATTTACCAATTTTGAGTTTTACTATGTGTCTTCAAGACACCTCACTAAAAACTTGTATCTGTCAAAATAATAATTAAATTTACAGAATGTAATATTGCAGTGACAGTGCTGAAGTTGATTGTTACAGCCTATTAATCTCTTTGAGTATCATTATATCTTAATTACTTGTACAGAACATTGGTCCAATAACATAGAGAACAGCATTTGGAAATTTATCTCATTCAGTGTTCAGAGATAAAACAGTTAACCATTCTTTTCATTATTTTCTGCAGATAAGTCCTTGCTCACGATGAAATCTGATAGCAATTAAATACTGGCATTTTTCCAAGCTACTGTACGAAGAGGATGCTGAAGGCCATCACTATACAGCACACAGCAACGTATGGGCTCTTCCGTTCACCTGTTGAAAATGAGAGATTCATCATGATTAACTGAGTATCTAACATGGACATGGTAAGGTCTTCACTATGGAAGAGGCTAGATGTGTAAGAACCAAGATAAAGTTCTTGGCTCTGAGGTCCACACATTTAGGAGGTTGGGCAAAACAAGGAACTATTAATAGATACAAGAGAAAACAAGCACAATAAAGAATAAAATAAACTATACTTATTTCAGACCACTTTCTTTTCTTCATGTATTTAGAAAACCCTAAAAGCACCATTCCTGTATGCTGGGGGGTGATCTCTGCCTGTTTCTGTCTCTCTTTGGAGAGCACATGTACCCTACGGCAAAAACCTTTTAAAAAAAAAAAAGTGGAATATAGAATGCAGGAAAGAGCTCCAAGAGAAAACAATTTAAAAAACTCAGGTAAGGACAGAGAAATATTTTCTTCCTGTTAAAAAAGAAAGAAGGAAGGAAAGAATGAAATTTCTATCTACTAAAAGAAACCCAACATATAATTTTTAACCAGAATTTTTTCTTTACTGGTAGCAATTCATGACACCTGAGAGGGAGAAGGGAGGCAGTCACTGAAGAGAATATGCAGAGCATAATTGTTAATAAAGCTGCTTTCTAAAAGTTCACATAAAATTAAAGGCTTAATAAAAAAAATAGTTAAAAAAAACCTTTTGGAGATACATTTTGTATCGAGTTTTTTATAATATGATTACTTTGGGTTAAAGATATAGAACTTAAAGGGCTGGCAGTTGGCGTGGTGGTTAAAGGTGCTGGGATCCCACATGGCCGACCATGGTTTAAGTCCTGGACCTAGTGGCCTGCTTTCTCACCCTCTCCCTCTGATGAAACTGGAATAATAATAATAATAATAATTAATATATTTAAATAAAATAATTCTTAAACATTTCTTTTAAATAAGAAAATATAGAATTTAAAGCAATCACTGTTGTATAAGCCAATTTTCATATGTGTTTAAGGAGTTTTTATCTGGGGACTTTCCCTTATATGAAGTGGACTTAAAGATGACCTTTGAGATTGCCTGGCAAACAGAAAGCTTGTGATTGGCAGTTAACTCAAACTCACCTTGTTTTTTTCTATTTCTACAGGCAGCAGGCATTTATCTGTTGCTTTGGGAAGAGCATGAAAAAGGAAGAAGGAAGAACTAGCTTCTAGAAATAATCTTGGTTATGGACCTGCTGTCCTTGCTTAGAAGGGGTTTATACACTTGTACGTTCACTCACTTGTGTTTTTCTATAATGTTTAAAGCTCTATCCCAGGAAGTTAAGTTTCTTTTTTTTTAAAGACTTATTTTATTCAAATACACACACACAAACACATATATTTTTTAATTTGACCAGAGAGAGACAGAGTGTGAGAGATAGGGACAGTGAGAAAGCAAGCTGCCAGGTCCAGGACTCAAAATGAGTGACCTTTGAGATTGCCTGGCAAACAGAAAGCTTGTGATTGGCAGTTAACTCAAACTCACCTTGTTTTTTTCTATTTCTACAGGCAGCAGGCATTTATCTGTTGCTTTGGGAAGAGCATGAAAAAGGAAGAAGGAAGAACTAGCTTCTAGAAATAATCTTGGTTATGGACCTGCTGTCCTTGCTTAGAAGGGGTTTATACACTTGTACGTTCACTCACTTGTGTTTTTCTATAATGTTTAAAGCTCTATCCCAGGAAGTTAAGTTTCTTTTTTTTTAAAGACTTATTTTATTCAAATACACACACACAAACACATATATTTTTTAATTTGACCAGAGAGAGACAGAGTGTGAGAGATAGGGACAGTGAGAAAGCAAGCTGCCAGGTCCAGGACTCAAAATGAGGTCGGCCATGTGGGAGTCCAGCGCCCTTAAGTACATCACCACTTGCTGGTCCTGGAACTAAGTTTCTTATTTCGCTTAAGTTAACTACCTCTGGCAAATGTCAATCCTAACCACCCTTATTAATTAACATCTCAAAGTCTTTTCCATTTCAGAGCCTCCTCAGTAAGCTCGCTTTGCCTTCTTATTAGTGAGTTTATATTTTTGTGTCTACTAAATGACAATATTCATAAGAAATATTATCAACTAACATTATCAGTAATATTATCATTTAATAACAATCATTTTGTATTTAAATGAAAGTATTTTTTCAATTCATAGTCATTTAAAGGACTGCTTCCAGCTACAGGAAAATCTAGAAGGCAAGAGAATGTGTTTTCCACCACCTCATATGTAAAACAAAACTTCTAAAAGAAAAAAAATCTAAAATGAGCATAGTAGGCATGTTAAACAGCTTCTTGGGAAGGTGAAGTAGACAGCAAAAATCTGCCTAAAACAACTGCCTGCACTCAAACACAGTAAGTGGGAGGAGAGAAAATAAAAAATACTAAGATCACAATTTTTAGCAACTGTAATTCTTCTGAGGTGAAAAACCCAAGGTATCAAACAAAACAAAAACCCCATTTATACATAAACTTCAGGTAGATTTCAAAAGGAAGCCAGTTAATCTTATTAGGGATATATATTCTCATTTTCTAATACGGTCTTACTAAACATAAAGAAGAAGAAACTGATAGTGTCCTAAGTTTTCAATTTGGTAGAAATTAATTTTTGAGGAAGTTCTTGTCTTCCTAATGCCCTGACTTAGAATGCTATGATTTACATATGGGTTTCATTTTCCTGTTTTTAATTTTCTTAAAAAGAGATTGCCATGTGGTAGAGCAAAACATCTTTGGTTGAACTTGAGTAAGAATGTTACTTCTTGTCTGGTCTTAGGTCTTAAAAGTGAATGTGAAACAGTTGCTGTAATGTGATGTGTAACATGATAAGATGATTTGGCTGAGTCTTTCCCATTAAAATTGCATCCTTTCTTTGTGGAAATATTCTGTACCAAGATAAGAGAAGCATGTGGTTGGAAAAGCAGAATCTCAGCACCAACATTTTCTAAGCCACTGGCAACATGAAAAGCTAATATTTTCACATAATCCAGAGGAATGAACATTTTAATTGAACCATTTGACCTTGACATTCATATAGTTAAGAGAAGGAAAAAGGCAAAAAAGGGCACTATTCATAATTAATCATAAAAAATACATTGTACTACAGGAAATGATTAGGAAAGCTACAAACTAGATGTCTTACATTTTCAGCTATACTCTCTTCAAGTAATAACCGTGAACAAAAGCCTCACCAGGGTTGACTACTGAATGCGGCAATACACACTTTATTATTTTATTACATAAATGGACTTAAAATACCCCAATATTTTCTGGATGAGTTAGCAACTTAATGATACAACTGAGATGAAAAAACCTGGCCTCCCTCCTAACTCCAGACTTTCCAGACTTGCTTTATCATATGTCTCTCTTTACAGTTAACTTGAGGGTTTTTTTTTTTTTTTTACTACTCTGTTCCTTGGCAATATTCTTTTATTTCTTTTCAGGTTGACCTGCCCCTGAAGCCAGCAATTTGGGTTAGATATATTTATATTTACTGTTAGCTATCAGCATTAGCCATTTAGGGTACTATTTTATCTTTTTCTCTATTTGGTTGTTTTACTTCAATTTTCTTCTGTTATTTCTAGGTTTGCAGCTGTTGTGCATGACTGAGTGCCAGATAATCTGTACCACCAATTCTCAGTTAATCGAAGCCAGGCCTTTTCAATCCAGCACTATCTATGCTTTGGAATGAGTGATCTGTTGTTTAGATGATGTCCTGTGCATCCAAGGACATTTAACGACATCCCTGACCTGCACATGTACCACTCTCTAGCTGAGACAATCAAAACTATTTCTTAATATTGCCAAGAGTTTCCCGTCTGATAACTACTTATCCAGGTTATAGCTGTGCTTTTACCAATTTAAGGTTAATAATGTTCCATACAAAAGAAAAGGAAGATAGACATGAGACTAGGAACAAAAGGAAAATAAAGTGTAACAAAGAACACTGATGAACAGTTTAACTTGTTAAAAGTACACTTAATTCTCCAGATGTCTGTTTCAATATTTGCTACATTAGAATGAGACTTAAAATACATACTCTTCTATAAAGCCATTTTTGTGGATACTACGCTTTCCCATCTCAAGAAATCTGAAAGGTTGAAGAATTGTATTATCTCATCATCACAGATTTTTAAAAAAGATTTCTGAGAAATGTAGTATTATGCTTGTAATTTCTACTATGATAGGCCTGATCTGTCATTAAAAGCTCAAGGGAAGAAACCTGTTCTCAAAATTATTTTAATGGCTAGCAACTTATAAATCTTAGAAACTGCTTCAAAGATTTGAAAACTATTTTTTTTTTTTTTTTAAAGATATTCCAGTGCCCTTAACCACCATGTTATCTGCCGGCTCCTTGAAAACGAAATGCTATCTTCGAAAATATATCAATTTCCAGGTCTTCATCTTTTTCTTTTTTTTTTTTGGGAGAGGTTTCTTTTTGCTATAGGGCGCGTGCACTCGCCAGACAGAGAGACAGAGAGACAGAAAGCGAGAAATCACCCTCCAGGGGGGATGGCAACGCCGCAATCCCTTCTCCTCCATTCTCCTCTCAGGATCCTGGGCACACACGCACACATGCCTGCCATGAGTTTTAACCCACCGGGTCCAGGATGCGAACCGCAGTTGACTACATGGAGTCCAGCGACATAGCCATTATGCTAACTGCTGGTCCCCAGGTCTTCATCTTTAGAAACATTTCTAAACTTTATAATAATTAGATTACAATAATTTAGTTGGTATTGTTCAATCTCTACTCAATTCTGTTTCCTGTTATGAAACATATTCTGAATTTTCCACATTCCTGAGAAGTTGAAAACCAAAATAAAACACAATATTCTAAAAAGAACACTTTATCTAAAGGCAATGACTCAAATATTCCATTCTTTACAGGGTCTTCAAAAAGTTATGGAAAATGTGGGATCAGCAGATGTTGTAATATTTATGTTGCTAGACTCCCATGTAGTTGACCGCGGTTCTAGTCCCAGACCTGGTGGCTTAAAAGTCAATCCAGGTGCATGTGTATGCATGCCCAATATCCTGAGAGGAGAATGGAGGAAAAGGGACTGCAGCGTGGCTATCTACCCTGAGGAATGATTTCTTGCTCACTCTCTGGTGAGCATATGTGCCCTACAGCAAAAATCTCTTTAAAAAATTTAAAAGGTTCATAGGAAATGTATAACAGATTAAAAAGTATGCATGGATCTCACATTTTTTTTTTTTGCACCAAAATAAACTCATACTTCAATTCCATTTTTCCATGAACTCTCTGAGGTGCCCTCAAAACACTGAAAGGGATTAATCTGGGGAATTGAGGCTGTTGTCAGACTGGCGAACTAAGTTAAATGTCAAATGTAGGATTTTTTCCTTTATGAAAGTTTGAAAGCTTTATTGAAAAAAGTAGCCACATGTAAATTCACATTTTAGAGGAAAAGTACTAAAATCTAGGGGCTGACAGTAACACAGGGAAATGCAGTACTCTGCTCTGCGTGGCTAGCCCAACTACAAAGGTTCCCAGTTCATGTCTGGAGAGCTCCCTCAACATGCCAAGTGTGCGTCCACGACAGGTCTGGCTGGAGGTCGGGAGGATCAAAGAATATAGTGCTGGGTGCCTGTCTATCTTGCTCATGGAAGATATGAAAAATAAACTTAAAAGAAAGAGAAGAGGGACCAGCAGGTGGCGTGGTGGTTAAGATGCTAGACACTCCCACATGGCTAACCACAGTTTGAGTCCTGGATCTGGTGGCTTGCTTTCTCTCTCTCTCTCTCTCGTCAAATTAAAGTAAAATAAATGAATACATAAAATTAAAAAAAAAAAAAAAGAGAAGAGTACTAAAAATAAAAATTTTTTTGGTCATATGAATAATTCTAAAAAGTACAGAAAATACTCATTTTCAGTCCTTGTGATGGAATGGTTTTTCTTTTTTTGGGAATTAGGCATGTCAATAATGGGTATAATATTTTATTTAAGAATACTGATGAATTACAGAAATAAAATGCATTATAAAAACATTTACTGGGACCAGCAGTTAGCATAATGGCTATGTTGCTGAACTCCCATGTAGTTGACCACGGTTTGAGTCCTGGACCCGGTGGCTTAAACTCATGCCAGGTGTGTGTGTGCATGTGTGCCCAAGATCCCGAGAGGAGGATGGAGAAGGGACTGCAGTGTGGCAATCCCCCCGGGGGGTAATTTCTCGCTTTCTGACTCTGTCTTTCTAGCGAGCGCACACGCCCTATAGCAAAAAAACCTCTAAAATAATAATAAAAAAAAATTTACTTACCAATAATTTGAGACTCTATTTTGTGCTTGGTACAATGTTAAAAGAGGAATGAGGTAAGATTATCTATAAACACACTTAAGATGCTGTTAATCTTCTTATGAAATGTTAGAAGATAACATTTATTTTAATATTAACCAATTAGGACAAAGGTCAGCTATGGTCACATACAAGTTAAGGAGTTCAGCATACAAAACAATTAAACATTCTATGATTTAACATACAGCAATAAAATAATTATGTTTAGATGGTTTCTTAGAAACCTTTTACTATACAGGACATACATTTTCAAGTTATCAAAATGGTACACAATATGGAGGATGGCATGCTCTATACTTCAAACATGTAACATAATAGGGCTGGCAAGTGGCATGATGATTAAGGCACAAGACTCCCACACAGTTGACTGTGCTTTGAGTCCTGGACCTGGCAGCTTACTTTCTAATGTTCCCTCTCTCTCTGGTCAAATTTAAAAACAAACAAATAAATAAATAAATATTTCTTAGAAAAATGAAAACATTGAAAACATATACCATAAAACTACATTTATTTGAAAGTTTAAAATCTCCTTAAAAATCTGAAATGCATGCATGGTATTTGATTTTTTTTTTTTTTTAATTTGCTATAGGGTGCATGTGCTTTCAAAAGACCGAGTTAAACAGGAAAAGTGAGAAAACACCCGCAGAGCGGATGGCCATGCTGCAATCCCTTCTCTATTTTCCTTTCAGAATTTGGAATTTGAGTTTGCACTCACAGGTATCTCATGTATTTTCAAGTCGTCAGGTCTGGTACTCCTAACACAGTCAGCCATGTGGAATCCCTCCACCTTAACCACTACCCCATAGCTGGCCCAGTTGTACTATCTTAATAATCGGAGAGATTTTTCTTGTACTTTTCAACTCTTGTTAATGAAGTATTATGAAGTATCTACCAAATCTAGTTTTTATTTATTTTTTTTGAGAGATGTTTGCTATAGGGTACATGCATTTGTCAGAGAGAGAGAGAGAGACAGAGAGTCATAGAGACAGAAAGTAAAAAAATCACTCCCCACAGGAGAGATGGCCATGCTGCAATTTCTTCTCTTCCATTCTCCTCTTACGATCTTGGGAATGAACACATACCCATCCAGTCTGAGTTTTAAGCTGCTAGGTCTGGGACTCAAACTGTGGTCGACTACGTGGGAGTTCAGCGACGTAACCATTATGCCATTTGTTGGCCCTCCACCAAATCTAGCTTTAAATAGCATAAGGAAAGGGGCTAAATGGAACTCTACAGACTTTTGCAAAAATAAGTAAAACTGGGAAGCCTACACTTTTAAAACTGACATATGATTAGTATGAACATGACATAAGTTGACAATTTTTAGCTGAAGAAATGGAGAGAGATTATAGATACTTACCAATTCTGGCACACTTCCAAAATATACCCAATAGTCTGCATAGAATGAAAAGAAAAAAAGTGGCTCTTGATTATCACGAAAGGTCAGTTATTTCCTTAGTATTACACAGAGAATGATACACTGTCATTTTAATCTTTAATGCTTTACTAGGAAATCTGCTTGTTTAATATTGAGCTAGCATTTATGTACAAAAATACAATACAATAGCCTATCAACCGTCAATGTATAGAAACTGCTACAATCTGGAATAAACATGGTGTCACAGGTCAAACTCAGGCTAAATCCACATGAGAATAGCAAACATTTGGACAAATGTACTGTACTGGGCCCAACCATGGTAGCGCAGTGATAACACAATGCTCGGTGATGCCCACGTCACCTGTGAAGGTCCTTGGTTTGTGTCCCCAGGAGTCCCAGTATACACAGGCTGTGCATGTACTTGTGACTATGATTCAGGCTGAGAGTGAGGGTAGGATCATACATGAAAACCCTGCTGAGGATGCCCCCTTCTCTTTCCCTCACACACTTTCTTGCAGATAAAATAAAGGAATAACTTAAAAAGTAAATTTTTTGCTGAAGTTTACTTTATGAATTCAACTTTAAGTGCTTTACCTTTAAAAGAAGAAAATTTATATGCCAAAAACTTTATCTCCAAAAAAGTATTAATTTTGAGAAAATAACAAATGAATACATATTTTAGATGAATTATGACATTTAAAAAATACTAGAAATCGTGAGACCCAAGCCTTTCATTAGTTGGGAAATACAGAATTCGCAGAACAGTATGCTCAATACTATGAACCTATGTGCCATTCAGTGAGGAGTAAGACAAACATATATACCTGTTTTCAAAATAAGTAAAAAAAACTTCTAGTTTAGGGGAAGTGAACAAACTAGGTAAATGAGTTCACTAAAGTTGGCATCTAAAACAAACATTCTGAAAATGAGAATTAGAATAAAGATGTTCACACATTTCTCATCTAAAAAATAAGTTTAAGTGTAATAAGTTCCTGATCTTTAAATGAAAAGTCTCTTAGTTAAGATAAAATGAAATGAGCAAAAACACAAGTATATTTCAAAGGATGGACATTCTCACAGATAAATTTTATTGTAGGAATAAAAGGGCAAAAGTGGTGTAAATTCCTGAAAGAAATACATGCATATACAAAGTACAGACTGTCCCTAAGTTCAGTCCTACTCACTGGCTGTATAACTGTGAGCGAGTTACTTTATCTCTTTAATAATAGCACCTACCCTCTTAGGGTTGTTACAAGATTAAAGGAGTGATTACACTAAGTCCTTACAATAATGCCTAACATGTACTCTGCTCAGTAATATGCAGGCTAAAAGGATATGTGACACTAACTTGAGATATCTCTTAAACCTGGCTTATATTTCCTCGTCAGGAAAAAGTAGACAATAGGTTAGGTATTTGCAAATCCATGGTTTATCCAGTCTAAGAATCTATTGGTTATAATAACATTAAAAATTTAAAGTTACTCTGGTTGAGGCTAAGAGGTAAGGGACCCAGAGCAGAACATTTGAAGCTCTTCCGTTAAAAGCTTAGAGCTCCATGAAACACAATCCAAAACCACAAGATCACAAAGTCAAGGTCTTTTCAAGCCCTCATATTCTAGAAATAACTTAAAGTATCAGAAGAAATTGTACAACATGTTTAGCATACTAATATTAATAGCTTTTTAAGAACAAAGAATCCTAACTTGACAACTCAAGAGACTTAACAGTACCACTTTGGCTTTTTTGACATATTTCTTTACCTAGGCATATTTCTGTAATATCCCAAATGCTATTTAAAAAAAAGAAAAAAAAAAACCTAGAAAATCTGTAAGTTGGTAAAAACCAATTCAATTATGCTACTTAATTTCTAAGTTAGACCCCAATAAGCAATATATGCTGATAATGTCAGTGGGTCTGTGAAACTAGGAAAGGCAAAGTAGCAATCTTTCTTAGCTGCTTAGTTCTTCAAAATTATTTGACAATAAAAGTTATTTTAAATGATTAAGTCATCAAGATCTCATTTTGTTCAATCTGTGCAGACATCTTGATATATTCTCTATAACGAAAGAAAAATTATTAAAAGTCTAACAAAAACATAATTGTAGGGACCAGCAGTTGGCACTGTAATGGCAATGTCGATGGACTCCCATGTAGTCAACCATGGTTTGAGTCCTGGAACCAGTGGCTTAAACGCACGTCGGGCATATGTGCGTGAGTACCCAAGATCCTGAGAGGAGAATATGGAAGGGATGGTGGTGTGTCCATCCCCCTGGGGGATGATTTCTTGTTTTCTGTCTCTCTGTCTTTCTGGTGAGCGCACGCGTCCTATAGCATAAACCTCTCCAAAAAAGAGAAAGAAAAATACATAATTGGAAACAGAAAAGAATAAGGATCAATAAAAAATTTTTTTATGGAAAGTATTTATAATGTACAAATCAAAATAGTGCTTAACATTTATATAAATAGAAATGAATATTTTGAAAAAAGCTTTCAGTTTACTATGTTAATATATACTTAAAATGTAAAAATAGCCATACTGTTTTAAGTCTTTTTTTTTTTTTTTTTGAGAGATTTTTGCTATAGGGTGCCTGTACTCGCCAGAGAGAAAGAAAGAAAGATAGAAAGCAAGAAATCAACCTCCAGAGGTGATGGCTATGCTGCAATCCCTTCTCCTCCATTCTCCTCTCAGGATCTTGGGCAAACACACACACATGTCTGGTGTGAGTTTTAAGCTGCTGGGTCTGGGACTTAAACTGCAGTCAACTACGTGAGAGTCCAGCAACATAACCATTAGGTCAACTGCTGGTCCCATTTTAAGTCTTTTATGTAGGAGAAATATACTACCACTCAACCTCTACTTTAAGGTTGGCAGCCCTGAGAACTCCTTTTTCAATATAGCATGTTATGGATATATTCCTGCTCCCAAAGGAATGAGGAGCAGACATTTCCACATGCAATCTTTTTTCCAAAGCAAAATTTCAAAATAGGGTCAGAAAAGTACAAATATTCTATTACTATGAGACTATTCTTTAATGAGACATTTATCTTAGTAGACAGACATTATATATTACGTTAGAATTCAAAGCAGCTGATCAATGAGATTAAGCATTAATTGGTTTCTAGCATATGCTTTAACTATAAGTTAATAGTTGAGGGTGGAAAGAAAGAAGGAATTAAAGCCATTTACTTGGGTAGGTTAACTCCAGGCACAAGTAAGCAACAAATACGATGATATAAGTTCAATAAATGGTTGAACTATTGAAAAGTCCAGCAGCAGTCAGGAAAAAGTTAAAGTGAAGCAATGAGATAAAAACTTAAGGGAAACGAGCATCCCTTACATGTACCCCCCTAGGCTAACACATTTCAGGTTACTTTTGAAATTTATCTTTTAATACTGTAAGATAGTGTAAATAGGAAGTTAATGGATTTTTTGTTTAGTTTTGTTTTGACCATAGGGTACATGAGCTTGCCAGAGATACAGAGACAGTGAGAAGGGAAAATGAAAAATCACCCCCAAAGAGGATGGCCATGCCACAATCCCTTCTCTATTCTCCTCTCAGGATTTTGGGCATGCACACACAAGTGCCCTGGCATGACTTTCAAGTCTTCTGGTCTTGTACTCCAACCATGGTCAGCCATGTGGGGACTCAGTGTCTTAAGAACACCACCACCTGCAGGCCCCAAGTTTATGGATTTTTAAAAAACAGTAATGATTATCAGATCATTTTATATTCAATACCTATATGAACTAATTTTGGTGATTGGATATTATTAGTAACATACCCAGTTTTATTTCTGTCCAGGAGGCTGGGTGCCAAGGATCGAATATAAGCACAGGTGCATATAAGCAGCAAGATTACAGTCAACAGACTCTGAAAATTGAAAATGGCAGACTAGAAAGAAAGAAAGAAAAGTTAATATCAAAAGAAAAATTGCATAGGCAAAAATAACCAAACAATTCCACATTAAGAATCAGACATTCTACAAAAAGGCAAACAGAATGAAACACTTGATAACATTTAAAGCCAGGATCATGAGGTATTTTAAGAGTGTACTTTTCTCCCATTCTTTGGGCACTAAAATATAAGAGTTGTAAGAAAAATTTTAAATTCAAGAACTTGAAAAATGTCATGAATCCGAAAGAGCTAAGTTGATTTAATATTTAATGAACACAGACTTCTAGAAGTTCAGACTAGACAAAACACTAAGGTCTCTGAGCTCTGCGGTATGATGCCAGGAATCATTAACCTAAGCCTCTGCTTTACCTCTATAAAGTTGGGTAGAGAGTGAGTGGGGAGGTGGGCTTAATGTTGACTAAAGTTTCTTTGAATTCGGAAGGCTTTCTAGGATACCATGCTTTAAATCTAAGAGCTCATGTGTTGACAACAACCAAGCTATTTCGTTCTTGTGAAAGAAAAACATCTGCTCTTTCACTGTAGATTCTTTAAAAGTCATTTAATAGCTTGGGACCAGCAGTTAATATAATGGCTATGTTGCTGGACTACCAAGTAGTTGACTGCGGTTCGCGTCCCGGACCCAGTGGCTTAAACTCACGCTGGGTGTGGGTGCATGCGTGCTCAAAATCTGAAGAGGAGAACGGAGGAGAAGGGATTGTGGTGTGGCCATCTCCCCTGGGGGGTGATTTCTCGCTTTCTATCTCTCTGTCTTTCTGGTGAGCGCATACGCCCTATAGCAAAAACCTCTCTCTCTCAAAAAAAAAAAGTCATTTAATAGCTGAACTCTTACTCCAAAGTTAATATTTAACACAATTAAAAGAAGCCATGTTTCCATAGTCAAACACAGAAAATCATAGGTTTCTAGTTAAAGTAAAATGGAGGTGAAGTTACTCTATTCAAAATTCAGCTCAAGTGTTACCTTTCTCAAGAAGTTTCTTTCAATTCACCTCTTAGTACACGTAGAACTCTCTTTACCATCATAGCAAACTGATAGCTTTAGAACAGTCATTCCTGAAGGGTAGAGTGTATTATTAGAATCTAAATTTCTAGTACCTGACTATGTGCCCGCCATACATAGGAGCCCAATAAGAGATGGCTGAATAAAGTAGATTTTAAACAGTGCAGGAATATTACTATATACATAATAAAAAATAACATTTTCACTATATGTAGGCTGATAAAATATATCAGTCTCACAAAGTAGCTGGCAATATGCTTATTTAATACACTTAGAAGCACTTCCTGTAAAGTCAGGAATAAGACAAATAAGAGTTAGAAGGGAATTCCATAATGTGGCTAGGTATAAAATTAAAATATACACATCAGTGTCTTTATAATTGTGTACTATCCAGTACACTGGCATCAAATGAAAAAGCTGACAAACCTTAAAACGTGGAAAAACATAAAATAGAATAGATCGGTATAGTAGGTTCTTACAGTAGAAGGCAACATTGCAAAGATAAACAAAAAGGAACCCAATATCAACAAGTTATTTTTCAAACAAACAACTGATTTGTAAGTAGCCATGATGAAAAATTTGTTACAATATCCTTTTCATTAATTTACCTACTTTTTAAAAATAATTATTTTATTTAACTTTATTTATTTATTAAATTTTACCAGAAAGGGGCGGGGGGAGAGAAGGAGAACGAGGGAGGGAGGGAGGGAGGGAAGATAAGTGAGAAAGCAAGATGCCAGGTCCAGGACTTGAACCACGGTTAGCCATGTGTGAGTCCAACACCCTTAACCATGCCACCTGCTGGTCCCATTCACCTACTTTTATGACGCATAAAAACTATTGAAAAGTTAATAATATGGTTCATCAATATTTCTAATGACAATAAACTATTATGGATCATGGTAAACGGTTGCAAAAACATCATGCAAGTTTTCATAATTAGTATATTTTTAGCTATATAAATCTTTATGCAAAGTATGGAAAATACAACGATCAAATCCAGATGATTTTCACCTAATTCTTAACTTTTCTTGATTTCTCAAGTTTTCTAATTGTGAACTTTTATGGTCTGAAAAAGGTAAATATACAAGATGTGTAATTATCACTGAAATTTTTTATCCAAATAACTTCTTCATGAATATAGCAAAGGTGAAGTTTAATGTATCTTGCTTTTTAATTAAATTGGGCTTTAATTGTGCATCTGTGAAAGTGATATTACCTTTTATAGCTTAAAATAAACTAATGATCAGTTCTATATAGAAAGCCCATTATCTCACAATGCTTAACTCTGGAAGGTCATATATGCATATATTTTGTCAGAGGGCACGTGTGCTTGCCAGATAGAGAGACAAAACACCTCACAGTGGGACAGGGTTACAATGCAATCCTTTGTCTCCATTTCTCCACCCAGTTGGGATTTGGGGCATGCACGTACACGGGCTGTGATCCTCAAGCCTTTTACTGCTAGGCTATGGGGTCAACCCCAAAGATCATATATTGAACATGTGCATGAATATATTAATAAACAGCATTCGTAATGAAATATAAAGCGGATTCCTCCTAGCCAGCATAACTACTCATGTATTTAATAATTACTTTGTGTGGAAAATAAGGCCAGATACTAGGTATTAAAAAGGCACAATTCATGATTTCCTCCTTCTAGCAATACATAGCTAATAATAACTATTATTGATATTCACCGAGTGCTTATTTTGTACTATTTGCCATCATATATTTAAGTTATATGTTATTACTACTCATATTTTATAGATAAGACTACTGAGGCAAAAGCAGCTACAATCAAATTAGAACAGGAGGTCTATTTCAAAAATTAAGTAGCAACTCACTGTAGCATGTAGAAGTGAGGGACTTAGCCATGTGGATAAAAAACACTGTTTTCCAAAGGGAAAGTCAGGAATATCTCACTTAAAGGATACGGTGTCTGGGATTGGTTTCCAAATGGTCTCATGAGTGTGGTGGGAGAGGACGTGGCTTGATGTCTAAATGCTGAGTGAAGGAGGGCTCATTATAACTTTTATTTCTACCTTTGTTTGGATTTTTTCATAAGATAAAAAGGCACTTAAAATGCTCATTTTAAAGAAGAGTGTAAATGTGGAACCATTTACAAATGAAAACCATTTAAAACCATAAAACATATGTACATACAATGTTTGTACATAGAACTTTGTTCTGGGGGTTTACAACTCTAAAGTTTAAACAAATAATCTCATGTGGTAAAAAGACTTTTAGCTATACTCAGATTGTGGCTAAGAATTTTTTTTTTTTGAACTTACAGACATTAATCAGGCTGCCAATTCAAAACTTAGCATCTCTTGTCCACTGATATAAAACTTTAGTTTTAGGGTTAAAGGAAACAGGTATCTCTATTTAGTAGAAAAATAATTGGAATTTTCAATAGGAAAATGTTATTAAAGGAAAGAAAAGAAAAGAAGCTAAGAAAAAGGTAAGCATTTTGATTCTAAAAGAGGGACAGATGATAAAAAAAGGTGATAAGGAAAGTACAATTTATATACTGTTTTTTGTTCAGATTGTTTAAATCACAAATTTTTATTTCAAAGCACTTTGTCTTTTGCATATTCCATTTGTTCTTGTCTGCTTTACGAAATCTCCCTTCCAGTCTCAACTCTAGAGTCACCTCTGTCTCCCCTGTCCTCATTCACTACACCAAGCAGAATCAGGATTGTACCTTGTATATGCTTGTACCTTACTATCAGAGTGCCCATCAAACTGTCTTATCCTTGTCTCCTCTCTTTATTGAGGTTCTTTTCAGTTGCCTGTGACTACTGTACAAAGTATGACACGATAGCAGTCCCTGAAAACTGCTGAATGAACAGTAACTTGAAGACAATCGGCAGAGATGAACATTTTAAGTACAAGCCCCTACTTAAGATTCCAAATTGATGATGTACATTTAAAAAAATATTAAAGATCAGAGTGCTGAATATAATATTCAAGAAAAACCTTTACATACTACTTTACATTTATATTGTCAATGATATTTTGAAAAATCAAGTAGGAAGCAGGAAATTTCCTTGTTTATGTTAAGAGTCTAGGCTGCAGGGTATAATAAAGGCTGGGGGTAATTTCCACTAAGCATCCACATCTTCTGATAGAATAGAAGTTGTATTCTACCCAGTGAGTGGCCAGCCTCAAAGATGTGTACACACTGGACAGTGTGTTCTGACACCTAATTTATAGGAGATATATACTTTCAAGGTGTCTATATGACTCAGCAGGCAAACAAGCAGGCAGAAGACATTAGGATCTCCAACTGTTCTCAAGTCAAAGATTTATTTAATTTTCAGTGGCAGTGTAATAGTTAATCATTTCTATGCCATAGGTTAGGCCATTAGGTCACTGAAGTGTTTTAAGTCTGTATAGAACTAAGAGCTACATTAATAAAAAGAACCTGTTACTTGCATTATAAAGACCAATCACTGATTTTAAAGGTGTCAGATTCTTATCAATGAGAAAACATTGTTATGCATAATTATTAAAGTATAGCTTTATTATTAAATTATTTTAATTATTAAAATAAGTCTTGCTAAGGATGACTTAATACCACTCAACTATCCATATACATGAATAAGACAGAGAACATGATTAGCATTATCAATACAAGTAGGATCTTACAACTGGTTCTAATGTTTATTATTTAATGTTGAATAGTAAGGTAAACTTAGTTAAATCGGAAAGCACTCTTTTTTTCAAATCCTTGACATTGTGTGCTGACACTATGAAACTCCCTATTAACTCAAAACTAGTGTGAACAAAGCAACACACATTTAGAGGCAGATCCTGACTTCGTTTTTGTAGCAACTGATTTTATGTTTTAAATAGATCTTCCTTTCATACTGGCATTGTACTTTAGGGGTTTCTATTTAATAAATGAATAGAAATACAGATAACTCCTGTTGGACTTAAAGAGTATTCCCATAGCTAGTCCTCAGAGCTCCAAATAATAAAGGCGGATGCTATACGGCTGCCTTTCTATCTCTCTGCAAATTCACATTAATCTTGGTTTGAGAATCCCTAAAGAAATAACTACTTATTTTTCTGCGGTATGGGCAAAATAAGCTGAATCTGAAAAGGAAAAAGAATTTCTTTAGGGCAAACAGATTTTTCTCTATAGTTTTTTCTGGCCAATTATCTTAAAAAAATAATCAAGGAACAGGATTTTACAAAGATATTAGCAAAAGCTTCACAGATGCAATTTAACATAGACAATATACTATTCTTCTGGATAAAAGCTGTTGTACCAATAGTTGATACTTTACATATACTACTGTGATTTTAAAAATGAGTATAAAATATAAACTAATATATCTTAAATTCAGAAATGTACTTTATGCTTTTTAATGGCCTTGTTTCTAAAAATATATTTTCCTTATAGGAACAAAACTATAAAATACTGATTTTATCCCTAACAAAGCCTGAACTGCAGTGTCTGTTAACAATGTGGTAGTTAAGGAAGCTGGATCCCATAAGGCAGACTGCATGGCTAGTCTTGGCCTGGATATTCAGGAAACATGTCTGGTGCATGGGTACAAGCACCCCAAATTCTGAAACGAGAGAAAATGGAGACAGAGGACTGCTGCATGATCATTCCTACGGGGTGCTTTCTTGTTTTCCCTCCCACTTCCTGTCTCCTTCCTGCAAGTATATGTACCCTCTGGCAAATTAAAATGAATAAGTAAGTAAGTAAATAAGGTAACTTAAAAAGTCAAAGGGGGTGAATAACAATGCCATAAAAACAAATTAAAATTTTAAACAATATCTACAGTCTTTTAAAAGAGCAATATAAAATAA
The DNA here is from genome assembly GCF_000334495.1 of Tupaia belangeri chinensis. NCBI lineage: Eukaryota > Metazoa > Chordata > Mammalia > Scandentia > Tupaiidae > Tupaia > Tupaia belangeri. The sequence continues at coordinate 1,528,095 of NW_006159563.1, read as the reverse complement.
ACATTACTATTATGAAAGACCACAATACACTAAGCATTTGGTCTAAACTACTCTGCTAGTTGCTAATGATTTTTCTATCTTTATTACTTTAAATACATGGATAATTAAAGTCATTTGGAGAATACAGGCATTTTCAAAGTACAATATAAAATCTTTCATCCTTGTTCACTTTATCAAAGCACTGCTAACAATCTGATACATAAAAAGTAGCTTTTTCTATGCATAAACATGTATTCATGTAGACTTTCTTTTAAAGTGGAATAGTAATACATATATTCTTCTACAACTTCCCTTAAAAACTAACAAACTAAACTTTGAATGCATAATTCTCCATATCAATACAGAGATCTACTTCATTCTGATCAGTAAGTAGTTAGGGCAGTATGACGGCTAAGGGTAATGGGTTCTAAGGAAAGACCGCCTAGTTTTGAATTTATCTGTACCTTTGTTTCTTCTCTGTAAACGTGGCTATTATTTTCCTAACTCTCATCGATAGGCACTTTGCCTCCAAATTTCCACTATTATGAACCATATACAATAGCTAAATTAATCTATGCAGGTTATTTTTTGTTATGGTGGAGTAGTAGTCCTCGTATTGTTGAAATCAAAAGCAATTTACATTTTAAATTTTGATAGGTTCCACTGGTTTGCATTCTATAAAAGTGGCACCAATCTGTATTTTCATACATAATTTTTCTTGAATTTAAAATAGCTTTTGTGACAGAATTTAGATGATTCACATTGCTTAAGAGCTATGTGAAGATTCTTTCCTCCTTAATGTCATATCTGTTTTCTATTGCTGCTGTAACAAATGATCCCAAATCGATTTTAAAGTTCATTTTTTTCACTAATGAAAAAGAAACAGAGAGAGGGAGAGACAGAGACAGCACCCCCACCCCAGCAGGGTACCAATACCATGATCCTCCCTCAGCTTTCATCCTTCCATGGACAAGGATGTACCTAGTAGTCATGGGTCTCTGGACTTGAACCAGGAATCTTCTCAGGTAGGATTGCACTTTATTACTGTGTTACTGCCCGGTCGCTTTTCCACCACAAGTGCAGTGGTTTAAAGCCAACACAGATATCTAAAATAGGTTAGTTCCTTCCGGAGGTCCTAGTAAAGGATCTGTGTTCTCTTGTCTTTTCTAGTTTCTAGAGGACACCAGCATTCTTTGGCTAGTGACTGACTCATTCTAACCATGGCAGGCACATCTCTGTGATTATGACCCTACTGCCTCTCTTATATGACAATCCTTGTGATTAAATGGCCCTCTCTTTCTAACTCAGAATAACATTTCCATTTCAAAATACTTAACTTATGCAGTCTCTTTTGTCATATGTAGTAACATATTGAAGAATTTTGGGGGGATAGGAAGCATTTTGTTCAACCCCCTCTACAAATATTTCCTTTTTATAAAGAGGTATTTACAGCTCTGCCTTGACCTTTGACTGTTACTCTGAGCAGTGCTTATTTCTTTAAAAACATGGTGATAGACTCTAGATTATTTTTCTCCAAAGGCCTTTATATCCTATCTCCACACTGTAGACCTACCTCATCACTCATGGCTAATTAGAGCTTCTGATATGCTAGAAAGAAATAACTAATGTTACTATACTGAGTTACTTTATCCAAACCAGAGGGAAATAAACTTGATGAGTCAGTTACTCTGCATACTCATTCTGAAATATGTCACAATTAGCTAGGTCTTCTGAAATAATAATTCAGGCTTGCATTTGGCTGATACAAGAGTATACGCAATAATCTATTATTTTAAAAAATTATTTACTATTATAGTAAGTTCGTTATAGGACACATTTGCTCACCAAAGAGAGAAAGAGAGCGAGAGCGTGTGAGAGAAAGATAAAGAGAACGAGAATAAGAAAATGAGAAAGAAAACTACCAGGTCTGAGATTTGAACTGTGGTTGGCCATGTGGAAGTCCAGTGCCATAACCATGCCACCTGCTGGTTTCTTAATTTCTTTCTTTTTTTCTTTTTATTTTTTTGAGAGATTTTTGCTATAGGGTGTTTGCATTCGACACAGAGAGACAGAGACAGAAAGCAAGAAATCCCCCCCCAGGGGAGTTGGCCAAGCCACAATTCCTTCTCCTCCATTTTCCTCTCAGGATCTTGGGCAGGTATGCACACACACCTGGCGTGAATTTAAGCCACCAGGTCTGGGACTCAAACCGGTCGACTACATGGGATCAAGCGACATTGCCATTATGCCAACTGCTGGTCCCAGTTTCTTAATTTCTTAACGAACAGACAGATACAGGTAGGTCAATGCAGAGCTTAGTGTACTAAACATTAAATTATTTGTAATTTTAAAATTATTCTCAAATCTATTTGAAAAGTTAGAAATATTTTTTCAAAATTCAATTTTTTTTTTTTTTAGATTTTTGCTATAAGGTGGATGTGCTCACCAGCGAGACAAAGAGACAGACAGCGAGAAATCAGCCCCCAGGGATAGCCACACATCAATCCCTTCTCCTCCATTCGTCTCCTGGGATTTTGGGCACGCATGCATGCGCACTCAGCATTTTAAGCTGCTGGTTCTGGGGCTCAAACTGTAGTCGGTTATGTGGGATTCCAGTGACATAACCATTATGCCATCTACTGGTCCCCAAAATTCAATTTTTAGTTACTTTTTGTCTATTAAGATATTATCTCTTGAGAGCTAGATGGTGCAGTGGTTAAATGTGTGTCTAGGAGGCTGACTCACATGGGAAGGTCCCAGGATTGCAACTGAAGAACTTCTTGGGTGACCTGGGCATGTGTGGATCATGACTTACGGTTGGCTGAAGCCAGAAGTGGATTATGGCACCAAGACCCTAACCTGTTGGGGAAGTGTGTGCACGTGTGTTTGTGCTCTCTCTCTGGCTCATATTAATATGTTACACATGCTTTGCCTAGAGTGTTCAATCAATGGTCACTAAACATACTTAATCTACATAAAGGCCTTCAACTAGACCTATTATATTTTCATTAACCAAGGATTACTTGGGTTCCATGTAGTTATTTACTTTTTTAGATTATCAAAACAAACTGTTAGAGACCAGACTGCATAATGGTTATGTCACTGGACTTCCCACTATAGTCACCTACAGTCCTGGACCCGGCGGTTTAAAACTAACACACCGGGTGCATGGGTGTGCATGCCCAAAATCCTGAGAGGAGGGGACCAGCAGTTAGCGTAATGGCTATGTCGCTGGACTCCCACGTAGTCGACCGCAGTTCGAGTCCCGGACCCGGTGGCTTAAACTCACGCCGCGCGCGTGTGCGTGCATGCCCAAGACCCCGAGAGGAGAATGGAGGAGGAGGGATTGCGGCGTGGCCATCCCCTCTGGGGGGTGATTTATTGCTTTCTGTCTCTCTGTCTCTCTCTGACTGGCTGGCGGGCGCATGCACCCTATAGCAAAAACCTCTCCAAAAAGAAAAAAAAAAAAAAATCCCGAGAGGAGGATGGAGAGGGATTGCAACGTGGCCTTGTGGGGTGATTTCTTGCTTTCTGTTTCTTTTTCTGTCTATAGCAAAAATCTCTCTCTTAAAAAAAAGAAAGGATAAAAACAACTGTTTAATCAATGTGTTGATTAAGTACTTTCTTCAGGCACTAATGCTATCTTTGGCACTTCAAAATGTGGACTGCCTCCTACATGGGAAGTAAGTTGTTATTAACCTATTAATTCCTGCAGCTTAACTAAAGTACATTTAAAAACAAAAATGAATACTAAATAGGTATTTTAAAAAGTCCAGGTAGTAATAATTTTTATTAACATTTTCTTCTCTTACATGAAACAAAAATTATCCCTCTCTAGGGGTGTAAAGGAACACAGAAATGACACTCCTGACCTAAATGTGGTAGTAATTATATAGCACTGGAAAACTGGGTCAGTATTGTACATTTACAAATCTAGGTCAGGTCAGCATTTTCTAACTATTATAGTTTTTACCCGTTTACTATATGTAACACTATTACATCTAAAACAGAAAACAGTGGAAATACAGGGATAAATGTTAGCCTATAAATGGATGTATAAATACACATACACTTCATCTGTCCAAAAGAAGTGACCAAAATTAATTGAAAAGATTTCCAGTAACCTATGGAAATATTAACATTTTCTTTTGGCATTATTAGCACATAAATTTAAAATCCTGTTCCAATCTTTGGGGTACAGCTGGTACTGTACTAGACTTTGGAGCTGGAAGCCAAATGTGAAATACAGGTTAGTCATCCTCTCAGATGACTTAAAAACAGGCAAGTTGGGCCAGCAAGTGGCATGGTAGTTAACGTGTGGATTCCCACATGTAGGCGGCATGGTAGTTAACGTGTGGATTCCCACATGCAGGATCCACCATGGCTTGAGTCCTGGATCTGGCAGGTTGAAAATATGCTGGGTACATGGGCATGCATACCCAAAACCCTGAGAGGAGAAAGAGAAGGGACAGGGGTATAGCAATTCCCCCTGGGGGTGGGGTGATTTCTCACTCCCCTATGTCACTCTAGCAATTGTATGTACCATATGGCAAAAACCTAAAAACAAAATAAAACAAAACCTGAAAGACAAACATGCCCATTGTGTGCACACGTGTCAAGGATCCTGAAGGGTCAAGTAAGAAGATCTCAGTGCCACAGCCCTGGGGAGAGTGTTTTATGTTTGTTTGTTTCTCCCAAGCACGTACATATACTCTATCTTGAATTAAAAAAAAAAAAAAATCAAACTGTGTTGCTTACTGTAAGGTAGTACAATGTAAGGGGTAAACAAGCTTATGGAAAATGCAAATTATAAAAAATTATGCATGGATTTCAAATCTCTTTTGACCAAAATGAACAAGTGGTTAAATTTCATTTTTTCATTAACTTTTGGAAAACCCCTTACTGACAACTTCCCTTGGTTTAACAATAAAGCAAGAAACCAGGCTTGATCAAAAAATGATGTCACTGGGAACAGCAAATGGCGTAATAGTTACATTGCTGGACTCCACATAGTCAAGTGTGGTTTGAGTCCCTGATCTGGTGGCTTAAAAGATACTACTCACCCTGGGCGCATGTGTGTGTGCATGCCCAAAATCCCAAAAGGAGAATGGAGAAGGGATTGCAGCATGGCCTTCACCCCTGGGGAGGGGGGAGTGTGATTTCTCATGTTCTGTCTCTCTGCCTCTCCCTGTTTCTCTGGCGAGCGCACCTGCCCTACAGCAAAAATGTCTCTCTTAAAAAAAAAATGATGTAATGAAAATATTAATTCCTTTGTATAGCCTAAACCTTTTCACGAACTTTCAGCACTTGACTCTGCATTCTATTCCTGAGTCTCCCAGCAAGTAGTTACATTTATGTTTTGATAACTACCATTTTAACTAAAGGATAAAGAACATTGTCCCAACACTACTTAATTACTCAGATTATCTCTAATACCTACTTATTCTTCAACATATAAGTAATTTGTTACTTTCTGGAGGACGTCTCCTGAGGAGTTTCTAGCTAGAAGGAACCATTCTTCTGTGTTCCATTCTTTTCTAACTTATCTCTGGAACAGCATGAGGGGAAATATTTCACACCTCTTCTCTGACACTCAGTTTAATTATAAAGCGTAGACATATAGCTCCTACTTTGCAGGGTTTATGAGCATTAAGTGAGAATATCTGTAAATCCCTTAGCATGCCAAGAGGAAGAAATGAAGATAAACTTCCTCATAGTTAACCAAGTGAAAGAAGAGAGTTGGGAATGATTCTAAATCCCATGATTTTTTTGGGGGGGTCAAGCAGTTAGTGTAATGCTTATGTCGCTGGACTCCCATGTAGTTGACGGCGGTTCGTGTCCTGGACCCAGTGGCTTAAAACTCACACTGGGCACGTGTGCGTGCGTGCCCAAAATCCCAAGAGGAGAATGGAGAAGGGACTGCGGCGTGGCCATCCCTTCTGGGGGTTGATTTCCTGCTTTCTGTCTCTATGTCTCTGTCTGTCTGGTCAGCTCACACGCCCTATAGCAAAAACCACTTCAAAAAAAAAAAAAAAAAAAAAAAAAGAAGGAAATCCCATGATTTTTCTACAATGTCTCTACTTCATAGCAGATAACACATAGAATTTACTTAATAATCTCCACTGAGCAGTGACATCCTCGAAGACATTGAGAAAACAGTCAAGAAAACTGAGGATACTATATGAGAAATACTAGATACCATGAAATGTCCAAACATCTGAATAATTGGTATCTCAGAAGGTGAAGAAACTAATAAGGGCATTAATAATCTATTCCATGAAGTTCTGGAAGAAAACTTTCCATATCTAGAGAGGCACTCAAACATCCAGACCCAAGAAATACAAAGAATCCCAAGTAGAATCAATCCAAGAAGATCCTCTCCATGGCACATCATAGCTAGATTGGCCAAATTCACAAAGACAAAATACTAAGACTGGCAAGAAAGAAACGTCAAATTACTTGCAAAGGCTATCCAATCAGGCTAACATTGGACCTCTCATCAGGTACAATGCAAGCAAGGAAATAACGGGGAAATATATTCAAAATGTTAAATGAAAAACAGCTTCAATTAAGAATACTATACCCACCAAGATCATTCTTCATATGGGAAAAGAAGATAAAAAATGTTCTTGGATTAAAAAAACCTGAAAAAATTTATCAACTCCAGACCAGCTCTTCAAGAAATTCTGGAAGGAGTACTATACCAAAAAAAACAAAAACAAAAAACTAAAGACAGACAGACAGCAATAAGAGAACAAAAAACAGCCGAGTACATGGTCAACTCAATGGTAGGGACAAGTCTGGAAATATCAATAATAATGTTGACTGTTAATGGACTCAATTCTCCGATCAAGAGATGTACACTGGTTGAATGAATTAAAAATCATAAACCCTCCATCTGCTGCCTACAAAAAATCCATCTCATGGATAAAGACATACATAGACTAAAAGTGAAGGGCTAGAAAAAGATATTCCATGCAAATGGAAACCAAGAAAGAGCGGAGGTTGCTGTATTAAGTTTGGAGAAAATAGGCTTTAAGACAAAAATCGTAAGAGACAAAGAAGGGCATTATGTAGTAGTAAAAGGACTAATTCACCAAGAAGATATAATCCTTATAAATATCTATGCACCCAACTCAGGAGCACCGTAATATGTAAAGGAAAGACTGCTAGATCTCAAAAGAGAGATAGATTGCAACACAATAATTGTTGGAAATCTCAACACCCCATTATCTCCTTTAGACAGGTCAATGGAACAAAAAATAAGAAAAGAGATTCTGGACATAAATGATATAGAACTTTCCACCCCCAAAGCAGAAAATACACATTTTTCTCAGCCACACATGGTACTTTCTCGAAGACTGACCACATGATAGGGCACAAAACCAGCCTTTACAGATTCAAAGGCATAGAAACTATATCTAGCATATTCTCTGACCATGGTGGAGGTAAACTTAATATTAATCTCAGGAAAAACCCTCAAAAATACACAAATACATGTCAACTAAATAACCTACTTCTGAATGAGTTCATGACTACTGAAGAGATTAAAACTGAAATCAAAAGATACATGGAAACAAATGATAAATGAGTACACAAGTTTCCATAATATACAGGACACTGCAAAAGCAGACATAAGAGTGAAGTTCATAGCAATTAGTGCACAGAAGAAAAAGATGGAAAGGTGACAAAAGGACAATCTAACATGCTTCAGGGAATTGTAAAAACAACAGAAAAATCCAAAAAAATGCCAGTAGAAAAGAAATAATAAAGATTCGAGCAGAAACAAATGAAATACAAAATAAGCGAAGTATACAGAAAATAAATGAGAGCAAAAGCTGATTCTTCGGAAAGATAAACAAGATTGACATGCCATTAACTAGACTAATTAAGAAGTGAGAAACAAACCAGATACATCAAATTCAAATGACTCAGGCAACATTACAACAGACACAATAGAAATACAAAACATCATTAGAGGATACTATGAGTGCTATATGCCAGCATAGAAGAAAACCAGGATGAGATGGACAAATTCCTGGACACGTATAATCTACCAAGATTGACTCAGGAGGACATAGGAAGCCTGAATAGACCTATAACAAGCAATTGGATTGAACCAGTAAAAAATAACCTCCCAACAAAGAAAAGTCCAGGTCCCAATGGTTTCACTGCTGAATTTTACAAAACTTTTAAAGAGGTAAACCAAATCTTACTCACTGTTTCTAGAGATCCAAAAGGAAGGAACCCTTCCAAATTCATTCTATGAAGGCTCCATTACCCTCATTCCCAAAATGGATAAAGATACAACAAGGGAAAACTACAGACCTGTATCTCTGATGAATATAGATGCAAAAATTCTCAACAAGATACTTACTAACCATATTAATCAACATATAAAAAGGTTATTCATCATGACCAGGTAAGCTTTATTACAGGGATGCAAAGGAATAATATAGTACTGGAAGTCCTAGCCAATGTGGTCAGACAAGACAAGGGAATAAAAGCCATTCCAGTAGGGAAACAAGAGCTAATACTATCTCTGTTTGCAGATGACTTGATTGTATAGGTAGAGGACCCGATAGCATCCACACACAAAAAAAATCCTTGAAGTAATAAATGCATACAGTAAAGTGGCAGAATACAAGATTAACTTACAAAAATCTATAGCATTTCTATTTGCAAACAAGTAGTCAGAGACAGAACTGAACAAAGTAATCGCACTTACCATAGCCACAAAAAGTATAAGATACCTAGGAATAAAACTAACCAAGGAAGTAAAAGACCTCTATAAGAAAAACTATGAAAACCTTAAAAAGAAAATCAAAAAGGATACAAAAAAGTGGAAGGCCATCCCATGTTCCTGGATTGGAAGAATTAGTATAATCAAAATGGCAATCTTACCCCAATTATCTACATATTTAATACAATCCTTATAAAATAACAAGAGACATTCTTCACAGATCTAGAAAAGACAATCATAGAATTTGTTTGGAATCATAAAAGACCCCATATTGCCAAAGTCACCCTGTGCAAGAAGAGTGGAGAGGGTGGCATCTCACTTCCTGACCCCAATATATTACAAAGCTGTGATAATCAAAACAGCATGGTATTGGCACAAAAACAGACATCAGGACCAATGGAACAGAGTAGAAACTCCAGAAATAAACCCCAAAACATACAGCCAAATCATCTTTGACAAAGGGTACCAGTCAATCCAGAAGGAAAAGGAAAACTTCTTTAGCAAATGGCGCTGGAAAAACTGGGCATTCACCTGAGTAAAGATGAATCTGAACCCCTACCTGTCACCATTAACAAAAGTAAACTCAAAGTGGATCAAAGATCTAAACCTAAGACCACAAACTATAAAACTACTGGTGGGAAACACCGCGGAAACTCTGGGAGACAATAGGGTAGGCAGACTTCTTAAGCAAGACCCCCAAAGCACAGGCAATAATCCCCAAAATAGACAGGTGAGGTTACATGAAATTAAGAAATTTCTGTACAGCAAAGGACACTGAAATTAGTTTGAATTGACAACCCTGGGAATGGGAGAGAATTTTTGCTAACTGTGCCTCAGATAAGGGACTGATAACCATAATACACAGGGAACTCAAGTGGCTTACCTGGAAGAAAATGATTAACTTAATTAAAAGATGGGAAAATGAGCTAAATGAACAACTCTCTAAGGAAGGCATATGAACAGAACAGCCAGAAAAACATATGAAAAAATGCTCAACAACCCTCATCATAAGGGAGAAGCAGAACAAAAACACAATGAGATACCACCTAACCCCAGTCAGAATGACAAAGATTAAAAAAAAAAAAAATGGAAAGGGATGGAGGGGACATGGGGAAAGGGGAACACTCATACACTGTTGGTAGGAATGTAAATTGGTCCAGCCACAGTGGAGAACCATATGGAAGTTCCTCAAAGACCTTCAAATAGAATTACTATATGATACAGAAATCCCACTCCTGGGTAACTACCCAAAGGATAGCAGAACGCTCAGTAGGAAAAGCGCTTGCACAGCTGTATTTATTGCAGCATTATTCTTGACTGCTAAGACATGGAACCAACCCAAATGTCTACGATGAATTTATTGAAAAAGTATGGCACATATACTCCATGGAATACTATTCAGCCATAAAAAAACAAGGTCCTAGAATTTGATAGAAAGTGGACGAATATGGAAGATTTGTCGCTGAGTGAAGCAAGTCAGGCTATGAAAGAGAGACATTGTATGTCTCCATGTAAGGTATACCGACTGCACTCTATGGTAGAGACTGAAAGTCAGGAGGACATAAAAGCATTAAAAATTGTTATGGACACTACCGACAAGGTGGAAGGAGAGTGTGGGAGGGGAAGAGTGTAGGAAAGGAAATTTGGGGAAAAAAAGAGAGGTAAGACATTTGTGGGACATGGATATGGTTTAGTAACTGTTGATGAAGCTGTTAATAGTATTCTAAAGTGGGCTGGACTGAGGTGTATATCATGCTGGGTAAAGTCTCTTTAAAATCTAAATGATGTACCACGACTGAATGTATAAATAGTAATAATAAAGAAAAAAAAATCACCTGGCAGTTATTTTTTATTACCCACCTGTGTTTGATCAACATGTTTATATTTGGTGATTTGATTAACAAATCACTGAGACTCATTTTATTCTCAATTTTATTGTGTTTCTATTGACACCATTAAGCTTTCTGGTATCTGGACATTCATGTAAGTTTTTAGACCTGGCTTCACTATCTTTTAGGTATGTGAGCAGAGAGAATACAGTTTCCTTGTGACTTACTTCCTTCGACTAGACATCTACTTAGATGTGGGCCTGAGATAAGACATTAATAAACTGATTTTCTGAACAGAGCCTGGTACACAGCAAGTGCTAGTGAGTTACTATTACTGTCCGGAAATACAAGAATGGAAAGGCAATTTAAATACTGTACTGCTCACCTCAAATATAGCATGTCTTGTTTTTAGCTACTTCATTTATGGTAAGATGATGAAAAGAAGAATGAATGCATCTTTGACTTTTACTGCGTGTAAAATTAATTAAACTTCAGTCTTTGTACTTTCTAAATTGAAAAAGGAACTAATTTTCTAGGTTAATTATCAGCTAATTAATGACACTGAAAATCACGTGTATCCTATCCTGCTACAGGTGGGAAAGAAGTGAAATGGAGAATATCCTCAGGAAAAGGAACAATCTATCAATATACTGCCATTTCTTCTCTACTGGCAAACTTGTGGGGTGGGGTTAGAGACTGACATCAGCATGATCAAAATAGCTGGCATAAATCAGGCAACAACCAATGAATTTTTGAGAAATGTCTAACAGTTGTGTGCTGTGTGGGCTTATGCAGCAACTTTCAGAAACATAAGCACTATAACTTTTCACCAGATCCTTGACGCTCTAGAACCAGGGATGCTTTTGACATTGTAACAAGCAAGAAACATTTCCCCCAAAATATGTTCATAGATGCAACATTTGGCAGAAAGTTCATAAATTCACCTTGAGGGCTTAAAGAAGTTTGACAATTACCATAAAAAAGGCAAAATGTCTCAGGCCTAGTTTGGGGGATTTTACTATTACTACCAACTACTACATCTTTCCCCTGGTCAAGCTGGCCAAATTTTTCTCAACCTGGAAATGTAAACATTTCTTTTGCAAACTTATGAGCTACACTTTCTTGAGTGGCCTAAGATATCAAAGGACTCTGCAGAAACACAAGACAACAGGTACACACATAAAATCTTAAGAAAGAGGATGGAGAAGGCCCCAGCCCAGACAATACTCTGAGAAGTACATTACGCTTTTAGAAAAGAAACCCGCCTTTGCAGAGAACTCCAATCATTAAGGCCTATGGTTTGTAAAGTAGCATCTTTAAGGTTGAGAGCATGAGGTGGGAGAGGACTGAAAGGACATTGATTCAACAGGTGAAAATCAAACTGTGAAGTTTGGTGACCAAAAAAAAAAAAAGAAGAAAAACAATACCTGGGGCAAGAACCTAGGGCAAGACAAAGAGGAAACAAAACACCAGGCTCAAACAGAAGCTCTAATATCGCGACTGGTCAATGACCACAATATTCTATGTCACTGACGAATTAGGCCAAACCAGAGCATTTCTTCTAAACAACGCAAGATAGTGGCCTCTGAGGAAGGGGCTGTGGCTCCACGACCCTAGGGTCTTCCTTGGACGGCTGGCACAGATTGTCCCTGGATGGACGTGCAGGGACCGACCACATGGTCTCTGCACCCTCCGAGCCCCAGGAGAATCGAGTATCAGGGCTCCTAGACCCGCACACCCAGGGCTGCCGCATAACCCTCCAGCTTTAGCCCGGGGCCACAACCCCTCAGCGACGCTAAGCCACGTATGGATAAACGCAATACGACCCGGTACCCCTAGTTCTTACCATAGTGAGGCCGCCGGTGCCCCAGCCACATCACCCTTCCGGGCCCAAGGCGGAAGAGGCGGGGACGGAACTACT